>NC_092230.1:50517281-51117281 GCF_036320965.1 Panulirus ornatus | reverse complement strand
CATGGTAGCCATGCTAGTAACTGGTTTCATGCATTCCGTTCCTGTCCGGCTGCACACAATGCACCCTTACCCAGGATAATCAGTCACTCACTTGAGACTCAGACGTTGAAGTGTAGTGTTCTACACATGGAATTATGGCTCAACGATCATCATTGTGATGCAGTGGATATTTTTATGTAATTTGCATACTAAAACATCAGAAAAGAAATATAAACAAGAGAGATAATACATAGAAAGAAATAGGTGTTTTCAAAATGAGTGAGAAGATAGCTACTTTTCCATTAAATGTAATGGCAAGGTCACATGTCTGCTTTGCCAGATGTGCATGACACAAAATTCAAATCTTCACATGTACCATGTCATTTGACTTCAAACTATCCAAATATTGATGAAGAATTCCCTCACGGATCTTAGGTTTGCACAATGAAAGTAAAATAATTGAAAACATAAAGGGATATGCAACCTCAGGTTTTCACCAGTTTTGTCAGCTCAGCACAGTAACATTAGCCTCCTATCATTTAGCATGGAACACAGCATGTACAAAAAATCCTACTCTGAAGGCAATCTTATTAAGACTTGCTTCACAGATGTGATTTCATTTTTAGCACCAGAGAGCAAGACTATACAGACCTGAAATTATCATGCAACACAAATGAGTGCAGAACATCCAATTCAAACTGTGAATCTGAATCACAACTGCACTTACAACTTCAGCAGAGTGGTTATTTGATTATAGCTTTGGATGAGTCATGTGATGTGCAGGATAAACTTCAACTATCAGTTTTTGTTTGTACTGTGTCCGATGACCTTGATGTCAGAGAAGAATCCTTGAATATTGTTTCACTGGAACAAAAAAACTCATAGGCAAGATATAAAAATGAAGCACTGATGGCTGTAGTTGCAGAGAACAATTCACCTTTACAAAACCTCACTATCATAGCAACAGACAGTACTCTGTCTGTATGTGGGTCTGTGAATGGACCAATTAGACTTTGTAAATTTCATGCATGTTTTCCATAACTTTGGACATCTTATTGTATTATTCACCATGAACAACTGCCATCAAAAACTGAAATTCGATCATTTCATAAAGCCCATTTTGGGTATTGTAAATTTCATTCAGATATATACAGCAAATCACAAGCTGATATACCACTGCACAGCTCAGTGAGGTCTTTATTAGATGAATAGCATGAAACTCATCTTCAGCTTACACTTCCAGGGAGGGTTATACATTTGGCTTTTCTCGTAGACTTGCTACTCCATATGGATAAACAAAATGTTGATATACAAGGGGAATTCAAATTGATACCTGATCCAGCTCAGAGCATATGTGTTTTCATCATCAAAATTGCAGTTGTTTCACATAAAGATAACCACAAGTGAACTGAATCATTTTCCCTCATTATCACAGCTTCACATTAGATCAAAAGATGGAGAACACAGATTACAGAGAAAAGATAAATATGCAAATGTGATCAAAGATCTGCAAGACAGTTTTATAGCACGATTTCAAGATTTGCAATAGAAAAGATCACAATTCAGGCTTATAAAATACCCTTTGAATATGGAGGCAGACTGTGTGAAGCCTCCTTTGGATGGAAAAAATTAAATTTCTGGATGATGATACACTGAAATCTGTCCACAGAACAGGGGCAATTCTTACTTTCTGGAAATTAGTACAAAAGGATAAATACCATGTTATCAGAAAAGCCGCTTTGAAATTAATCAATACGTTTGGCTCGAACTATGTGAGTCCATTTTCTCAACACTTAAACATGTGAAATCCAAGCTTCGAGCAGGTTTGAGTGACAGTCACTTAAGAGAATTGTTGAGTATGAGAACAACTGAGCTTGAACCAAACTTTATGGGAACTATGGAAAGAAAAGACTGCCAGAAATCTCACAAAACACAAAGACTATCATCATCATCATTATCATATTATCATCATCACATGTACACTTGGACACAGGAGTTCATGTGCAAGTACTTAGGATATTATGTCAATTGAGCTGGTAACACTGTATGTGGAGAACTAAAGGTACAAGGGACATAATATAGTGACGTGAACTGTTGAATAGATGGCAAACTAATAAAACAGTCAAATTATTCATGCAAACAGGTGTATTTTGATAGCAGCAGCTGTCAATCATCTTGTAATAATGACATTGTATTAGCACGTATCTTCTGTGAAAGTACATGTAGGATTCTTTTACTTATAGTAAAATATAAGCACACCAACTGTGTCAAGAAGGAACATGTAACATTTATGGGCAAATAGTCATGTCTTGTGACAATCTAGACACTCAACCTCCCAGTTTCCCTGACACCCCCTACCCTGTTTTCACCCACCCTTCTCTGGCCAGTTATATCGTTTCTTCACATGTTTGTAATATTCTCTGATCATGTAATATAAGTCATTATTGCTTACAATAATAATATTTGTGCTAACCACCAACTGCACCTGACAACATTCAACAGTTCATGTCACTCTACTATGTTCTACCTCCCTTTACTCCTCCCCCTTACATTGTTACTAGCTCAGCAGACATAAACATATTGTATGTGCTTGTGAACTCTTGTGGCAGTGTACTTTCGATGAAACACTCACTGCTTGCTAGTACTTTTGATTTTTATCCAATTCCTGCTGGTCTTTGTATATCAGAAGAACATAAATGAATAATTTGGTCACTACCATCATCATTATGAAGAATATTGGGATACTTCGAACCCAGTTTACAACTTTGTTGCTCCTAGATGGTACAGGTTACGAAGTTTTGGCTATCTTTGTCATCTGAGTAAGCCATCCCAGCTATAACTGATCACCTACAAATCATCAGAGACTTAAAAATCTAACATCTGCAAAGACGTTGGATACAAGCCATCATCATGTAAACCCACAAAAAACATTGGACAAAATCTTACACATTTTCCTTATAAAAATATTTTCAACATTATATATAGATATATAGTGTATCAATAATCATTCATTTGGGATCATGGACAATCAAGAGAACATCAAAAATGAGATACGCTTATGCATGAGAGGTATACAGCACATGTAACGTCTTCTCACCAAGTAAGGTATAGTCAGACAATATATGCCATCAATCAGACTCACTCCAAAGGAGTCCATCCTGTCCATGTTTCTGATCAAAGCAGAGCCTTGAAGCAGCAGGGATCCCATGAGAGGGGTCCTGGGGTTAAACAGGATGTCGTATACAGGAGTAATGTGCTGTTGATGGAATAAAACACGGCATACTGAGCAGCAAAGGGAAACCACAGAACGATCTGTAGGGCCTGGTTGTGGACAGGAGACAGTGGTTTTGGTGCATTACACATGACAGTTAGAAAACAGATCAGAGCGAATGAGGCCTTTTCATCATATGTTTCTGATGCTAATTTGGTGATGAGAAAAAGCAAACAAGCATGAAGGAAAAAATGAAAATAACTAATAATAATAATAATTATGATATGATAATAATCTTAGTGTTAATGTTTACGGACCATATCCATCAGCTGGATGTCATCTGACTATATCAGTCAACATTCACACCCCAATTAGCACTTAAGAAAAAAATCCTTTGCAATCTGAAAACAATCCTGAATACCTAAAGGTGCAAATTCCTTCCCTTAATAACTGCAACACATATCTTTCATGAAAGAATACATTACAAAGCTCTGATACTTCCAATGGAAAAATGGTCTGTCCAATCAGGCAAAAGTAATATCCGTCTTTAAAAATTTCTTACTTGATGATTACATAGTGTTCTTCTTGTACATATATATATCTGATGACTACAGACTGTCCCAGCTTAACTCTATATCATATGAATTTGATGGCTTCATAATGTCTCTACATCTGAATTTAATGAAAGCTTTGCTTTATCCTTAAGAATATAAAAGCTATACACACAACCATGTCCTTCTGTGGTTACTGTCTCCTATCAGAAGCAGCAGCCACTTACACCACATCAGCCTAATTCTGATGAGTACATCACAACAATAACAACAACAGAAACAAACTTTGAGTGGCTTTGTGTCCTTCTTGAACCACAAATCTATGAAACCCTTGGAACTGCTATACATTTCTTGCAGGACCTTGGTAAAGCAGCTTAATTGATAATTTCTTGGTGAGCTCTTTCATTTTTTCTTTAAGCAAGCAGTTCTTCAAAACTGGCATACATCGATATTTTAGTATATAGAGCACTCATACACTCAGCATCACAGCACCTAAATACAAACTCAGACATGTAAGTTCTACTGAATCAAATGCTTGTGGGCTCAGCATCAAAGTATCTGAACACTAAAACAGACATGGAGGTTATACTGTATTGAATGCTTGTGGACTCAGCATCGCAGCATCCAAAAAGTAACAGACACAGAGGTTCTACCATAACAAATGCCTGTGGACTTGGTATCACAGTGTCTTAATACTAGCATGAAAAACATACACACAGATACACAATCTACTGACAACAGTAACATAATCTTCACACAACCTGCTTACCTCCATGTTCCTGTACATAATGACTTCACATTACCTCCCAGTCTGTGCGCATCACTGTCTTCAAAGCCCAGTTTTTCTGAGATGCAGTTGCCCTTAACTTGTCTACATCAACCTGTGATATCTTAGGCCAACAGACAAGTGGTGCTATGTAATGCAAGTGAGGAGAGTGATACAGTAGGTAGTTCAGACCTTTGGCACTCATGGCACACTGATTTATTCTAAGTTTTTCTAATCTCTTCAGTCCACCAGCCATTACAATGTTCAAAATGAGGTCATCATTGATAGACTCATAAGTCTCCTCACTACATACTTCCTCTAAGAAGGTGAGGTTGAGGTCACACAGGTCAGGAGTGTGGGTAAGCAAGGCAAAGATGGTCAATGAGGAGTCAACTGTGACAGTTGCAACTTTCAAGAAGTTCCACATATAGACCTCATCCCTTTCACTGACACACAGTGAAGCTTCCAAGTGCTCAAGGTGAGGTGTTAATTCCATCAGCCAAGCCAGGTCCAAGGGAGAGTTTACACTGTTGCTGAGAATTAATTCTTTTAAAGCTTTCCCATGTGAAAGAAGATAGTTGTATATGCTATTAACACAAAACTTGAAGTCCAGATCAACAGCCAAGGATGGGAGAGGCAGAAGAAAGTGTAGTGAAGGCAGAGATGACCCATCGGTGGTAAGAGCAACAAGGTTAGGACAAGCTAATCGCAAGAGCGAGGATTGGTGTGGCATGATCTTGGCATCCCAAAGGTGGGTCAGCTTAAACTGTGTCACTCCTACTTCTGGCTGGAGAAATTCGACCACCCCACTAATGGGATGGGTGTTCACATGGCCCCCAAAAGACTCTAAGTTGGGCACATAGTGGAGGAGAAGCATGATGCTCACTCTGCTCACCTGAGTTCCACTTACACACACAAAGTTTAGAGTTGTACAGCAAGGCCTAGTAAGTCGCTCTTGAGACACGATATGCTCTAGGCTGCAATCCTCTATTGCCAAGGGGTCCTCCAACACTAGTGCTGACAAAGCCCTGTCATCTACTTTCAAGGAACTGGAAACATCAAGGTGCTGCAGGTGGTGACAGTTCTTCCCTAAGATTTCCAAGATAGTGCCATCTGTGATGCCAGCTAGCGTTACCCAGCTTAAGTCACACATTTTTTTCAGTGTCCAGTAAAATGTATAATTAACACTGGTTACATACTTACGATCAATTACTGCCCTTACATCACAGACTGCCCCTAGCCGTGTCAAATTAATTACCGAGCTGCAAGAAAGGACCTGGTAGAAGTGCTGCATCTCATCAATGAAGGCTGATCCACCACAGGTGAAGTCTACCCACTGGGTGGTCCCATCTGCCAAGAGCTGGAGAAATAAGTTCTTACTATCAATATCCACTTTACTAATCTTGATGCTCAGGACTAGGTTCAGGAGTTGCTGACGATGGTATGGGGCAAGGATTGCATGAAGATACTGGCGCTGCTGGTGAATATGACTGGAAGGTGCCGGGTGCTGCTGGAGAAGGTGCTGATGGAGCCACTGCCACACATACTCCAAGCATACACTCCTCAGGGAACCTACTTTCTTTAAAGGTGGCATTGTTACAGTTTATCCTTTCCACAACTTGTTTGCAAAACCAATTCAAAAGCCCCTGATAGCTCTTTCCCAAACCACAACTAAACAGCAAATTGGCTGAATATTATCTATGCACTTTCTATTCAAGATATTTGATATCTAAAGTTTTACGATGCAAAGTGGAAAATAAAAAACACTCCTTTTCACCAGCTGCCTGGAAACTTAGAATACTGTTATTAAGCTTACTAAATAACCAATCAGTGGTGCTTAAACTTATAGTTCTAACTTTGTGACCTCAGGACAATATTTTTCATGTTTCTCCTAAAATTATTGTACAATTCTCTGAAGGTCACAAAAATACTAAATGATAATGATTGCTCCCCATGGTCCAAACAGCATTATCTTCTTTACTGAAATGGGGTTCACTGGGGACCACACAATGTATTGATTACCAAATCAGGGTTCACCGGGGACCACACAATGTATTGATTACCAAATCAGGGTTCACCGGGGACCACACAATGTATTGATTACCAAAGCAGGGTTCACTGGGGACCACACAATGTACTGATTACCAAGGCAGGGTTCACTGGGGACCACACAGTGTACTGATTACCACAGCAGGGTTCACTGGGGACCACACAGTGTACTGGTTACTGAAGAAGAGTTCACTGGGGACCACACAATGTACTGGTTACTGAAGCAGAGTTCACTGGGGACCACACAATGTACTGATTACCAAAGCAGGGTTCACCGGGGACCACACAATGTACTGGTTACTGAAGGAGGATTCACTAGGGACCACACAATGTACTGTTAACTTAAGTGGGGTTCCCTGGGGCCACACAATATATTATCAGCTTAAATGAGAGTCAGTGGGGCAACACAATATACTATTTACTTAAGTGGGATTCACTGGAGGACACAATATATCATTTGCTTAAGTGAGATTCACTGAGGCCAAACAATGTATTACTTAGGTGAGATTCATTGGGGGCCACACAATATATAGTTTACTGAAGTGGGGTTTATCAGTGCCACATAATACTCTATTTATTGAAGGTAGGTTCACTGGGGCTCACAAAATATATTGTTTACTAAAGTATTGTTCACTAGAGACCAAAACATAAACTTCACTGAAGTGGGGTTCACTGGGGCCATACAATATGCTATTCACTGACATGGGGTTCATTTCAGGCCATACAATACACTGCTCACTGAAGAAGGAATCACTGGCAGTCACACAATATATCGTTTTACTGAGGTGGTGTTCACTGGCGGGCCACAATACACTGCTAACTGAAGTAGGGTTCACTGCAGGCCACACAAAGTGGGGTCCCTTGGGATCACAAAATACACTGTTTACTGAAAAGGGGTTCACTGGGGACCACACAATTCACTGTTTACTGAAGTGGGGCTCACTAGGGGCAATACAATACAATGTTTATCAAAGTGGGATTCAGAACCCACACAATACAATGCTTACTGAAGCAGAGCTCACTGGGGGCCACACAATACACTAATTACTGAAGTGGGGTTCACTGGGGGGGGGGCACAAAATACAGTTTACTGAAGTGGGGTTCACTGGGAGCCATGCAATAAATTGTTTACTTAAGTAGGGTTAAATGGGAGCCACACAATGCTCTGTCTACTGAAGTGGGGCCCACTGGAGGATACACAACAAATTACTGAAGTGGGGTTCACTGGGGAGCCACACAATACACTGTTTATAGAAGTGTCGTTCACTGGGGGTAAACAATAAACTCTTTACTGAAGTGGGGTTCACTGGTGAGCCACAATACAGATTACAGAAGTGGGGTTCACGGGCCACACAATACACTGTTTACTGAAGTGGGGTTCACTTGGGCCATACAGTATACACTGTTAACTGAAGTGGGGTTAACTGGGGCCCCACAATACACTGTTTACTAAAATGGGGCTTACTGGGGGCCCAACAATACACCGTTTACTGAAGTGGGGTTCACTAGGGGGTAACACAACACACTTTACTAAAGTGTAGTTAACTGGGGGTCACACAAAACACTTTTTACTTTAGTGGGGTTCACTGGGAGTCACACAATACACTTTGCTGAAGTGGGGTTCACCAAGAGCTACACAATACACTGTTTACTGAAATGGAGTTCATTTTAGGGCCACACAGTATCCACATAACTGAAGTGGGGTTCACTGGTTGGTCACACAATACATAATTTACAGAAGTGGGATTCACTGGGGATCAATTAATATGATGTTGACTTAAGTGAGGTTCACAGAGGGGTTACTCAATACACTGTTGATTGAAGTGGGATTTACCATGGGCCACACAATATACTGTTCACTGATGTGGGGTTCACTAGGGCCACACAATATATCATATACTGAAGTGGGGTTCAATAGGTGCTACACAATTCAGTTTACCAGTGGAGTTTCCTGGAGCCACACAATATATTGTTTACTGAAGTATGGTTCACTAGGGGGCCACACAAAATATTGTTTACTAAAATGCAGTTCACTGGGGGCCAAACAACATATTGCTTACTGAAGTGGGGTTCTCTGGGGAGCCACACAATATATTGTTTACTAAAATGCGGTTCATTGGGGGCCATAAAATACACTATATACTGACATATGATCCATTGGAAGCTACACAATGTAGTTTACTACAGTGGAATTCATAGGGCTATACAATACATTGTCTACATGAGCAAGATTTACTGAAAGCCACACAATATTCTGTATGCTTGGGGTAATTTCAACAGAAGGCCATACGTTACACTGCATGGTAAGGCAAGGTTCAATGGAAGCCATACAATACACCATGTAGAGATGTAAGGTTCACTGGAGGCCATACAATATTGTATGAAAGTGAGATTCACTGGATCTCATACCTTAAAGTATATGTAAAGGCAGAGTTCAATAAAGGCCGTATGCTACACCTTATTGCACAGTAGGATTCATGGGAGGACAAACACTACATTGTTTGGTATGGCAGGGTTCATTGGAGGCCATATTCTACACTGTATGGGAGGGCAGGGTTCACTGGAGGCCATATATTACACTGTATAGTAGGGCAGGATTCACTAGAGGCCATATATTACACTGTATAGTAGGGCAGGGTTCATTGGAGGCAATGTATTACACTGTAAGGTAGGGCAGGGTTCACCGGAGGCCATACACTGCACTGTATGGTAGGGCAGGGTTAACTGGTGCCCATATATCACACTGTAAGGTAGGGCAGGGTTCACTGGAGGCCATACACTGCACTGTATGGTAGGGCAGGGTTCACTGGTGGCCATACACTACACTGTATGGAGGGCCAAGGTTCACTGGAAGCCATACACTACACTGTATGTTAGAGCAGGTTTCACTGAAGGCCATACACTGCACTGTATGGTAGGGCAGGGTTCACTGAATATCATACAATACACTGTATGGTAAAGCAAGGTTCACTGGAGGCCACGCACTACATTGTATGGTAGAACAGGGTTCCCAGGAGGCCATACACTACACTATACTGGAGGGCAGGGTTCACTTGAGGCCATATACTACACTGTATGGTAGGGAAGGGTTCCCTGGAGGCCAAATATGATACTATCTATATGGTAAGGCAGGGTTCACTGGAGGCTATACATTACATTGTATGGTAGGGCAGGGTTCACAAGAGGCCAATCACTACACTGTATGGTAGGGCAGGGCTCAATGGAGATCAATCACTACACAACACGGTTGGTCAGGGTTCACTGGAGGCCAAACACTACACTGTATGGTAAGGCAGGGTACACTGGTGACTAAAAACTACACTGTATGGCAGGGCAAGTTCAATGGAGGCCAAACACCACACTGTATGGTAGGCCATGGTTCACTGGAGGCCATACACTATGCTGTATGGTAGGGCAAGGTTCACTTAAGGCCAAACACTACACTGCATTGTGGGGAAGAGTTTAGTGGAAGCCAAATACAACACTGTATGATAGGGCAAGGTTCACTGGAGGCCAAACATTGCACTGTGTGGTCGGGCAGGTTCACCGGTGGCAAAACACTATACTGTATGGTATGACAGGATTGACTGGAGGCCATATACTACACTGTATGGTAGGGTAGAGTTCCCTGGAGGCCAAATATGGCACAGTTTGGTTGGGAAGGGTTCACTAGAGGCCAAACACTACACTATGGTGGGGCAAGGTTCACTGGAGGCCATACACTCCACTGTATTGTAGGGCAGGGTTCACCGGAGGCCATACACTCCACTGTATTGTAGGGCAGGGTTCACTGGAGGCCATACACTCCACTGTATTGTAGGGCAGGGTTCACTGGAGGCCATACACTGCACTGTACTGTAGGACAGGTTTCAATGGAGACCATACAGTGCACTGTATGGTAGGGCAGGGTTCACTGGAAGCCATACACTGCACTGTATGGTAGGGCAGGCTTCATTGGAGGCCACACTGCACTGTACGGTAGGACATGTTTCAATGGTTCAATGGAGACCATACACTGCAATGTATGGTAGGACAGGTTTTGATGGAGGCCATATGCTAATTTTTAGCTAATTTTTAGGGCTAAATGAGAAACAATACATCCAATTCTTCATTAACATAAATTCTGCATGAACAGATATTTCAAAATAAATCTTATCTGATGTTGATCTGGTAAATGTAAACATATCATTTATTGAATACAGCGGTTAGTATCCTTAAGGTGTCATATGACTGATAAAGGAGGAAGACACAGGTCATTCTTAACAGTAAAACTCTCAAAAAGTGTTAGTGGTACATTTCTGTTAGTGACACATGAAGATCAGTTCCAAATATCACTTCTGAAACTAAGAATTTTCCTTTTGTCTGCTACGTTCATATCGGGAAGGTATGAACATCATGAATATCACACCTACTTTCTGTACCCATCTTTTGTATCCAGTAATTCCCAGACACCATTGCATGTGTCCTAACCATCATTCAAGCAATTAGAACAATAATACCAATATAGCTATTTCCTAGTAAAAGATATATTCAAGAAAATTAAATATAAGTCTGTTTTAAGATGATTATTGTTATTAGTCAGAAACATGTCTTTAGTACAAGTCTGGCACAGCTGCTTTCTGTTTGTGAAGTCTTACCATTTGGCCCAAAGGATGAAATGACTGCCCATTGCTGGCTTCGATTCATCTGGTGAATGCTGCCAAAAGTATTTGTGGTGGCATGTGTAGGTGCAGGTACTGATTGACCCAAGAAGCATTAAGGGTTATATTTTCTGATGAGAACTTTCCTCTCTCAGTGATGCAGACATCTTACAAATGATATTTAGAAGAGAAGCATCATTGTGGTTGAAAAATTATTCTTTATCCACTGATATATAAATGTGATTGGTATTTGCCGACATTATAACACATTTTCCAAGAAAGCATTAATCATTCTTGTGGCATATGTACTGTACAGACATTCAATCATCATGCTTTTAACACAAGAATACTACCAGGGTGACATTATAGATATTCAAGAGAGGAGAAAGTGAAGCACAGATCTTTGGAGGAAGTGGTGCCAACAGGTGTGGCAGCCATTATATCTTGGTGAGACAAACATAAAAAGTCCATCATGGCAAGCTGTAACATGCTTAACTCACTTATTTTTTGAGAGATCTGTTGTTGATTATGCTGCCAACTTTGATATCCAGGTGTAGATGGTTAACAATAGTGATAGTAATAATGATAATATTTCTATTGTAATTTTTTGTAAGTTACTGGAGCAACATTCGAGTGCTAAGGTGGCAAGGGTAGGTAGGTATGATCCCATTAGTCAGTGTGTAGGATACTCAAGAACACTTGATCTGACTGGAGCATTGTTCTCTGAAGCTATCATAAGCAGAATTCAAACCCACAGCCTGACTACATCCTTCCATAAATGAGACACTAAAGCTGTCGAATGAAAAGTTATCAAAATTTTAAAGGAGTTCATATTTCTTAGGGTAGGTGAGGGGTGGTAAAGTTGAAGAAGCATTGGGGAATTTGTGGAAAGACAGGATGTTATCTGGGAGGATTAAAATGGGTGTGTTTGAAGGTATGACAGTCCCAAAAAAGTTGTATGGATGCGAGGCATGGGCTGTAAATACGAATGTGTGGAGGAGGGTGCACGAGTTGGAAATAAAAGGACAACATAAAGAGAGAGGAGGGTTGATTAGTTAATGACATACACTGATTCAGATAGAGATGGGGTAATAAGAAGAGTATGGTTGAGAGAGATGAAGAGGGTGTGTTGAAATGGTTTGGACTTATGAACAGAATGAGTGAGGAGAGGTTAACAAAGAGAATGTATGTGTCAGAAGTGGAGGGAATAAGGAGAAGTGGGAGTCCAAATTGGAGATGGAAGGATGGAGTCAAAAAGATACTGAGTGCTTAAGACCTGAACATGAGAGATGTGGTATGGGAGGGAATGCAAACAGAATGAATTGAGGATTGGTAGAATGTGTGAAATGTAATACTTTGAGGTGGTTTAAGCATGTGGAAAGCATGCAAGACTGGGGGAGTTTACAAGGAGAGTGTATGACAATACAATTAAAGGGGTTGGTGTGAATGGAAGACCACCTGTGACATGGCATATAAAGTGGAGAGATACTGAAGAGAGAGAGGAATAGTGGAAGAGTGCATGGAATGGTGTATGCGAGGGAGGCATGTAAGGACAGGGATAAGTGGAGACTCTTTTGCCGTGGCCACCCCATGATGGGCATTCCCAGAGAGAATGGGCATCAGAGATATACAGATAAATATGGTTGTGAATGTCTGACAAATGGTGGTAAGTGGTGAGATGAGTAGGTAAGGCTGCAAGTGAAAGAGAAAAGAGAGTTGTATGGGTTCTACCTGCAAGAAAGGAATGTGAATGATTAGATGTGAAAGAGAAGTAGCAGGAAGGCAAGAGGGAGGTGCAGGGATAGAAAAAGAGGGCAAATGAAAAATGGTATGAGAGAATATTGGCATATTTCAGGAGATGAGTGTTAGGACAAGAGAATCATGGGATCTTCGGTAAGGGAAGCAGAGAGGGAAATGGTAACAGGCAAAGTAAAAGTAAAGAGAAGAGGAGTTTGTTTTTTGAAGGACAGTTGAATGTTTTAGATGATAGGATGGTGGATGTGGATTGTTTGATGTAGAAGTATACAGAGCAAGAGTGTCATGGCAAATGGTTTGATAAAAAGAGAAAGTGGTGAAAATATTGTATAAGATAAAGTATGGCAAAGTAGTTGGAGAGGATGGGGTTGCTACCAAATTCATTAAGAAAGAGGGGCACAATGATGTTGATTGGTCCGTCAAGATCTTCAATGTATGTATGGTCCAAGGTGAGGTGTATCACAACTGACACAAAAGTAAACACCAGAATTACAAAGGTATAAATCTGTTGAATATAAATGATAAATCGTAAGAAGAGTGGTGAAACTGTGGGTAGTGGCATGCACAAAGCACCAGACTGGGATGGGTAAATGTGGTTTAAGAGTGTTAGAGGATGAGTGGGCCAGGTGTCTGCTTTAAAAAATTTGTATGAAATTTAGTAAGAAAGAGAGAAAGATTTGTATGAAGCATTCATGGATTTGAAGCAAGTGCATGATAGAGTGATAGAAATGCCTTGTGCCTTGTGGATGACACCACAAAGATATGATGTGGGAGGAAGCTATCAGATGCAAAGGAGTTCCTGTCAGAAGAATATGGCATGTACAAGAGGTGGAAGGCAGGAGGGTAAGCGGCTTCAATAGAGAGTGGATCTGCATCAAGGGTGTGTGATGTCACCATGATTGTTTAGTTCATCTATAGACAGAGTAGTGAGGGAGTTGATACAAGGGTCCTAGAGAGAGTGGTAGGGATATAGCATGCTTAAGATGGGGGACCCGGCAAGGTCAGTTGGTTGCTTTTAGCAGATAACACAACTCAGGTGGTAAACTTGAGAAAGAAACTGCGAGGGAGGGAAAAAGAGGTGGGTTTGAGTTTGAATTTGAATGAGAAGAACCTGAAGGAAGTGAAGCGCTTTAAACACCTGAGAGAACATGGGAATTAAGGGACTGTTGGAGTGGAAGTGAACAATAAGGTGGATTAAGGGGCAAAGGTCCTAGATACATTAAGGAGTGCATGGAAGGAAAAGTCACTGTCTCTGAGGGCAAAGAGGGCATATTTGATGGTACAGCAATCTCAATGGCCCAGTATTGGTGCAAATATTGGGCCCTAAGTGCAAAAGAATGAAAGAAGGCACATGTGTTGGAGATGGGGAAAGCTTATCATGTAAGGAATGGCAGTGCAAGAAAGACATTTACTAGTTGGCAAAGTATGGCTGAGAGAGAAAAACCTTGGTTTGCTTGAAAGATTTTGAACATATGGAGAGAATAAGCATACAGAGACTGACTCAGAGGAAGTACATGTTAGAGGAAGGGGAAAAAAGGTTGAGGAAGAGACTGAGATGGAAATGAGAGAAAAGAGTGAAAGCGGCTTTGCGTTATCAAAGCTTGAACAAGCAGGATGATGAGAAAAACACATGGGATGGAGTGGATTGGAGCAATGTTGCATAAAGGGAGAAACATGCTGTTAAAAGGATGAACCAGGGCATCTGAAGTGGTTCAAGGAAACCCCAGAATGGTCTGTGGATCTTGGCTCTGAATAAGGGACTAGTTTTGGTGCAATATACATGAGAGAGAGTGGATGTGAACAAATGAGGCCATTCATCTATTCCTGATTCTACCTCACTGATGTAGTAAGTGACACAATTTGAAAAAAAAAAAAGATAATGGAATATTTTAGACTATGGGATGAGTTAAATAATCTACAAATATACTAGCACAAGGAATGTAAATGACTGCCCCTAACTTTAATCACACATAATTCTGAAAATCATATAACTTACCTTTTATGAAAGTTAAAGGCAAGCCATGGAACAAAACGGTACTTGTATGATTTCCAAAGGGTGCCAAATTTTCTGAGCATTTTCCTGTTCAGTTCACTATTTTCTCACAAAAGACTTAGTCACTATCTTGATCTTAAGTTGTTCACTTCCTGTAAAACAATGCGTTCCTTACATTAGGTCTATTAGGTTTATACATTTGAATAACAGAGTTTATACTTTTTGTTCTAGGATATAAAAAATTCTACTTTTAGTTCTGCAATACCATCATAAACCTACAGTATATGATGGGTTTTCATTACATTATATTATTTCAAATATGCCTGGTAAGGTTATAAAGTAAATTATAAAAGATTATTTCCACCCATATTTGATTGATGCCATGTGTCTCTCACTAAACAGAGGCATGTATAGATGTCAGATTTCACCTCAACTCTGACAAACTAATCAAAATATCAGCAAGGCTCAGTTAAGATAAGATAACTGTAATGGGAGGACAATGTGTACTCATGCATCTATCAACCCCCCTCCCAACATCTTCCCATGCAAATAAACGCTTGCCTCCATTTTCCTATGCAAATAAAAATCATAAACAGTTCAGATAATGAAAACAGCCTACTATCATATTTACACATTTCAAGAGACCATGAAGAGTGATTTTGAGTATAGTACTGGATGAAGACTATATTTCCAAGCACAGGGGGTTAAATGTAAGTGGATTACATGCACTGGGCTGCACACTTAGGTTAACTGAAGGCACAGCACAAAGATTCACAGCCTTAGTAGCGCATCATAGTTCAAATACCTACATGGTGCTGTTTAAATGGCTTGTAACTGCTAAATTTTTCAATAATTCAAATTCTGTTCAAAGTATCACATTCCTGTGGAAATATTACAAAAATACTGTCCCAAAGTTAAGAGTGGTAAAGTTAGCCTTTAATGTCCAAATTATTTTGGGTCTGGATATGGTGCATTACATTAATTGCATGAAACTGTTTGTCTATAAGTTTAAATATTACAATTTTTCCACTGCCTACATCATTCCCTACAAAATATTACTACATTCATTATACTTTGCCACTGTCTCCTGCATTAGTTAGGTAACGCAAGGAAACAGACGTAAGAATGGCCCAACCCACCCACATACACATGTATATACATAAACACCCTCGCATGCACATATACATACCTATACATTTCAACATATACATACACAGACGTATACATATATCTCTTCTTTTTTCTTTCATACTATTCGCCATTTCCCACATTAGCGAGGTAGCGTTACGAACAGAGGACTGGGCCTTTGAGGGAATATCCTCACCTGGCCCCCTTCTCTGTTCCTTCTTTTGGAAAAAAAAAAAAAATGAGAGGGGAGAATTTCCAGCCCCCCACTCCCTTCCCTTTTAGTTGCCTTCTACGACACGCAGGGAATACGTGGGAAGTATTCTTTCTCCCCTATCCCCAGAGAGGATATATATACATATATATATATATATATATATATTTTTTTTTTTTTTTTTTTTTTTTTTTTTTTATACTTTGTCGCTGTCTCCCGCGTATTGCGAGGTAGCGCAAGGAAACAGACGAAAGAAATGGCCCAACCCCCCCCATACACATGTACATACACACGTCCACACACACAAATATACATACCTACACAGCTTTCCATGGTTTACCCCGGACGCTTCACATGCCTTGATTCAATCCACTGACAGCACGTCAACCCCTGTATACCACATCGCTCCAATTCACTCTATTCCTTGCCCTCCTTTCACCCTCCTGCATGTTCAGGCCCTGATCACACAAAATCTTTTTCACTCCATCTTTCCACCTCCAATTTGGTCTCCCTCTTCTCCTTGTTCCCTCCACCTCCGACACATATATCCTCTTGGTCAATCTTTCCTCACTCATCCTCTCCATGTGCCCAAACCACTTCAAAACACCCTCTTCTGCTCTCTCAACCACGCTCTTTATATTTCCACACATCTCTCTTACCCTTACGCTACTCACTCGATCAAACCACCTCACACCAAACATTGTCCTCAAACATCTCATTTCCAGCACATCCATCCTCCTGCGCACAACTCTATCCATAGCCCATGCCTCGCAACCATACAACATTGTTGGAACCACTATGCCTTCAAACATACCCATTTTTGCTTTCCGAGATAATGTTCTCGACTTCCACACATTCTTCAAGGCCCCCAGGATTTTCGCCCCCTCCCCCACCCTATGATCCACTTCCGCTTCCATGGTTCCACCCGCTGCCAGATCCACTCCCAGATATCTAAAACACTTCACTTCCTCCAGTTTTTCTCCATTCAAACTCACCTCCCAATTGACTTGACCCTCAACCCTACTGTACCTAATAACCTTGCTCTTATTCACATTTACTCTTAACTTTCTTCTTCCACACACTTTTCCAAACTCAGTCAGCAGCTTCTGCAGTTTCTCACATGAATCAGCCACCAACCCTGTATCATCAGCGAACAACAACTGACTCACTTCCCAAGCTCTCTCATCCCCAACAGACTTCATACTTGCCCCTCTTTCCAAAACTCTTGCATTTACCTCCCTAACAACCCCATCCATAAACAAATTAAACAACCATGGAGACATCACACACCCCTGCCGCAAACCTACATTCACTGAGAACCAATCACTTTCCTCTCTTCCTACACGTACACATGCCTTACATCCTTGATAAAAACTTTTCACTGCTTCTAACAACTTTCCTCCCACACCATATATTCTTAATACCTTCCACAGAGCATCTCTATCAACTCTATCATATGCCTTCTCCAGATCCATAAATGCTACATACAAATCCATTTGCTTTTCTAAGTATTTCTCACATACATTCTTCAAAGCAAACACCTGATCCACACATCCTCTACCACTTCTGAAACCACACTGCTCTTCCCCAATCTGATGCTCTGTACATGCCTTCACCCTCTCAATCAATACCCTCCCATATAATTTACCAGGAATACTCAACAAACTTATACCTCTGTAATTTGAGCACTCACTCTTATCCCCTTTGCCTTTGTACAATGGCACTATGCACGCATTCCGCCAATCCTCAGGCACCTCACCATGAGTCATACATACATTAAATAACCTTACCAACCAGTCAACAATACAGTCACCCCCCTTTTTATTAAATTCCACTGCAATACCATCCAAACCTGCTGCCTTGCCGGCTTTCATCTTCCGCAAAGCTTTCACTACCTCTTCTCTGTTTACCAAATCATTTTCCCTAACCCTCTCACTTTGCACACCACCTCGACCAAAACACCCTATATCTGCCACTCTATCATCAAACACATTCAACAAACCTTCAAAATACTCACTCCATCTCCTTCTCACATCACCACTACTTGTTATCACCTCCCCATTTGCGCCCTTCACTGAAGTTCCCATTTGCTCCCTTGTCTTACGCACTTTATTTACCTCCTTCCAGAACATCTTTTTATTCTCCCTAAAATTTAATGATACTCTCTCACCCCAACTCTCATTTGCCCTTTTTTTCACCTCTTGCACCTTTTTCTTTCAAACTATTCGCCATTTCCCGCATTAGCGAGGTAGCGTTAAGAACAGAGGACTGGGCCTTTGAGGGAATACCCTCACCTGGTCCAATTCTCTGTTCCCTCTTTTGGAAAATTGAAAAAAAAAAAAAAAAAAAAAAAAAAAACGAGAGGGGAGGATTTCCAGCCCCCCGCTCCCTCCCCTTTTAGTCGCCTTCTACGAAACGCAGGGAATACGTGGGAAGTATTCTTAATCCCCTATCCCCAGGGATATATATATATATATATATATATATATATATATATATATATATATATATATATATATATATATATATATTTTTTGGCTTTGTCGCTGTCTCCCGCGTTTGCGAGGTAGTGCAAGGAAACAGACGAAAGAAATGGCCCAACCCACCCCCATACACAATGTATATACATACACGTCCACACACGCAAATATACATACCTATACATCTCAATGAACATATATATATACACACACAGACACATACATATACACCCATGCACACAATTCACACTGTCTGCCTTTATTCATTCCCACCGCCACCTCGCCACACATGGAATACCATCCCCCTCCCCCCTCATGTGAGCGAGGTAGCGCTAGGAAAAGACAATAAAGGCCACATTCGTTCACACTCAGTCTCTAGCTGTCATGCAATAATGCCCGAAACCACAGCTCCCTTTCCACATCCAGGCCCCACACAACTTTCCATGGTTTACCCCAGACGCTTCACATGCCCTGATTCAATCCACTGACAGCACGTCAACCCCGGTATACCACATCGATACAATTCACTCTATTCCTTGCCCTCCTTTCACCCTCCTGCATGTTCAGGCCCTGATCACACAAAATCTTTTTCATTCCATCTTTCCACTTCCAATTTGGTCTCCCACTTCTCCTCGTTCCCTCCACCTCCGACACATATATCCTCTTGGTCAATCTTTCCTCACTCATTCTCTCCAAGTGCCCAAACCATTTCAAAACACCCTCTTCTGCTCTCTCAACCATGCTCTTTTTATTTCCACACATCTCTCTCACCCTTACATTACATACTCGATCAAACCACCTCACACCACACATTGTCCTCAAACATCTCATTTCCAGCACATCCACCCTCCTGCGCACAACTCTATCCATAGGCCACGCCTCGCAACCATACAACATTGTTGGAACCACTATTCCTTCAAATATACCCATTTTTGCTTTCCGAGATAATGTTCTCGACTTCCACACATTCTTCAAGGCTCCCAGGATTTTCGCCCCCTCCCCCACCCTATGATTCACTTCCGCTTCCATGGTTCCATCCGCTGCCAGATCCACTCCCAGATATCTAAAACACTTTACTTCCTCCAGTTTTTCTCCATTCAAACTTACCTCCCAATTGACTTGACCCTCAACCCCACTGTACCTAATAACCTTGCTCTTATTCACATTTACTCTTAACTTTCTTTTTCACACACTTTGCCAAACTCAGTCAGCAGCTTCTGCAGTTTCTCACATGAATCAGCCACCAACCCTGTATCATCAGCGAACAACAACTGACTCACTTCCCAAGCTCTCTCATCCCCAACAGACTTCATACTTGCCCCTCTTTCCAAAACTCTTGCAATCACCTCCCTAACAACCCCATCCATAAACAAATTAAACAACCATGGAGACATCACACACCCCTGCCAGAAACCTACATTCACTGAGAACCAATCACTTTCCTCTCTTCCTACACGTACACATGCCTTACATCCTCGATAAAAACTTTTCACTGCTTCTAACAACTTGCCTCCCACACCATATATTCTTAGTACCTTCCACAGAGCATCTCTATCAACTCTATCATATGCCTTCTCCAGATCCATAAATGCTACATACAAATCCATTTGCTTTTCTAAGTATTTCTCACATACATTCTTCAAAGCAAACACCTGATCCACACATCCTCTACCACTTCTGAAACCACACTGCTCTTCCCCAATCTGATGCTCTGTACATGCCTTCACCCTCTCAATCAATACCCTCCCATATAATTTACCAGGAATACTCAACAAACTTATACCTCTGTAATTTGAGCACTCACTCTTATCCCCTTTGCCTTTGTACAATGGCACTATGCACGCATTCTGCCAATCCTCAGGCACCTCACCATGAATCATACATACATTAAATAACCTTACCATCCAGTCAACAATACAGTCACCCCCTTTATTAATAAACTCCACTGCAATACCATCCAAACCTGCTGCCTTGCCGGCTTTCATCTTCCGCAAAGCTTTTACTACCTCTTCTCTGTTTACCAAATCATTTTCCCTAACCCTCTCACTTTGCACACCACCTCAACCATCTGCCACTCTATCATCAAACACATTCAACAAACCTTCAAAATACTAACTCTATCTTCTTCTCACAGCACCACTATTTGTTATCACCTCCCCATTAGCCCCCTTCACTGAAGTTCCCATTTGCTCCCTTGTCTTACGCACTTTATTTACCTCTTTCCAGAACATCTTTTTATTCTCCCTAAAATTCAATGATACTCTCTCACCCCAACTCTCATTTGCCCTCATTTTCACCTCTTGCACCTTTCTCTTGACCTCCTGTCTCTTTCTTTACACGTACACATATATACACGTACATATTCATACTTGCTACCTTCATCCATTCCCATCGCCACCCCACCACACATGAAATGGCACCCCCTCCCCCGCTTGCACGCAAGGTAGCGCTAGAAAAAGACCATTAAGGCCACATTCATTCACACTCAGTCTCTAGCTGTCATGTGTAATGGACCAAAACCACAGCTCCCTTTCCACATCCAGGCACCACAAAACTTTCCATGTTTTACCCCAGATGCTTCACATGCCCTGGTTCAATCCATTGACAGCACGTCGACCATGGTATATCACATCGTTCTAACTTACTCTATCCCATACTTGCCTTTCACCCTCCTGCATGTTCAGACCCCAATCGCTCAAAATATTTTTCACTCCATCTTTCCATCTCCATCCCACTTTTCATTCCCTCCACCTCTGAGACATATCTTCTTTGTCAATCTTTCCTCACTCATTCTCTCCATGTGACCAAAACATTTCAATACACCCTCTTCTGCTCTCTCAACCACACTCTTTTTATTACCACACATCTCTCTTACCCTTTCATTACTTACTCGATAAAACCACCTCACACCACATACTGTCCTCAAACATCTCATTTCCAACACATCCACCCCCTTCTGCACAACCATGCTTCACAGCCATATAACATTATTGGAACCACTATTCCTTCAAACATACCCATTCCTACTCTCCAAGATAATGTTCTCGCCTTCAATACATTCTTCAACACTCCCACAACCTTTGCCCCCTCCCACACCCTGACTCACTTCTGCTTCCATGGTTCCATCCGCTGCTAAAGCCACTCCTAGGTATCTAAAACACTTCACTTCCTCCAGTTTTTCTCCATTCAAAATTACCTCCCAATTGACTTGTCCCCCAACCCTACTGAACCTAATAACGTTGCTCTTATTCACATTTACTCTCAGCTTTCTTCTTTCACACACTTTACCAAACTCAGTCACCAGCTTCTGCAGTTTCTCATCTAAATCAGCCACTAGCGCTGTATCATCAGTGAACAACAACTTACATCCCAAGCCCTCTCATCCACAACAAACTGCATACTTGCCCCTTTCTCCAAAACTCTTGCATTCACCTCCCTGATAACTCCAACCATAAACAAATTAAACAACCATGGAGACATCATGCACCCCTGCCGCAAACCAACATTCACTGGGAACGAATCATTTTCCTCTCTTCCTATTCATACACATGCCTTACATCCTTGATAAAAACTTTTCACTGCTTTAAGCAACTTATCTCCCACACCATTTACTCTTAATACCTTCCACGGAGCACTTCTTATCAACTCTATCATATGCCTTCTCCAGCTCCATAAATGCCACATACAAATCCATCTGTTTTTCTAAGTATTTCTCACATACATTCTTCAAAGCAAACACCTGATCCACACATCCACTATCACTTCTGAAACCACACTGCTCTTCCCCAGTCTGATGTTCTGTATAAGCCTTCACCCTCCCAATACCAAGCAAAAGGTGCAAGGGGTGAAAAAGTGGGCAAATGAGAGTTGGGCTGAGAGAGTATCGTTAAATTTTAGGGAGAATAAAAAGATGTTTTGGAAGGATGTAAATAAAGTGCGTAAGAGAAGAGAACAAATGGGGACATCGGTGAAGGGGGCTAATGGGGAGGTAATAACAAGTAATCGTGATGTGAGAAGGAAATGGAGTGAGTATTTTGAAGGTTTGTTGAATGTTTGATGATACAGTGGCAGATATTGGGTATTTTGGTCGAGGTGGTGTGCGAAGTGAAAGGGTCAGGGAGAATGGTTTGGTAAACAGAGAAGAGGTAGTGAAAGCTTTGCGGAAGATGAAAGCCGGCAAGGCGTCAGGTATGGATGGTATTGCAGCACTGAAAAATGGGGTGACTGTGGTGTTGACTGGTTGGCGAGAATATTCAATGTATGTATGGTTCATGGTGAAGTGCCTGAGGATTGGTGGAATGCATGCACAGTGCCACTGTATAAAGGCAAAGGGGATAAAGGTGAGTATTCAAATTACACAGGTATTACTACATGTATTACATTATCATAAATATTTCATTCTCTTCATAATACGGGAGACTAAATAACTGGTTTAAAAATTACAGGTATGTGGGTGGGTTGGGCCATTCTTTCATCTGTTTCCTTGTACTACCTCGCTAACACAGGAGACAGCGACAAAGTATACTATAATAACAATAACCTCTTTAATCCGGCAACCTTAGGACCTGGCCACTGCCAGACCACAGAAAATGCTGGAAAACAGAAACTGACCCCTGAGTCAAGCACAGGTAATGATCCGATCTCATATTACTCACACAAAGTCTTTACAGAAGTTCCTTTATCAAATTTTTTCAATACTCCACCATTTTAAGCACAGATAATGATTTATGCTTATGCTTATTACCACTAGCACCATCTTCTGCACCTCTTGGTTTCTTTGATGATGTCCTGAAGGGCTAAAACACAGCTGAATATGAGAAATCAACAAGACTGTTAGTTAGCTCGGATGCAGTGTAAAGAGATTTTGGCACCTTAGCACTATTAACAGCACTGCACTCGTGGCAGATCCACAAACTAATAACGAATGGAGGCAGATTCAAAACATACCGGACCACATGAGTTGCCAGACCACAGAGCTCTGGATCAGAGAGTACAACCTGTACTGCATACAAAAGTACATGTGGGTGTGGGGTGGGTGTGGGCTGCAGTGTAAACAGATTTTGGCACCTTAGCACTGTCAACAGCACTGCACTGGTGGCAGATCCACAACCTAATAACTAATGGTGGCAGATTCAAAACATGCCAGACCACAAGAGTTGCCAGACCACAGAGCTCTGGATCAGAAAGGTACAACCTGTACTGCATACAAAAGTACATGTGGGTGTGGGGTTGGGGTCAATGGGCATCAACAGGATTCTGTACTAACTGACAGGTGAAAATGAGAGACTGTCAAATGTGAAAGTGCTCTAAGAGGCAGCTGCTGAGATACCTGATCACTTCTTGTTGGAGGCAAACATAAAAGTTTGAAGTAGCTTTAAAAAAGAGAAAATGACATGGGTGGGAAGAGAGAAGTAAAGGCGAGAGATTGGAAAACAGCCTTGCATTCAGAGATATCACAAGAGCCTGGGTGAAGAATGGCATACTGTATGAGTAAACTAAACTATGGGAGTAGGCAAGAAGTGGAAATTTTATTTGCAGAAGTAGTGCTCACATGTGTAGGTGCAGTGTGTTATACAGATGATGGGATGTGGGCATTTGAGAAAGGGTAATAAGACATTGAATGAGGATACCATGATGCTTGTGAATAAGAAGAGGTGAATGAACACTACCTGCAGGGAAGGAGTGACAGTGACTGGAAGATGTGCAGCATAAGGTCAAGAGAATGTGCTGGGGTGAAAAAGAAAGCAAATGAGAAATGGGGTGCGACAGTATTATATACTTAAGGGAGAATAAGAAAATGTTTTGGAAGGAAGTGATTAGTGATATGAGAACTGTAGAGGAAATGAGAACATCAATGGGGAGAAGATGAAGTGGTAACAAGCAAGAAGGCTGAGAAGAGGTAAAAAGGAGAAAGAATGGTATTCTGAATGACTTGTTTGTTGATAGGGTGTTACATGTGGTGGGGTGGTGACAGGAATGGATGAAGGCATCAAGTATGGATTTGTACATGAGTATATATGTATATGTCCGTGTATGTATATGTATGTATGCATTGAAATGCACATGCCTATGTGCGTGTGTAGGTGTTTATGTATAAACATGTGTATGTGGGTGGGTTGGGTCATTCCTCATCTGTTTCCTTGCACTACCTCGATAATGCAGGAGATGGTGGTTAAGCATAATAAATGAATAAATAAATAACATACACATACACAGACATATACATATATACACATGTACATATTCATATTTGTTTGCCTTCATCCATTCCTGGCACTACCCAGCCCCACAGGAAACTGCATTGCTATCCCCTGCTTCAGCAAGATAGTGCCAGGAAAACAGACAAAAAGACCACATTCATTCAAACTGTCTCTAGTTGTCATGTGTAGTGAACTGAAACCACAGCTCCCTTTCCACATCCAGGCCCTACAAACCTTTCCATGGTTTACCCCAGACAATTCACATGTACTGGTTCAATCCATTGACAGCACGTTGACCCCAGTATACCACATCATTCCAATGCACTCTATTCCTTGCAAGCCTTTCATCCTCCTGTATGTTCAGGCCCCGATCGCTCAAAATCTTTTTCACTCCATCTTTCTACCTCCAAGTGGGTCTCCCGCTTTTCCTTCCCTCCACCTCTGACACATATATCCTCTATGTCAATCTTTCTTCACTCATTCTCTTCATAGTTCAAACCATTTCAACACACCCTCTTCTGCTCTCTCGACCACACTCTTTTTTTGCCCACACATCTCTCTTACCCTTTCATTACTTACTCAAGCAAACCACATACTGTCCTAAAACATTTAATTTCCAACACATCCACTCTCCTCCATACAACCCTATCTATATCCCACACATCCTTTACCATAAGTTTACAACAATCAAGTATAATAAATATAAATAAATAATATATGTATATCTATTTATCTATTTGTGCTGTCAATGGATTGAACCAGGGTATGTGAAGCATGTGGGGTAAACTATGGAAAGTTCTGTGGGGCCTGGATGTGGAATGGAGGCTGTGGTTTCGGTGCATTATTACATGACAGCTAGAGACTTGAGTGTGAACGAATGTGGCCTTTGTTGTCTTTTCCTAGCGCTACCTCGCACACATGAGGGGGGAGGGCGTTGTTATTTCATGTGTGGCGGGGTGGCGATGGGAATGAATAGAGGCAGATAGTATGAATTATGTACATGTGTATATATGTATATGTCTGTGTGTGTATATACATGTATACGTTGAGATGTATAGGTATGTATATTTGCGTGTGTGGACGTGTATGTATATACATGTGTATGTGAGTGGGTTGAACCATTCTTTCGTCTGTTTCCTTGCGCTACCTCGCTAACGCGGGAGATAGCAACAAAACAAAATAAAAATAAATGAATATATTCATCTATTTCTTATTATACATAATTGCTGTTTCCCGCATAAGTGAAGTAGCACTAGGAAACACATGAAGAGTGGCCCATCCACTCATGTACACATATTTATACATAAACACCCATATAAGCACATACAAATACACTACATAACATATACATATACATACACACACACACACACAGGCAATTACATATATATACAAATGAATATATTCATACTTGCTTGCCTTCATCCATTCCCGTTGCTATCCCACCCCATAGGAAACAGCATTGCCACCCCCCACTTTAGCACGGTAGCACCAGAAAAAAAGAAAAAAAAAAGGCCACATTTGTTCACAGTCACAAGTTAAAGGGGGACACCACAGTGAGGTGGAAAGATGGCATTAATGATGTTTTGAAGGCTTTGAGCCTGAACATGCAAAAGGGTGCATGGCATGCACAGGAGAGAGCAAATTGGAATGATGTGCTTTACAGGGAATGAACATGTTATTAAAGGGCTGACACATGGCAACAGAAGCAGTCAGAGGAAACCCCAGAAAGGTCTTTGGGTCCTGACTGTAAAAAGATGACTCTGGTTTTGATGCATTAAAATGACTAACAAAAAGTGGGAGTAAGCGAATAATGCCATTTCTTTATCTTTTCCTGGAGGTACCTTGCTAACGTGGGAAACTGAATACAATCTACTTTCAGGATATATCAAGGTATGTCATATCTACATGAATGCAACAGGGGCCAAAGTGTAACCAACTCCCCTGAGGACAGTCACTAAATAGGACATGTGCGAAGAGAGCATCCACGACAATATTCATATTAATCTAACATTCAAACTCAACCATAACCATATCCTAGCTCTTACCTTGACCTTATGTTAAGGTAAACATTAACCTATAGTGCTCTCCTTACACACTCTTCTGTGTTGCTAAGGGTACTTCAGATCACGTTAGGTTAGGTAAGGGAAAACGAAGTCCCCAGTTAAAGTTTAGGTAAGGTGATCAGTTTGACTGTTTGAACCCAATAGTTTTCCTAACCGTGTTCTCACAAACCCCTGTTGGATTTACTTGGTGCAAAATTAATTTACAAAATGACTGCACATTTTCTATATGATGAAATTTATTGAAACTGGTGCCATTGGATTCCTTACAGTGAAATTTGAAACGTATCACCTCCAATTCCATAAAGTTACTAGTCTCATAAAGTGGACAAGGCTTTGAAGTTGAGGGAAACAGTTCAATGTGCCATACACTGTTAACACTTGTCTATATCATAACAAACAGTTCAATATGTAATACATTGTTAACACTTTTCTATATCATAACAAACAGTTCATTATGTAATACATTTTTAACACTTGTCTAAATCATAACAAACAGTTCAATATGTAATACATAGTTAACATTTATCTATATCATAACAAACACTTCAATGCGTAATGCATGGTTAACACTTGTCTATATTATAACAAACAGTTCAATATGTAAGACATTGGGAACATTTGTCTATATAATAAAAAACATTTCAATATGTTATACATTGGTAACACCTGTCCATATTATAACAAACAGTTCATTATGTAATACATTGTAAACACTTGTCTATATTATAACAAACAGTTCAATATGTAATACATTGGTAACACTTGTCTATATTACAACAAACAGTTCAATATCCAATACAATGGTAACCCTTGTCTATATTGTAACAAAAGTCAATATGAAAAGCATTGTTAACACTTGTCTACATTATAACAAACAGCTCAAATGTAATACATTGGTAATGCTTGTCTATATTATAACAAACAGTTCAATAGTAATACATTGGTAACAGTTGTTTACATCATAACAAACAGTTAAATTTATAATACAGTGTTAACACTTGTCTACATCAAACAGTTCAATATGTAATACACTGTTAACACCTGTCTATATTATAACAAAAGGTTCAATATGTAATACATTGGTAACACTTGTCTATATTATAACAATAAGTTCAATATGTATTACACTGGTAACACTTGTCTATACTACAACAAACGGTTCAATATGTAATACAATGTTAACACTTGTCTATATCATAACAAAAAGTTCAATATGTATTACACTGGTAAAACTTGTCTATAACAAACGGTTCAATATGTAATACATTGGTAACACTTGTCTATATCATAACAAAAAGTTCAATATATATTACACTGGTAACACTTGTCTATATCATAACAAACAGTTCAATATGTATTACAATGTTAACACTTGGCAATATTATAACAAGCACTTCAGTATGTAATACATTGGTACCACTTGTGTATATTACAACAAACAGTTCAATATGTAATACATTGGTACCACTTGTGTATGTTACAACAAACAGTTCAATATGTAATACATTGGTAACACTAGTCAATATTAAAACAAACAGTTCATTATGTAATAAATTGGTAACACTTGTCTATATTTTTAACAAAAAGTTCAATATGAAATACATCGTTAACACTTGTCTATATTATAACAGGCAGTTCATTATGTAATACATTGGTAACATGGCTATATTATAACAAACAGTTCAATAGTAATACATTGTTAACACATGTCTATATTATAACATACAGTTCAATATGTAATACATTGTTAACACATGTCTATATTATAACATACAGTTCATTATGTAATACATTGTTAACACTTGACTACATCATAACAAACATTTCAATATGAAAATGCATTGGTAACACTTGTCTTTATTATAACAAACAATTCAATATGTAATACATTGTTAACACTTGTTTATATCATAACAAACAGTTCAATATGTAATACATTGGTACCACTTGTCTTTATTATAACAAACAATTCAATATGTAATACATTGGTAACACTTGTCTATATTATAATAAACACTCCGATATGTATTTTTTTGTTTTTGCTTTGTCGCTGTCTCCCGCATTTGCGAGGTAGCGCAAGGAAACAGACGAAAGAAAAGGCCCAACCCACCCCCATACACATGTATATACATACGTCCACACACGCAAATATACATCCCTACACAGCTTTCCACGGTTTACCCCAGACGCTTCACATGCCCTGATTCAATCCACTGACAGCACGTCAACCCCGGTATACCACATCGATCCAATTCACTCTATTCCTTGCCCTCCTTTCACCCTCCTGCATGTTCAGGCCCCGATCACACAAAATCTCCCTCACTCCATCTTTCCACCTCCAATTTGGTCTCCCACTTCTCCTCGTTCCCTCCACCTCTGACACATATATCCTCTTGGTCAATCTTTCCTCACTCATTCTCTCCATGTGCCCAAAACATTTCAAAACACCCTCTTCTGCTCTCTCAACCATGCTCTTTTTATTTCCACACATCTCTCTTACCCTTACGTTACTTACTCGATCAAACCACCTCACACCACACATTGTTCTCAAACATCTCATTTCCAGCACATCCATCCTCCTGCGCACAACTCTATCCATAGCCCATGCCTCGCAACCATACAACATTGTTGGAAATACTATTGCTTCAAACATACCCATTTTTGCTTTCCGAGATAATGTTCTCGACTTCCACACATTCTTCAAGGCTCCCAGGATTTTCGCCCCCTCCCCCACCCTATGATTCACTTCCGCTTCCATGGTTCCATCCGCTGCCAGATCCATTCCCAGATATCTAAAACACTTTACTTCCTCCAGTTTTTCTCCATTCAAACTTACCTCCCAATTGACTTGACCCTCAACCCTACTGTACCTAATAACCTTGCTCTTATTCACATTTACTCTTAACTTTCTTTTTCACACACTTTGCCAAACTCAGTCACCAGCTTCTGCAGTTTCTCACATGAATCAGCCACCAACGCTGTATCATCAGCGAACAACAACTGACTCACTTCCCAAGCTCTCTCATCCCCAACAGACTTCATACTTGCCCCTCTTTCCAAAACTCTTGCATTCACCTCCCTAACAACCCCATCCATAAACAAATTAAACAACCATGGAGACATCACACACCCCTGCTGCAAACCTACATTCACTGAGAACCAATCACTTTCCTCTCTTCCTACACGTACACATGCCTTACATCCTCGATAAAAACTTTTCACTGCTTCTAACAACTTGCCTCCCACACCATATATTCTTAGTACCTTTCACAGAGCATCTCTACCAACTCTATCATATGCCTTCTCCAGATCCATAAATGCTACATACAAATCCATTTGCTTTTCTAAGTATTTCTCACATACATTCTTCAAAGCAAACACCTGATCCACACATCCTCTACCACTTCTGAAACCACACTGCTCTTCCCCAATCTGATGCTCTGTACATGCCTTCACCCTCTCAATCAATACCCTCCCATATAATTTACCAGGAATACTCAACAAACTTATACCTCTGTAATATGAGCACTCACTCTTATCCCCTTTGCCTTTGTACAATGGCACTATGCACGCCTTCCGCCAATCCTCAGGCACCTCACCATGAGTCATACATACATTAAATAACCTTACCAACCAGTCAATAATAGTCACTCCCTTTTTTTAATAAATTCCACTGCAATACCATCCAAACCTGCTGCCTTGCCGGCTTTCATCTTCCGCAAAGCTTTTACTACCTCTTCTCTGTTTACCAAATCATTTTCCCTAACCATCTCACTTTGCACACCACCTCGACCAAAACACCCTATATCTGCCACTCTATCATCAAACACATTCAACAAACCTTCAAAATACTCACTCCATCTCCTTCTCACATCACCACTACTTGTTATCACCTCCCCATTTGCGCCCTTCACTGAAGTTCCCATTTGCTCCCTTGTCTTACGCACTTTATTTACCTCCTTCCAGAACATCTTTTTATTCTCCCTAAAATTTAATGATACTCTCTCACCCCAACTCTCATTTGCCCTCTTTTTCACCTCTTGCACCATTCTCTTGACCTCCTGTCTCTTTCTTTTACACATCTCCCACTCAATTGCATTTTTTCCCTGCAAAAATCGTCCAAATGCCTCTCTCTTCTCTTTCATTAATAATCTTACTTCTCCATCCCACCACTCACTACCCTTTCTAATCAACCCACCTCCCACTCTTCTCATGCCACAAGCATCTTTTGCGCAATCCATCACTGATTCCCTAAATACATCCCATTCCTCCCCCACTCCCCTTACTTCCATTGTTCTCACCTTTTTCCATTCTGTACTGTCTCTCCTGGTACTTCCTCACACAAGTCTCCTTCCCAAGCTCACTTACTCTCACCACCCTCTTCACCCCAACATTCACTCTTCTTTTCTGAAAACCCATACAAATCTTCACCTTAGCCTCCACAAGATAATGTAATACATTGGTAAAACTTGTCTACATCATACCAAACAGTTTAATATGTAATACACTGTTACCCTTGTCTATAACAAACAGTTCATTATGTAATGCATTGTTAACATTTGTCAATATTATAACAAACGTTTCAGTATGTAATACATTAGTAACACTTGTCTCTATAACAAAACAGTTCAATATGTAATACATTGGTAACACTTGTCCTTATCATAACAAACAATTCAATATGTAATACATTGGTAACACTTGTCTATATTATAATAAACACTCCGATATGTAATACATTGGTAAAACTTGTTTACATCATACCAAACAGTTTAATATGTAATACACTGTTACCCTTGTCTATATTATAACAAACAGTTCATTATGTAATGCATTGTTAACATTTGTCAATATTATAACAAACGTTTCAGTATGTAATACATTAGTAACACTTGTCTCTATAACAAAACAGTTCAATATGTAATACATTGGTAACACTTGTCTTTATCATAACAAACAGTTCAATATGTAATACACTGGTAACACTTGTTTATATTATAACAAACAGTTCAATATGTAATACATTGGTAACACTTGTTTATAACAAACACTCCAATATGTAGTACATTGGTAACACTTGTCTACATCATAAAAACAGTTCAATATGTAATACACTATTAGACTTGTCTATATTATAACAAGCAGTTCATTATGTGATACACTGGCAACACTTGTCTATATTATAACAAGCAGTTCATTATGTAATACACTGGTAACACTTTTCTATATTATAACAAACAGTTCATTATGTAATGCATTGTTAACACTTGTCAATATCATAACAAACGGTTCAGCATGTAATACATTAGTAACACTTGTCTATATAACAAACCGTTCAATATGTAATAAATTGGTAATACTTGTCTATATCATAAACAGTTCAATATATAATACACTGGTAACACTTGTCTATATTATAACAAACAGTTCAATATGCAATGCAGTGGTAACACTTGTCTATATTATAACAAACAGTTCATCATGTAATGCATTGTTAACACTTGTCTATATCATAACAAACACTTAATATGTAATACATTGATGAAACTTGTCTATATCATAACTAACAGTTAATATGTAATACATTGATGATACTTGTCTATATCATAACTAACAGATAATATGTAATACATTGATGATACTTGTCTATATCATAACTAACAGTTACTTATATAATACATTGTTAATACTCGTCTATATCATAACAAACAGTTCGATATGTGATAAATTGGTAACACTTGTCTATATTATAACAATCAGTTCAATATGTGATAAACTGGTAACACTTAGCTATATCATAACAAACAGTTCAATGTAATACATTGGTAATACTTATCTGCATGACAAACAGTTCAATATATAATGCATTGTTAACACTTGTCTATATTATAACAAACAGTTCAATGTGTAATACATTAGTAACACGGTTATATCATAACAAACAGTTCAATACATAACACATTGGTAACACCTGTCAATATTACAACAAACAGTTCAGTATGTAATACATTAGTAACACTTGTCTATGTTAAAACAAATATATCAATATGCAATACATTGGTAACACTTGTCTATATTACAACAAACTTCAATATATAATACACTATCAACACTTGTCTATATCATTACAAATATCTCAATATGCAGTACATTGGTAACACTTGTCTATATTACTACAAACAGTTCAATATGTAATACATTGGTAACACTTGTCTATATTACGGCAAACAGTTCAATATGCAATACATTGGTAACACTTGTCTATATTACAACAGAGTTACTATGTAATACATTGATAACACTTGTCTACATTACAACTAACAATTCATCATGCAGTACATTTTTAATGCTTGTCTGTATGAAAACAAACGGTTCAAATTGTGATACATTAGAAACACTTGTCTATAACAAACAGTTCAATGTAATACATTGGTAATACTTATCTATATAATAACAAACAGTTCATTATGTAATACATTGGTAACACTTGTCTATATTTCAACAAACAGTTCAATATGAAATACCTTGTTAACACTTAGTCCATATTCTAACAAACAGCTCAATATGTAATACATTGCTAACACTTGTCTATATTATAACAAACAGTTCATTATGTAATACATTGGTAACACTTGTTTATATCATAACAAACAGTTCAATGTGTAATACATTGGTAACACTTGTCTATATCATAACAAACAGTTCACTATGTAATACATTGTTAACACTTGTCTATATCATAACAAACAGTTCAATGTGTAATACATTGTTAACACTTGTTTATATCACAACAAACAGTTCACTATGTAATACATTGTTAACACTTGTTTATATCATAACAAACAGTTCAATGTGTAATACATTGTTAACACTTGTTTATATCATAACAAACAGTTCAATGTGCAATACATTGGTAACACTTGTCTATATCATAACAAACAGTTCAATGTGTAATACATTGTTAACACTTGTCTATATCATAACAAACAGTTCAATATGTAATACATTGTTAACACTTGTCTATATCATAACAAACAGTTCAATGTGTAATACATTGTTAACACTTGTTTATATCATAACAAACAGTTCAATGTGCAATACATTGGTAACACTTGTCTATAACAAACAATTCAATGTGCAATACATTGGTAACACTTGTCTATATTATAAAAACCAGTTCAATGTGCAATACATTGGCAACACTTGTCTATATTATAACAAACAGTTCAATGTGCAATACATTGGTAACACTTGTCTATATTATAAAAACCAGTTCAATGTGCAATACATTGGCAACACTTGTCTATATTATAACAAACAGTTCAATGCGCAATACATTGGTAACACTTGTCTATATTATAAGAAACAGTTCAATGTGCAATACATTGGCAACACTTGTCTATATTATAACAAACAGTTCAATGTGCAATACATTGGTAACACTTGTCTATATCACAACAAACATTCAATGTACAATATATTGGTAACACTTGTCTATATTATAACAAACAGTTCAATGTGCAATACATTGGCAACACTTGTCTATATTATAACAAACAGTTCAATGTGTAATACATTGTTAACACTTGTCTATATCATAACAAACAGTTCAATGTGTAATACATTGGTAACACTTGTCTATATCAAGTAAAGGTACAGGAGGAGGCACAACTGACGGCCAGACGTCTATATACTTAGCTATAGTATCGACCAATTTGATGCTGGTCAAATGATTTCTTGTCGCTTAACAAAATGTATTTTCAAACATAAAAAGTCGATCAAATCATTAATGTTTCTACTGTTTGGCCGGCCCAGGGTGGCCACCACTCGGCAAAATAACCTCAACCTATTACGAATTGTACTAGTTTACTGACCACCACAACACGAGGGACCAGCCCCTGACCAGGTGATGTCACCAGCCCCTGACCAGGTGGTCACCAGCCCCTGACCAGGTGATGTCATGAACCTCTGACCAGGTGATGTCACCAACCCCTGACCAGGTGATGTCACCAACCCCTGACCAGGTGATGTCATCAACCCCTGACCAGGTGATGTCATGAACCTCTGACCAGGTGATGTCACCAACCCCTGACCAGGTGATGTCACCAACCCCTGACCAGGTGATGTCACCAACCCCTGACCAGGTGATGTCACCAACCCCTGACCAGGTGGTCACCAGCCCCTGACCAGGTGATGTCATGAACCTCTGACCAGGTGATGTCACCAACCCCTGACCAGGTGGTCACCAGCCCCTGACCAGGTGATGTCATCAACCCCTGACCAGGTGATGTCACCAACCCCTGACCAGGTGGTCACCAGCCCCTGACCAGGTGATGTCATCAACCCCTGACCAGGTGATGTCACCAACCCCTGACCAGGTGGTCACCAACCCCTGACCAGGTGATGTCATCAACCCCTGACCAGGTGATGTCATCAACCCCTGACCAGGTGATGTCACCAACCCCTGACCAGGTGATGTCACCAGCCCCTGACCAGGTGATGTCATGAACCTCTGACCAGGTGGTCACCAGCCCCTGACCAGTGATGTCATGAACCTCTGACCAGGTGACGTCATCAGCCTCAGAAGCAAGCTATAGCCTTACCTCATTGCTGGGGGTACAGTCACCAGCCGACGTGATGCCTCTCCTCCTAGCTTCAGATGGCGGCCACTGATCTGGTCGCCGGTATTAAGGTTAGCCAGAGCAGTACAGCGCTGCCAAATTCAAGCCAAATTATCGTACCACTCTGGTCAAAATTATCGGATCTTAAGCAAAAGTATCGTACAATTATTTTTCTGAAGACCGTGTATAATTACCACTTTGACATGTATACAGTAGTGCATAGGCTTACAAAGATATACAGCTACTGCAGAATTATTCTCTTCTTCTGAGGTGAAAATCAATATCGGCGCTAAATCCCCAAATTGGAAAAACAGCATTTTCTTGAGACATTTTTACCCTGATACTTGAATTCTGAGAGGTGGGTATAATGTCTGTACATTCATCCTCTACAAAGTTGAACTTGGTGTGCTTCAAGTGTTTAAGTCCTATTTGTGAGACTCTGTCATAACATTAACACACTTTTTGGCACTTTGTCCTTTTTATTTTCAAATAATGTACAATTCCTGAGTCAGGGAACCAACCTTTGGTGACCTGACCTAATCAGCCACACAGAAACTTATGTTGTCTTCCATTATAAGTACAGTCAACTTTACTTCTGCAGTTTTAACACAATCACTTTACTGGTTTCGTTAGTTATACTTATGTTAGAAATGACTCTATTCTAGTTTTTGATGAAGATGGCACACACACATTTTTTTGTGATTTTCACTGTTTTCCTACAAGTCGATGTTTGATATGTGAGCAGTTACTTTAATATTACAGTTGCCACAAAGAACCTTATATGGATCTTTCTATAGAGAGCTGAACCAAGGAAACTGTCTCGCACTCAGGTCTGTATTTTGGGTGTCGTCTTCAGTGCACCACATCCTTCATTTCCTCCTGCTTATCAACCACAATGATGTCTTTCCTCGCACCACCAATACCTACGACAACTTACACTGGATTACATGTAGCCGCTACAACTATTTTCAATATTCACTATCATTTAGTGTTTTTCATTATATTTTCATTTTTTCTCAGAAAATATTCTGCAAATTGTATAAGAATATCGTCCCATATTTCATATACTCGTATTATCGTATCTTTGCTATTGTACACAGGCCAAAATTATCGTACTTGTGCAATATCGTACGTCTGGCAAATATTGAGCCAATATTACACACGTAAAACATAGAAGGTAAAGTAGCCCAATACAGATAAATACTACTACTTCAACTACTACTTACCAGACTCCCTTCATAAGTTTGCTTTCCTCCTGCAGCTGCAGCTTCTCTAACAGCACTTCCCTGATTTCTCTAACTGCACTTCCCTGGCTTCTTTAACAGCACTTCCCTGATTTCTCTAACTACACTTCCCCGGCTTCTCTAACTGCACTTCCCTGGCTTCTACAGCAGTACTTCCCTGGCTTCTCTAACTGCACTTCCCTGGCTTCTACAACAGTACTTCTGTGGCTTCTCTCACTGCTTTTTCCTGGCTTCTCTAACAGCACTTCCGTGGCTTCTCCAACTACTTCCCTGGCTTCTCTAACTGCTTTTCCTTGGCTTCTCTAACTGCACTTCCCTGGCTTCTCTAACTGCTTTTCCCTGGCTTCTCTAACTGCACTTCCCTGGCTTCTCTAACTGCTTTTCTCTGGCTTCTCTAACTGCACTTCCCTTGCTTCTCTGATGGCACTTCCCTGGCTTCTCTCACAAAACTTTCCTAGCTTCTCTAACGACAATTTCATGGTATCTCTAATGGCACATCCCTAGCTTCTCTAACGACACATACCTGGCCTCTAACTGCACATCTCTAGCTTCTCTAACCACTTCCTTGGTTTCTTTAATGGCATTATTTTGGCTTCTCTAACGGCACTTCCCTGACTTCTCTAACTGCACTTTCCTGGCTTCTCTAACTGCACTTCCCTGGCTTTTCTAATGGCACTTTCCTGGCTTCTCTAATGGCACTTTCCTGGCTTCTCTAACTGCACTTCCGTGGCTTCTCTAATGGCACTTTCTTGGCTTCTCTAATGTTACTTTCCTGGCTTCTTTAACGGCATTCCCTGCCTTCTCTAGCAGCACTTCCCTGGCTTTTCTAATGAAACTTTCCTGGCTTCTCTAATGGCACTTCCCTGGCATCTCTAACGATACTTTCCTGACTTCTCTAACTGCACTTCTCTAGCTTTTCTAACTGCACTTACCTGGCTTGTCTAACAGCACTTCCCTGGCTTTTCTAATGACACTTTCCTGGCTTCTCTAACTGCACTTCCCTGACTTCTCTAATGGCACTTTCCTGGCTTCTCTAACTGCACTTCCCTGGCTTTTCTAATGGCACTTTCCTGGCTTCTCTAATGGCAGTTTCCTGGCTTCTCTAACTGCACTTCTGTGGCTTCTCTAATGGCACTTTCTTGGCTTCTCTAATGTTACTTTCCTGGCTTCTTTAACAGCATTTCCCTGGCTTCTCTAACAGCACTTCCCTGGCTTTTCTAATGAAACTTTCCTGGCTTCTCTAATGGCACTTCCCTGGCTTCTTTAATGGCATTTCCTTGGCTTCTCTAACAGCACTTCCCTGGCTTTTCTAATGACACTTTCCTGGCTTCTCTAATGGCATTTCTAACTATACTTTCCTGACTTCTCTAACTGCACTCCCCTAGCTTTTCTGACTGCACTTACCTAGCTTCTCTAACTGTACTTCCCTGGCTTTTCTAATGCAACTTCCCAGCTTCTCCAGCAGCACTTCCCTAGCTTTTCTGATGACACTTTCCTTGCTTCTCTAATGGCACTTCCCTGGCATCTCTAACTATACTTTCCTGACTTCTCTAACTGCACTCCCCTAGCTTTTCTAACTGCACTTACCTAGCTTCTCTAACTGTACTTCCCTGGCTTCTCTAATGCAACTTCCCTGGCTTCTATAACAGCACTTCCCTGGCTTTTCTAATGGCACTTCTCTAATGGCACTTTCTTGGCTTCTCTAATGGCAATACCCTGGCTTCTCTAACTGCACTTCCCTGGCTTCTCTAATGGCACTTTCCTGGCTTCTCTAATGTCACTTTCCTGGCTTCTTTGATGGCATTTCCCTGGCTTCTCTAACAGCACTTCCCTGGCTTTTCTAATGATATTTTCCTGACCTCTCTAATGACATTTCCCTGGCATCTCTAACGATACTTTCCTGACTTCTCTAACTGCACTTCCCTAGCTTTTCTAACTGCACTTCCCTAGCTTGTCTAACTGCACTTCCCTGGCTTCTCTAATGGCACTTTCCTGGCATCTGTAACAACACTTTCCTGGCTTCTCTAACTGCACTTCCCTGGCTTCTCTAATGTCACTTTCCTGGCTTCTCTAATGTCACTTTCCTGGCTTTTTTGATGGCATTTCCCTGGCTTCTCTATCAGCACTTCCCTGGCTTTTCTAATGATATTTTCCTGGCCTCTCTAATGGCACTTCCCTGGCATCTCTAACGATACTTTCCTGACTTCTCTAACTGCACTTCCCTAGCTTTTCTAACTGCACTTCCCTAGCTTGTCTAACTGCACTTCCCTGGCTTCTCTAATGGCACTTTCCTGGCATCTGTAACAACACTTTCCTGGCTTCTCTAACTGTACTTCCCTGGCTTCTCTAACTGTACTTCCCTGGCTTCTCTAATGGCACTTCCCTGGCTTCTCTAACAGCACTTCCCTGGCTTTTCTAATGATATTTTCCTGGCCTCTCTAATGGCACTTCCCTGGCATCTCTAACGATACTTTCCTGACTTCTCTAACTGCACTTCTCCAGATTTTCTAACTGCACTTCCCTAGCTTGTCTAACTGCACTTCCCTGGCTTCTGTAACAACACTTTCCTGGCTTCTCTAACTTCACTTCCCTGGCTTCTCTAACTGCACTTCTCTGGCTTCTCTAAAGGCACTTTCCTGGCTTCTCTAATGGCACTTCCCTGGCTTCTCTAATAGCACTTCCCTGGTTCTCTAACTACACTTCCCTGGCTTCTCTAACTGCACTTCCTTGGCTTCTCTAATGGTACTTTCTTGGCTTCTCTAATGGCACTGCACTGGCTTCTCTAACTGCACTTCCCTGGCTTCTCGAATGACACTTTCATGGTTTCTCTAACACCATTTCCTGGCTTCTCTAACCACTTTCCTGGCTTCTTTAACACCACTTTCCTGGCTTCTCTAACTGCACTTCCCTAGCGTCTTTAACACCACATCCCTGGCTTCTCTAATGGCACTTCCCTGGCATCTCTAACTAAGCTTCTCAGGCTTCTCGAACACCACTTCCCTTGCTTCTCTGACTGCACTTTCCTGGCTTCTCTAACTGCACTTCCCTAGCTTTTCTAATGGGACTTTCCTGGCTTCTCTAATGGCACTTCCATGGTTTCTCTAATGGGACTTCCCTGGCTTCTTTAACAGCACTTCCCTGGTTTCTCTAACAGCACTTCCCTGGCTTCTTTAACTGCACTTCCCTGGCTTCTTCAACTGCACTTCCCTGGCTTCTCTAATTGCACTTCCCTGGCTTCTCTAACTGCACTTCCCTGGCTTCTCTAATGGCACTTTCCTGGCTTCTCTAATGGCACTTACCTGGCTTCTCTAACAGCACTTCCCTGGCTTCTTTAACTGCAGTTCCCTAGCTTCTCTAACTGCACTTCCCTAGCTTAACACCACTTCCTTGGTGTCTCTAACTACACTCCCTTGGCTTCTCTAACTGCATTTCCCTGGCTTCTTAGATCTAATGGAACTTTCCTGGCTTCTCTAATTGCACTTCCCTCACTTCTTGAATGGCACTTCCCTGGTTTCTCTAACAGCACTTCCTTGGCTTCTCTAACTGCATTTCCCTGGCTTCTTTAATGGCGCTTCCCTGGTTTCTCAAACAGCACCTCCCTGGCTTCTTTAATGGCACTTCTTTGGCTTTGTTTCCATATTATTCTTATGTTTTCCATTTGCTTCTTATTCTTGCTTCATTTTCTTTCCTTGTTACTTAATTGTTTTCTTTTCGAGTTTACAAACAGTGTACTTCCTTAGATATTTTTCCTTTCAACTAAATTGTTTTCTTGTGTTTATACTGCCATCATTCTTATTGTTTAACCTGGTAATAGATCTTATTTTCCCATTAACTTGACTAGATTCTGTTTGAGTTTGCAAAGTCTTCCTTCTTATTATTTAAATATTGACTTTCTTTTCAACCAAATGTTTTCTTTCCTTCTTTAACAAAGGAAATATGCTCTTGCATCTAATTTTATCTACAGATTTGTGTCATTCAGTATTAGGGTATTTTCCTTCTCTGTATCTACCTCCTCTTTTCTCTAGAATGATGAGTCATAGCTTACTTAATATGTCCCTTGTTGGTTCCAGTGATAAGAACAGCATCTTTCATTTAGTACAAAGCTTTTTTGTATTCATAATATTGATGTTAAGAGTTCCATCCTATACCATTTCATTAAAGAAATCAAGCAGATTTGTCAGACATGAACCAGTTCATGGACAACCATGCTGAAAGTCATTAATTAAGAGGTTGTCTGTAAATGATTTACAATCTTAACCCAATTGATGGTTTCCATAAGTTTACCAACAACAGATGTTAAGCTGATTGGACAATAATTTCCAGGCAGTGACATTACTTTTCTTTAAAAAAAAAAAAAGTGTTCCATTAGCAAGCTTCCATTCCTGTAGAACTTTCCCATAGCAAGTGATTTACTGAAGAATGTAATGAAGGCTTTAACTATTTCATTTTTCAACTTTTTATTTTCAACAGATAAAACCTTTGTGGACCTGCTGTTTAACTCATTTTCATTTCATTTAGTTCTGATACAATATCTTCAACTTTGATCTTTGTCTCAAAATGTTTTCCTCTCTTAGCATTCGAACTGGATTTAGGACATGAGATGCATCTTCAACTGTAAACAGATGAAAAAAGAAAAAAAATCTGTCATGTCTTTGTTGTCATGAACCATATCACCATTTTCAGTTATTAATGGACCAATTACCTATGTAATGACTGTTTTTGCATCAAACATACCTATAAAACTCCTTTGTTTTTGTGTTTTTGCTATTTTCAGCAATATATGCTTCAGATTAACATTTGCTTTGATATACACGTCTCTTAGTTTCTTAATGGAGACATAATTTGCTCTGTCAAGCTGGTTATTGGTCTGTTTGAGTGTCTTTATGTGCTGCTTTCTTAAACAACATACACTTCTTCCTGTCATCATTCCACTATTTTGGCTTTGCATTGGAAAAAGACCATCTATCACATACTGACACAAATGTTCACTTCACTGCTTTGAGTGTTTTATTGATGCTCTCTCAAGCTACATCTATATAGCTTCCATGTATAATATCATCCCAAGTTTGCCTGTCATGAGCAATATGATCTTTAAGAATAGTTGTGAGTGTCATAATCAGCCCATGAACAAGTGTACAGCTAAGCAAACATATAGCATAGTTTTCCCATAGTTATCTATCTATCTGTTTTTATCTCTTATGCCCATTCCCTCTGGCTTCTCTAACTGCACTTCCCTGGCTTCTCTAACGGCACTTCCCTGGCTTCTCTAACTGCACTTCCCTGGCTTCTCTAACTGCACTTCCATGCCTTCTCTAATGGCACTTTCCTGGCTTCTCTAACTGCACTTCCCTGGCTTCTATAATGGCACTTTCCTGGCTTCTCTAATGGCACTTTCTTGGCTTCTCTAATGGCACTTTCTTGGCTACTCTAATGGCACTTCCCTGGCTTCTCTAACTGCACTTCCCTGGCTTCTCTAATGGCACTTTCCTGGCTTCTCTAATGGCACTTTCCTGGCTTCTTTAACACCACTTCCCTGGCTTCTCTAACTGCACTTCCCTAGCTTCTTTAACACCACATCCCTGGTTTCTCTAATTGCACTTCCCTAGCTTCTCTAATGGCACTTTCCTGGCTTCTCTAACACCATTTGCCTGGCTTCTCTAACTGCACTCCCCTGGCTTTTTAACACCACTTCCTGGCTTCTCTAACTGCAATTCCCTGGCTTCTCTAATGGCACTTTCCTGGCTTCTCTAACTGCACTTCCCTGGCTTCTCTAATGGCACTTTCTTGGCTTCTCTAATGGCACTTTCCTGGCTTCTCTAACTGCACTTCTCTGGCTTCTCTAATGGCACTTTCCTGGCTTCTCTAACACCATTTCCCTGGCTTCTCTAACAGCACTTCTCTGGCTTCTTTAACACCATTTCCCTGGCTTCTCTAATTGCACTTCCCTAGCTTCTTTAACACCACATCCCTGGCTTCTCTAACTGTGCTTCCTAGGCTTCTCTAACACCACTTCCCTGGCTTTTCTAACTGCACTTCCCTGGCTTCTCTAACTGCACTTCCCTGGCTTCTCTAACTGTGCTTCCCAAGCTCTCTAACACCACTTCCCTGGCTTCTCTAACTGCACTTTCCTGGCTTCTCTAATGGCACTTTCCTGGCTTCTCTAGCTACACTTCCCTGGCTCCTCTTACTGTGCTTCCAAGGCTTCTCTAACTGCACTTCCCTAAATTCTCTAACTGCACTTCCCTGGCTTCTCCATTGGTACTTCCCTGGATTCTCTAACACCACTTCCCTTGCTTCTTTAACTGCACTTCCCTGGCTTCTCTAACTGCACTTCCTTGGCTTCTCTAATGGCACTTTCCTGGCTTCTTGGGGGTGGCCACAACAAAAGTCTCCACTTATCCCTGTCCTCAAATGCCTCCCTTGCATACACCATTCCACATTCTTCCATTTCTCTCCCTCCAGTACTTCTCCATTCTATTTCCCCATGTCATAGATGGTCTTTGTCTCATGCTAACCCAATTAATCATACTGCCATATATTCTCCTTGTAAAATTTCCATCTTGCATTCTTTTCTTATGCCCAAACCACGTTAAAGTATTATGTTGCACCTCCTTTACCACTCCACAATTCATTCCCTGCCATACAAAATCTCTCGTACACCTCATTACTTTCTTCATTCTGTTTAGTTACACCACATGCTCCTTTCAAATAGCTCATTTCCACAGCCTGGATTCTTGACCTCTGTTACTCATTTTGTGTCCATGTTTTGGCTACACAGGTCATGTTGGGAGGACCATGCTGTCCCTAAATCCTTTGTTCTTTTTCATGTAACACCTCTACCCGTCACTGTCATCTTAAGGGACCCAACGATTCTTTTACAATACATTGCTCTCTCCCTTATCTCTCCTTCCATATCACCACACCAAGACAGCTTCTAAATACTCAAATTCTCTGGCCTTTTCCAGTCTTTCTCCCTTCAAATCTATATCACAGTTTAGTTCACTTTCTTTTTTTTCACTCTACAAGGCTTTGTAAAATCTATACTTTCACTGCTTCAAATATCATACTTTACTTTTACTCATATTAACCTTCAGTTGCTTACACTTACACACATCATAAAACAAACTTGCAATCATCTGCAACTCCTCTTTCCTCTCAGCAAAAAAAACAAAATCATCCACAAACATGTTTGTCACTAGCCACCATACCTCACCATATTTCATCTCTACACCCCTTTTCCTTTGCTTTGCTTTTATCTCTATCACTCCATCTGTATATATGTTAAAAAGCCAACTATGATAGCAATGTAGCACAGACACTGTGAAATTATTCATCACTTTACCTTCACCATTGAGAACATAATGTATGTTAACATAATATCAATGCATTTCAACCAGTATGTAAGTTTACATCACAATGTTCAACTAATCACATCTAAATGTTCGGTGTATAAGTCATTGAACTTGCTCTGTAAAATTTCCTGTGCTGTGTAGATATAAGTCACTTAAGTGCTTATCTGTAGCATAAAAGTATCTAGCCCCACCTTGATCTTAAGCAATTTTGTGATTACTTAACTAGTTACTATTATGGCCTCCAAATTTTGTAATTTCTAAACTATATTTTCAGCCATATGGCTGTCTGCACTCAGTAAACCATTCTTTTTTCTTTATTATTTATTATTTTTATTTTTTCTTTATTATTTATTATTTATATCCCTGGGGATAGGGGAGAAAGAATACCTCCCACGCATTCCTCACGTGTCGTAGAAGGTGACTAAAGAGGACGGGAGCGGGGGGCCAGAAACCCTCTCCTCCTTGTATTTTAACTTTCTAAAAGGGGAAACAGAAGAAGGAGTCACGCGAGAAGTGTTCATCCTCCTCGAACGCTCAGATTGGGGTGTCTAAATATGTGTGGATGTAACCAAGATGAGAAAAAAGGAGAGATAGGTAGTATGTTTGAGGAAAGGAACCTGGATGTTTTGGCTCTGAGTGAGACGAAGCTCAAGGGTAAAGGGGAAGAGTGGTTTGGGAATGTCTTGGGAGTAAAGTCAGGGGTTAGTGAGAGGACAAGAGCAAGGGAATGAGTAGCACTACTCCTGAATCAGGAGTTGTGGGAGTACGTGAAAGAGTGTAAGAAAGTAAACTCGAGATTGATATGGGTAAAACTGAAAGTTGATGGAGAGAGATGGTTGATTATTGGTGCATATGCACCTAGGCATGAGAAGAAAGATCATGAGAGGCAAGTGTTTTGAGAGCAGCTGAATGAGTGTGTTAGTGGTTTTGATGCACAAGACCAGGTTATAGTGATGGGTGATTTGAATGCAAAGGTGAGTAATGTGGCAGTTGAGGGAATAATTGGTATACATGGAGTGTCAGTGTTGTAAATGGAAATGGTGAAGAGCTTGTAGATTTATGTGCTGAAAAAGGACTGGTGATTGGGAATACCTGGTTTAAAAAGCGAAATATACATAAGTATACGTATGTAAGTAGGAGAGATGGCCAGAGAGTGTTATTGGATTACGTGTTAATTGATAGACGCACGAAAGAGAGACTTTTGGATGTTAATGTGCTGAGAGGTGCAACTGGAGGGATGTCTGACCATTATCTTGTGGAGGCAAAGGTGAAGATTTGTGGGGGTTTTCAGAAAAGAAGAGAGAATGTTGGGGTGAAGAGAGTGGTGAGGGTAAGTGAGCTTGGGAAGGAGACTTGTGTGAGGAAGTACCAGGAGAGACTGAGTACAGAATGGAAAAAGGTGAGAACAAAGGAGGTAAGGGGAGTGGGGGAGGAATGGGATGTATTTAGGGAAGCAGTGGTGGCTTGCGCAAAAGATGCTTGTGGCATGAGAAGCGTGGGAGGTGGGTTGATTAGAAAAGGTAGTGAGTGGTGGGATGAAGAAGTAAGATTATTAGTGAAAGAGAAGAGAGAGGCATTTGGACGATTTTTGCAGGGAAAAAATGCAAATGAGTGGCAGAGGTATAAAAGAAAGAGACAGGAGGTCAAGAGAAAGGTGCAAGAGGTGAAAAAGAGGGCAAATGAGAGTTGGGGCGAGAGAGTATCATTAAATTTTAGTGAGAATAAAAAGATGTTTTAGGAGGTAAATAAAGTGCGTAAGACAAGGGAGCAAATGGGAACTTCAGTGAAGGGGGCTAATGGGGAGGTGATAACAAGTAGTGGTGATGTGAGAAGGAGATGGAGTGAGTATTTTGAAGGTTTGTTAAATGTGTTTGATGATAGAGTGGCAGATATAGGGTGTTTTGGTCGAGGTGGTGTGCAAAGTGAGAGGGTTAGGGAAAATGATTTGGTAAATAGAGAAGAGGTAGTAAAAGCTTTACCTAAGATGAAAGCCGGCAAGGCAGCAGGTTTGGATGGTATTGCAGTGGAATTTATTAAAAAGAGGGTGACTGTATTGTTGACTGGTTGGTAAGGTTATTTAATGTATGTATGATTCATGGTGAGGTGCCTGAGGATTGGCGGAATGCTTGCATAGTGCCATTGTACAAAGGCAAAGGGGATAAGAGTGAGTGCTCAAATTACAGAGGTATAAGTTTGTTGAGTATTCCTGGTAAATTATATGGGAGGGTATTGATTGAAAGGGGGAAGGCATGTACAGAGCATCAGATTGGGGAAGAGCAGTGTGGTTTCAGAAGTGGTAGAGGATGTGTGGATCAGGTGTTTGCTTTGAAGAATGTATGTGAGAAATACTTAGAAAAACAAATGGATTTGTATGTAGCATTTATGGATCTGGAGAAGGCATATGATAGAGTTGATAGAGATGCTCTGTGGAAGGTTTTAAGAATACATGGTGTGGGAGGCAAGTTGTTTGAAGCAGTGAAAAGTTTTTATCGAAGGTGTAAGGCATGTGTACGTGTAGGAAGAGAGGAAAGTGATTGGTTCTCAGTGAATGTGAGTTTGCAGCAGGGGTGTGTGATGTCTCCATGGTTGTTTAATTTGTTTATGGATGGGGTTGTTAGGGAGGTGAATGCAAGAGTTTTGGAAAGAGGGGCAAGTATGCAGTCTGTTCTGGATGAGAGAGCTTGGGAAGTGAGTCAGTTGCTGTTCGCTGATGATACAGTGCTGGTGGCTGATTCATGTAAGAAACTGCAGAAGCTGGTGACTGAGTTTGGTAAAGTGTGTGAAAGAAGAAAGTTAAGAGTAAATGTGATTAAGAGCAAGGTTATTAGGTACAGTAGAGTTGAGGGTTAAGTCGATTGGGAGGTAAGTTTGAATGGAGAAAAACTGGAGGAAGTAAAGTGTTTTAGATATCTGGGAGTGGATCTGGCAGCGGATGGAACCATGGAAGCGGAAGTGAATCATAGGATGGGGGAGGGGGCGAAAATTCTGGGAGCCTTGAAGAATGTTTGGAAGTCGAGAACATTATCTCGGAAAGCAAAAATGGGTATGTTTGAAGGAATAGTGGTTCCAACAATGTTGTATGGTTGCGAGGCGTGGGCTATGGATAGAGTTGTGCAGAGGAGGGTGGATGTGCTGGAAATGAGATGTTTGAGGACAATATGTGGTGTGAGGTGGTTTGATCGAGTAAGTAATGTAAGGGTAAGAGAGATGTGTGGAAATAAAAAGAGTGTGGTTGAGAGAGCAGAAGAGGGTGTTTTGAAATGGTTTGGTCACATGGAGAGAATGAGTGAGGAAAGATTGACCAAGAGGATATATGTGTCAGAGGTGGAAGGAACGAGGAGAAGTGGGAGACCAAATTGGAGGTGGAAAGATGGAGTGAAAAAAGATTTTGAGTGATCGGGGCCTGAACATGCAGGAGGGTGAAAGGCATGCAAGGAATAGAGTGAATTGGAACGATGTGGTATACCGGGGTCGACGTGCTGTCAATGGATTGAACCAGGGCATGTGAAGCGTCTGGGGTAAACCATGGAAAGTTGTGTGGCACCTGGATGTGGAAAGGGAGCTGTGGTTTCGGTGCATTATTACATGACAGCTAGAGACTGAGTGTGAACAAATGGGGCCTTTGGTGTCTTTTCCTAGCACTACCTCGCACACATGAGGGGGAGGGGGTTGTTATTCCATGTGTGGCGAGGTGGCGATGGGAACAAATAAAGGCAGACAGTATGAATTATGTACATGTGTATATATGTATATGTCTGTGTGTGTATATATATGTGTACATTGAGATGTATAGGTATGTATATTTGCGTGTTTGGACGTGTATGTATATACATGTGCATGTGGGCGGGTTGGGCTATTCTTTCATCTGTTTTCTTGCGCTACCTCGCTAACGCGGGAGACAGCGACAATGCAAAATAAAATAATAAAATATTTTTATTTTGCTTTATCGCTGTCTCCTGCGGTTGCGAGGTAGCGCAAGGAAAGGGTAAGAGAGATGTGTGGTAATAAAAAAAGTGTTGTTGAGAGAGCAGAAGAGGATGTGTTGAAACAGTTTGGTCACATGGAGAGAATGAGTGAGGAGAGATTGATAAAGAGGATGTATGTGTTAGAAGTGGAGGGATCAGGTAGAACAAGGAGAACCAAAATTAGAGATGGAAGGATGGAAAAAAAAACCAGTTAGAGCAACTGGGGACTGAACATGAAGGAAGGTGATAGGTGTGCATGGGACAGAGTGAATTGGAACAATGTAGTATACTGGGGTTGATGTACCGTCAATGGCTGAGTCAGGGCATGTGAAGCGTCCAGGGTAAACTATGGAAAGTTCCACTGGGTCTGGTTGTAGATAGGAAGCTGTGGTTTTGGTGCATTACATATGATAGCTAGAGAATGGACGTGAGTGAAGACGGCCTTTCATCATCTGTTCCTGGCACTGCCTTGCTAATGGGGAAACATTGATCAAGTATGACAAAAAATATGGAGTGCCAGAAAGGGGTTGTTTATCATTTTACTTAGAAAATTATGTTCTCATTAATTGTAATACTAAACTTTAGAAATTTCATTGAATATCTGAGAATACTCCACATATAGAGTGTACTGTAAATACTAAAATGGCCACAGTAAAAGGGTTAATAAATTAGACAGTATGAAAAAAAAGGAAAAAAAGGATATTAATTCATAGGATGGACTAAACCTGTCTAATAGCAAGCAGCAGGTATCTTCTGAGCATGCAATTTTATAGAACTGTATGGGCTACTGGCTGGCTGCTAGGGCTATCGGATTGTATATAATTTCTACGGAAGTCTGTGATTGGCCCAGGGCAGGCCTGAAATGAGAGAGCTGCCACAACCATGGCTCAGTGACTGGAAAAAGATGAGGAGGGCCAGGAATACTGTGGGTTAAAAGGTTTTCACCCATTTTCCTTGAGCTATTCTACAATGTTTGATGGATAGGTTGCAGTGGAGAGAAATACACATAGTACCTTTTTTTTTAGGACAAGAAAAATGCCTGACATAAATAAATATTCATTTATACCCTAAATTTCATAATGTACATCACTATCTTGATTACAGCATCTATAACAGCCCAAGCTTAAGTTGTCCACAAAATATGGTATAGTATATTGTGGTTTTACACTAGGCATAACATGTAGGTATATATATCAAAGTCTAAAATGAATAATGAGATGTGAGTTCCTGTTATTTTAGGAGTTAATGCTCATATCCTTGGACAAGTAAAAATGAGGGTGTAATAGTTCATTAGCTGGATAATGAATAATGGCATACCTCACCTTATTGCACAGTTATGAGTCTAAGGGCAACTAAAGTTTATAAAAATCTTTAAGTAATGCTCTTCACGACAGTACTTTATTAACTTACATAATACATACAGCACTAAAGTAACTTACTAACTTTCATGATACATTATACCTACAGTATATAAAAAAATCTCATCAATAACTCTCACTCACTATGTGGTATGGCACGTATTTCTTCAAAACTAAGCATACACTGAGAGACAAGCTATATATACAAATATATATATATATATATATATATATATATATATATATATATATATATATATATATATATATATATATTTTTTTTTGCTTTGTCGCCGTCTCCCGCGTTTGCGAGGTAGCGCAAGGAAACAGACGAAAGAAATGGCCCAACCCACCCCCATACACAATGTATATACATACACGTCCACACACGCAAATATACATAACTATACATCTCAATGTACACGTATATATACACACACACAGACACATACATATATACCCATGCACACAATTCACACTGTCTGCCTTTATTCATTCCCATCGCCACCTCGCCACACATGGAATACCATCCCCCTCCCCCCTCATGTGTGCGAGGTAGCACTAGGAAAAGACAACAAAGGCCCCATCCGTTCACACTGAGTCTCTAGCTGTCATGCAATAATGGCCGAAATCACAGCTCCCTTTCCACATCCAGGCAACACAAAACTTTCCATGGTTTACCCCAGACGCTTCACATGCCCTGATTCAATCCACTGACAGCACGTCAACCCCGGTATACCACATCGATCCATTTCACTCTATTCCTTGCCCTCCTTTCACCCTCCAGCATGTTCAGGCGATCACACAAAATCTTTTTCACTCCATCTTTCCATCTCCAATTTGGTCTCCCACTTCTCCTCGCTCTCTCCACCTCCGACACATATATCCTCTTGGTCAATCTTTCCTCACTCATTCTCTCCATGTGCCCAAACCATTTCAAAACACCCTCTTCTGCTCTCTCAACCACGCTCTTTTTATTTCCACACATCTCTCTTACCCTTACATTACTTACTCGATCAAACCACCTCACACCACACACTGTCCTCAAACATCTCATTTCCAGCACATCCACCCTCCTGCGCACAACTCTATCCATAGCCCATGCCTCGCAACCATAAAACATTGTTGGAACCACTATTCCTTCAAACATACCCATTTTTGCTTTCCGAGATAATGTTCTCCACTTCCACACATTCTTCAAGGCTCCCAGGATTTTCGCCCCCTCCCCCACCCTATGATCCACTTCCGCTTCCATGGTTCCATCCGCTGCCAGATCCACTCCCAGATATCTAAAACACATTACTTCCTCCAGTTTTTCTCCATTCAAACTTACCTCCCAATTGACTTGACCCTCAACCCTACTGTACCTAATAACCTTGCTCTTATTCACATTTACTCTTAACTTTCTTCTTTCACACACTTTACCAAACTCAGTCACCAGCTTCTGCGGTTTCTCACATGAATCAGCCACCAGCGCTGTATCATTAGCGAACAACAGCTGACTCAATTCCCAAGCTCTTTCATCCACAACAGACTTCATACTTGCCCCTCTTTCCAAAACTCTTGCATTCACCTCCCTAACAACCCCATCCATAAACAAATTAAACAACCATGGAGACATCACACACCCCTGCCGCAAACCTACATTCACTGAGAACCAATCACTTTCCTCTCTTCCTACACGTACACATGCCTTACATCCTCGATAAAAACTTTTCACTGCTTCTAACAACTTGCCTCCCACACCATATATTCTTAATACCTTCCACAGAGCATCTCTATCAACTCTTATCATATGCCTTCTCCAGATCCATAAATGCTACATACAAATCCATTTGTTTTTCTAAGTATTTCTCACATTCTTCAAAGCAAACACCTGATCCACACATCCTCTACCACTTCTGAAACCACACTGCTCTTCCCCAATCTGATGCTCTGTACATGCCTTCACCCTCTCAATCAATACCCTCCCATATAATTAACCAGGAATACTCAACAAACTTATACCTCTGTAGTTTGAGCACTCACTCTTATCCCCTTTGCCTTTGTACAATGGCACTATGCACGCATTCTGCCAATCCTCAGGCACCTCACCATGAGTCATACATACATTAAATAACCTTACCAACCAGTCAACAATACAGTCACCCCCTTTTTTAATAAATTCCTCTGCAATACCATCCAAACCTGCTGCCTTGCCGGCTTTCATCTTCCGCAAAGCTTTTACTACCTCTTCTCTCTTTACCAAATCATTTTCCCTAACCCTCTCAATTTGCACACCACCTTGACCAAAACACCCTATATCTGCCACTCTATCATCAAACACATTCAACAAACCTTCAAAATACTCACTCCATCTCCTTCTCACATCACCACTACTTGTTATCACCTCCCCATTTGCGCCCTTCACTGAAGTTCCCATTTGCTCCCTTGTCTTACGCACTTTATTTACCTCCTTCCAGAACATCTTTTTATTCTCCCTAAAATTTAATGATACTCTCTCACCCCAACTCTCATTTGCCCTCTTTTTCACCTCTTGCACCTTTCTCTTGACCTCCTGTCTCTTTCTTTTATACATCTCCCACTCAATTGCATTTTTTCCCTGCAAAAATCGTCCAAATGCTTCTCTCTTCTCTTTCACTAATAATCTTACTTCTTCATCCCACTACTCACTACCCTTTCTAATCAACCCACCTCCCACTCTTCTCATGCCACAAGCATCTTTTGTGCAATCCATTACTGATTCCCTAAATACATCCCATTCCTCCCCCACTCCCCTTACTTCCATTGTTCTCACCTTTTTCCATTCTGTACTCAGTCTCTCCTACTTCCTCACACAAGTCTCCTTCCCAAGCTCACTTACTCTCACCACCCTCTTCACCCCAACATTCTCTCTTCTTTTCTGAAAACCCAAACAAATCTTCACCTTAGCCTCCACAAGACAATGATCAGACATCCATCCAGTTGCACCTCTCAGCACATTAACATCCAAAAGTCTCTCTTTCGCGCGCCTGTAAATTAACACGTAATCCAATAATGCTCTCTGGCCATCTCTCCTACTTACATACGTATACTTATGTATATCTCGCTTTTAAACCAGGTATTCCCAATCACCAGTCCTTTTTCAGCACATAAATCTACAATCTCTTCACCATTTCCATTTACAACACTGAACACCCCATGTATACCAATTATTCCCTCAACTGCCACATTACTCACCTTTGCATTCAAATCACCCATCACTATAATCCGGTCTCGTGCATCAAAACCACTAACACACTCATTTAGCTGCTCCCAAAACACTTGCCTCTCATGATTTTTCTTCTCATGCCCAGGTGCATATGCACCAATAATCACCCATCTCTCTCCATCAACTTTCAGTTTTACCCATATTAATCGAGAATTTACTTTCTTACATTCTATCACATACTCCCACAACTCCTGTTTCCGGAGTACTGCTACCCCTTCCCTTGCTCTTGTCCTCTCACTAACACCTGACTTTACTCCCAAGACATTCCCAAACCATACACACACACACATATATATATATATATATATATATATATATATATATATATATATATATATATATATATATATATATATATATATATTTAAAGTTTTTATCAAGGATGTAAGGCATGTGTACGTGTAGGAAGAGAGGAAAGTAATTGCTTCTCAGTGAATGTAGGTTTGCGGCAGGGGTGTGTGATGTCTCCATGGTTGTTTAATTTGTTTATGGATGGGGTTGTTAGGGAGGTGAATGCAAGAGTTTTGGAAAGAGGGGCAAGTATGAAGTCTGTTGTGGATGAAAGAGCTTGGGAAGTGAGTCAGTTGTTGTTCGCTGATGATACAGCGCTGGTGGCTGATTCATGTGAGAAACTGCAGAAGCTGGTGACTGAGTTTGGTAAAGTGTGTGAAAGAAGAAAGTTAAGAGTAAATGTGAATAAGAGCAAGGTTATTAGGTACAGTAGGGTTGAGGGTCAAGTCAATTGGGAGGTAAGTTTGAATGGAGAAAAACTGGAGGAAGTAAAGTGTTTTAGATATCTGGGAGTGGATCTGGCAGTGGATGGAACCATGGAAGCGGAAGTGAATCATAGGGTGGGGGAGGGGGCGAAAATCCTGGGAGCCTTGAAGAATGTGTGGAAGTCGAGAACATTATCTCGGAAAGCAAAAATGGGTATGTTTGAAGGAATAGTGGTTCCAACAATGTTGTATGGTTGCGAGGCGTGGGCTATGGATAGAGTTGTGCGCAGGAGGGTGGATGTGCTGGAAATGAGATGTTTGAGGACAATGTGTGGTGTGAGGTGGTTTGATCAAGTAATGTAAGGGTAAGAGAGATGTGTGGAAATAAAAAGAGCGTGGTTGAGAGAGCAGAAGAGGGTGCTTTGAAATGGTTTGGGCACATGGAGAGAATGAGTGAGGAAAGATTGACCAAGAGGATATATGTGTCGGAGGTGGAGGGAACGAGGAGAAGTGGGAGACCAAATTGGAGGTGGAAAGATGGAGTGAAAAAGATTTTGTGTGATCGGGGCCTGAACATGCAGGAGGGTGAAAGGAGGGCAAGGAATAGAGTGAATTGGATCGATGTGGTATACCGGGGTTGACATGCTGTCAGTGGATTGACTCAGGGCATGTGAAGCGTCTGGGGTAAACCATGGAAAGTTCTGTGGGGCCTGGATGTGGAAAGGGAGCTGTGATTTCGGGCATTATTGCATGACACCTAGAGACTGAGTGTGAACGAATGGGGCCTTTTTTTTTCTTTTTTTTTTTTCCAAAAGAAGGAACTGAGGGGGCCAGGTGAGGATATTCCAAAAAAGGCCCAGTCCTCTGTTCCTAACGCTACCTCGCTAACGCGGGAAATGGCGAATAGTTTAAAAGAAAGAAAAGAAATATATATATATATATATATATATATATATATATATATATATATATATATATATATATATATATATATATATATATATTTATATTTAATTTATTATGCTTTGTCGCTGTCTCCCGCGTTTGCGAGGTAGCGCAAGGAAACAGACGAAAGAATGGCCGAACCCACCCACATACACATGTATATACATACACGTCCGCACACGTAAATATACGTACCTATACATCTCAATGTACACATATATATACACACACAGACATATACATATATACACATGTACATAATTCATACTTTCTGCCTTTATTTATTCCCATCGCCACCTTGCCACACATAAAATAGCAACCCCCTCCCTCTGCATGTGTGCGAGGTAGCGCTAGGAAAAAACAACAAAGGCCCCATTCGTTCACACTCAGTCTCTAGCTGTTATGTAATAATGCACCGAAACCACAGCTCCCTTTCCACATCCAGGCCCCACAGAACTTTCCATGGTTTACCCCAGACGCTTCATATGCCCTGGTTCAATCCATTGACAGCACGCCAACCCCGGTATACCACATCGTTCCAATTCACTCTATTCCTTGCACGCCTTTCACCCTCCTGCATGTTCAGGCCCCGATCACTCAAAATCTTTTTCACTCCATCTTTCCACCTCCAATTTGGTCTCCCACTTCTCCTCGTTCCTTCCACCTCTGACACATATATCCTCTTGGTCAATCTTTCCTCACTCATTCTCTCCATGTGACCAAGACATTTCAAAAAACCCTCTTCTGCTCTTTCAACCATGCTCTTCTTATTTTCACACATCTCTCTTACCCTTACATTACTTACTCGATCAAACCACCTCACACCACATATTGTCCTCAAACATCTCATTTCCAGCACATCCACCCTCCCACACACAACTCTATCCACAGCCCACGCCTTGCAACCATACAACATTGTTGGACCCACTATTCCTTCAAACATACCCATTTTTGCTTTCCAAGATAATGTTCTCGACTTCCACACATTCTTCAAGGCTCCCAGAATTTTCGCCCCCTCCCCCAACCTATGATTCACTTCCGCTTCCATGGTTCCATCCGCTGCCAGATCCACTCCCAGATATCTAAACCACTTTACTTCCTCCAGTTTTTCTCCATTCAAACTTACCTCCCAATTGACTTGACCCTCAACCCTACTTTACCTAATAACCCAGGTTATTAGGGTATATATATCAATTTTGCTTTGTCACTGTCTCCTGCGTTAGCGAAGTAGCGCAAGGAAACAGACGAAAGAATGGCCCAACCCACCCACATACACATGTATATACATACACGTCCACACATGCAAATATACATACCTGTACATCTCAACGTATACATGTATATATACACACACAGACGTATACATATATACACATGTACATAATTCATACTGTCTGCCTTTATTCATTCCCATTGCCACCTCGCCACACATGAAATAACAACCCCCTCCCCCCTCATGTGTGCGAGGTAGCGCTAGGAAAAGACAACAAAGGCCACATTCGTTCACACTCAGTCTCTAGCTGTCATGTAATAATGCACCGAAACCACAGCTCCCTTTCCACATCCAGGCCCCACAGAACTCTCCACGGTTTACCCCAGACGCTTCGCATGCCCTGGTTCAATCCATTGACAGCACATCGACCCTGGTATACCACATCGTTCCAATTCACTCTATTCCTTGCACGCCTTTCACCCTCCTGCATGTTCAGGCCCTGATCACTCAAAATCTTTTTCACTCCATCTTTCAACCTCCAATTGGGTCTCCCACTTCTTGTTCTCTCCACCTCTGACACATATATCCTCTTGGTCAATCTTTCCTCACTCATTCTCCCCATGTGACCAAACCATTTCAAAACACCCACTTCTGCTCTCTCAATACACTCTTTTTATTACCACACATCTCTCTTACCCTATCATTACTTACTCAATCAAACCATCTCACACCACACATTGTCCTCAAACATCTCATTTCCAGCACATCCACACTCCTGCACACAACTCTATCCATAGCCCATGCCTCACAACCATATAACATTGTTGGAACCACTATTCCTTCAAACATACCCATTTTTGCTTTCTGAGATAATGTTCTTGACTTCCACACATTCTTCAACGCTCCAAGAACTTTTGCCCCCTCCCCCACCCTATGATTCACTTCCGCTTCCATCCGCTGCCAAATCCACTCTCAGATACCTAAAACACTTCAATTCCTCCAGTTTTTCTCCATTCAAACTTACCTCCCAACTGACTTGTCCCTCAACCCTACTGTACCTAATAACCTTACTCTTATTCACATTTACTCTCAGCTTTCTTCTTTCACACACTTTACCAAACTAAGTCACCAGCTTCAGCAGTTTCTCACACAAATCAGCCACCAGCACTGTATCATCAGTGAACAACAACTGACTCACTTCCCAAGCTCTCTCATCTACAACAGACTGCATACTTGCCCCTCTTTCCAAAACTCTTGCATTCACCTCCCTAACCACCCCATCCATAAACCAAGTAAACAACCATGGAGATATCAGACACCCCTGCCGCAAACCTACATTCACTGAGAACCAATCACTTTCCTCTCTTCCTACACGTACACATGCCTTACACCCTCGATAAAAACTTTTCACTGCTTCTAACAACTTGCCTCCCACACCGTATTTTCTTAATACCTTCCACAGAGCATCTCTATCAACTCTTATCATATGCCTTCCCCAGATCCATAAATGCTACATACAAATTCATTTGCTTTTCTAAGTATGTCTCACATACATTCTTCAAAACAAACACCTGATCCACACATCCTCTACCACTTCTGAAACCACACTGCTCTTCCCCAATCTGTTGCTCTGTACATGCCTTCACCCTCTTAATCAATACCCTCCCATAGATTTTCCCAGGAATACTCAACAAACTTATACCTCTGTAATTTGAGCACTCACTTTTATCCTCTGTGCCTTTGCACAATGGCACTATGCAAGCATTCCGCCAATCCTCAGGCACCTCACCATGAATCATACATACATTAAATAACCTTACCATCCAGTCAACAAGACAGTCACTCCTTTTTTTAATAAATTCCACTGCAATACCATCCAAACCTGCTGCCTTGCCAGCTTTCATCTTCCGCAAAGCTTTCACTACCTCTTCTCTGTTTACCAAATAATTTTCCCTAACCCTCTCACTTTGCACACGACCTCGTCCAAAACACCCTATATCTACCACTCTGTCATCAAATACATTCAGCAAACCTTCAAAATACTCACTCCATCTCCTTCTCACATCACCACTACTTTTTATCACCTCCCAATTAGCCCCCTTCACTGAAGTTCCCATTTGCTCCCTTGTCTTATGCACTTTATTTACCTCCTTCCAAAACATCTTTTTATTCTCCCTAAAATTTAATGATACTCTCTCACCCCAACTCTCATTTGCCCTCTTTTTCATCTCTTGCACCTTTCTCTTGACCTCCTGCCTCTTTCTTTTATACATCTCCCACTCATTTGCATTATTTCCCTGCAAAAATAGTCCAAATGCCTCTCTCTTCTCTTTCACTAATAATCTAAAGTGAGTGAAAGAAGAATGTTGAGAGTAAATGTGAACAAGAGCAAGGTTATTAGGTACAGTAGGGTTGAGGGTCAAGTCAACTGAGAGGTAAGTTTGAATGGAGAAAAACTGGAGGAAGTAAAGTGTTTTAGATATCTGGGAGTGGATCTGGCAGCGGATGGAACCATGGAAGTGGAAGTGAGTCATAGGTTGGGGGAGGGGGCGAAAATTCTAGGAGCCTTGAAGAATGTTTGGAAGTCGAGAACATTATCTTGGAAAGCAAAAATGGGTATGTTTGAAGGAATAGTGGTTCCAACAATGTTGTATGGTTGCGAGGCGTGGGCTATGGATAGAGTTGTGTGCAGGAGGGTGGATGTGCTGGAAATCAGATGTTTGAGGACAATATGTGGTGTGAGGTGGTTTCATCAAGCAAGTAATGTAGGGGTAAGAGAGATGTGTGGTAATAAAAAGAGTGTAGTTGAGAGAGCAGAAGAGGGTGTTTTGAAATGGTTTGGTCACATGGGGAGAATGAGTAAGGAAAGATTGACCAAGAGGATATATGTGTCAGAGGTGTAGGGAACAAGAAGTGGGAGACCAAATTGGAGGTGGAAAGATGGAGTGAAAAAGATTTTGATTGATTGGGGCCTGAACATGCAGGAGGGTGAAAGGCGTGCAAGGAATAGGGTGAATTGGAACGACGTGGTATACTGGGGTCGACGTGCTGTCAATGGATTGAACAAGGGCATGTGAAGCATCTGGGGGAAACCATGGAAAGTTCTGTGGGGCCTGGATGTGGAAAGGGAGCTGTGATTTCGGTGCATTATTACATGACAGCTAGAGACTGAGTGTGAATGAATGGGGCCTTTGTTGTCTTTTCCTAGCGCTACCTCGCACACGAGGGGGGAGGGGCTTGTTATTCCATGTGGTGGCAATGGGAATAAATAAAGGCAGACAGTATGAATTATGTACATGTGTATATATGTATATGTCTGTGTGTGTATATATATGTGTACATTGAGATGTATAGGTATGTATATTTGCGTGTGTGGACGTGTATGTATATACATGTGTATGTGGGTGGGTTAGGCCATTCTTTGTCTGTTTCCTTGCGCTACCTCGCTAACACAGGAGACAGCGACAAAGCAAAAATAAATATAAATAAATAAATAAATATATATATATATATATATATATATATATATATATATATATATATATATATATATATATATATATTTTTTTTTTTTTTTTTTTTTCAAACTATACACCATCTCCCGCATTGGCGAGGTAGCGTTAAGAACAGAGGACTGGATCTTTGAGGAAATATCCTCACCTGGCCCCCTTCTCTGTCCCTTCGTTTGGAAAATTAAAAAAAAAACGAGAGGGGAGGATTTCCAAATCCCTTCCCTTTTAGTCGCCTTCTACAACACGCAAGGAATACGTGGGAAGTATTCTTTCTCCCCATCCCCAAGGATATATATATATATATATATATATATATATATATATTTATATATATATATATATATATATATATATATATTTTTTTTTTTTTTTTTTTTTTGCTTTGTCGCTGTCTCCCGCGTTTGCGAGGTAGCGCAAGGAAACAGACGAAAGAAATTGCCCAACAGACCTCCATACACATGCCTTGATTCAATCCACTGACAGCACGTCAACCCCGGTATACCACATCGCTCCAACTCACTCTATTCCTTGCCCTCCTTTCACCCTCCTGCATGTTCAGGCCCCGATCACACAAAATCTTTTTCACTCCATCTTTCCACCTCCAATTTGGTCTCCCTCTTCTCCTCCTTCCCTCCACCTCCGACACATATATCCTCTTGGTCAATCTTTCCTCACTCATTCTCTCCATGTGACCAAACCATTTCAAAACACCCTCTTCTGCTCTCTCAACCACGCTCTTTTTATTTCCACACATCTCTCTTACCCTTACGTTACTTACTCGATCAAACCACCTCACACCACACATTGTCCTCAAACATCTCATTTCCAGCACATCCATCCTCCTGCGCACAACTCTATCCATAGTCCACGCCTCGCAACCATACAACATTGTTGGAACCACTATTCCTTCAAACATACCCATTTTTGCTTTCCGAGATAATGTTCTCGACTTCCACACATTCTTCAAGGCTCCCAGAATTTTCGCCCCCTCCCCCACCCTATGATCCACTTCCGCTTCCATGGTTCCATCCGCTGCCAGATCCACTCCCAGATATGTAAAACACTTCACTTCTTCCAGTTTTTCTCCATTCAAACTCACCTCCCAATTGAATTGACCCTCAACCCTACTGTACCTAATAACCTTGCTCTTATTCACATTTACTCTTAACTTTCTTCTTTCACACACTTTACCAAACTCAGTCACCAGCTTCTGCAGTTTCTCACATGAATCAGCCACCAGCGCTGTATCATCAGCGAACAACAACTGGATGTTTTGGCTCTGAGTGAAACGAAGCTCAAGGGTAAAGGGGAAGAGTGGTTTGGGAATGTCTTGGGAGTAAAGTCAGGGGTTAGTGAGAGGACAAGAGCAAGAGAAGGAGTAGCAGTACTTCTGAAACAGGAGTTGTGGGAGTATGTGATAGAATGTAAGAAAGTAAATTCTCGATTAATATGGGTAAAACTGAAAGTTGATGGAGAGTGATGGGTGATTATTGGTGCATATGCACCTGGGCATGAGAAGAAAGATCATGAGGCAAGTGTTTTGGGAGCAGCTGAATGAGTGCGTTAGTGGTTTTGATGCACGAGACCGGGTTATAGTGATGGGTGATTTGAATGCAAAGGTGAGTAATGTGGCAGTTGAGGGAATAATTGGTATACATGGGGTGTTCAGTGTTGTATATGGAAATAGTGAAGAGCTTGTAGATTTATGTGCTGAAAAAGGACTGGTGATTGGGAATACCTGGTTTAAAATGCGAGATATACATAAGTATACGTATGTAAGTAGGAGAGATGGCCAGAGAGCGTTATTGGATTACGTGTTAATTGACAGGCGCGCGAGAGACTTTTGTGCTGAGAGGTGCAACTGGAGGGATGTCTGATCATTATCTTGTGGAGGCTAAGGTGAAGATTTGTATGGGTTTTCAGAAAAGAAGAGTGAATGTTGGGGTGAAGAGGGTGGTGAGAGTAAGTGAGCTTGGGAAGGAGACTTGTGTGAGGAAGTACCAGGAGAGACTGAGTACAGAATGGAAAAAGGTTCTCAAGAACAATGGAAGTAAGGGGTGTGGGGGAGGAATGGGATGTATTTAGGGAATCAGTGATGGATTGCATAAAAGATGCTTGTGGCATGAGAAGAGTGGGAGGTGGGTTGATTAGAAAGGGTAGTGAGTGGTGGGATGAAGAAATAAGATTATTAGTGACGAGAGAGGCATTTGGACGATTTTTGCAGGGAAAAAATGCAAGAGAAAGGTTCAAGAGGTGAAAAAGAGGGCAAATGAGAGTTGGGGTGGGAGAGTATCATTAAATTTTAGGGAGAATAAAAAGATGTTCTGGAAAGAGGTAAATAAAGTGCATAAGACAAGGGAGCAAATGGGAACTTCAGTGAAGGGCGCAAATGGGGAGGTGATAACAAGTAGTGGTGATGTGAGAAGGAGATGGAGTGAGTATTTTGAAGGTTTGTTGAATGTGTTTGATGATAGAGTGGCAGATATAGGGTGTTTTGGTTGAGGTGGTGTGCAAAGTGAGAGGGTTAGGGAAAATAATTTGGTAAACAGAGAAGAGGTAGTAAAAGCTTTGCGGAAGATAAAAGCCAGCAAGGCAGCAGGTTTGGATGGTATTGCAGTGGAATTTATTAAAAAAGGGGGTGACTGTATTATTGACTGGTTGGTAAGGTTATTTAATGTATGTATGACTCATGGTGAGGTGCCTGAGGATTGGCGGAATGTGTGCATAGTGCCATTGTACAAAGGTAAAGGGGATAAGAGTGAGTGCTCAAATTACAGAGGTATAAGTTCGTTGAGTATTCCTGGTAAATTATAAGGGAGGGTATTGATTGATAAGGTGAAGGCATGTACAGGTCATCAGATTGGGGAAGAGCAGTGTGGTTTCAGAAGTGGTAGAGGATGTGTGGATCAGGTGTTTGAAGAATGTATGTGAGAAATACTTAGAAAAGCAAATGGATTTGTATGTAGCATTTATATATCTGGAGAAGGCATATGATAGAGTTGATAGAGATGCTCTGTGGAAGGTATTAAGAATATATGGTGTGGGAGGAAAGTTGTTAGAAGCAGTGAAAAGTTTTTATCGAGGATGTAAGGCATGTGTATGTGTAGGAAGAGAGGAAAGTGATTGGTTCTCAGTGAATGTAGGTTTGCGGCAGGGGTGTGTGATGTCTCCATGGTTGTTTAATTTGTTAGGGAGGTAAATGCAAGAGTTTTGGAAAGAGGGGCAAGTATGAAGTCTGTTGTGGATGAGAGAGCTTGGGAAGTGAGTCAGTTGTTGTTCGCTGATGACACAGCGCTGGTGGCTGATTCATGTGAGAAACTGCAGAAGCTGGTGACTGAGTTTGGTAAAGTGTGTGAAAGAAGAAAGTTAAGAGTAAATGTGAATAAGAGCAAGGTTATTAGGTACAGTAGGGTTGAGGGTCAAGTCAATTGGGAGGTAAGTTTGAATGGAGCAAAACTGGAGGAAGTAAAGTGTTTTAGATATCTGGGAGTGGATCTGGCAGCGGATGGAACCATGGAAGCGGAAGTGGATCATAGGTTGGGGGAGGGGGTGAAAATCCCGGGAGCCTTGAAGAATGTGTGGAAGTCGAGAACATTATCTCGGAAAGCAAAAATGGGTATGTTTGAAGGAATAGTGGTTCCAACAATGTTGTATGGTTGCGAGGTGTGGGCTATGGATAGAGTTGTGCGCAGGAGGATGGATGTGCTGGAAATGAGATGTTTGAGGACAATGTGTGGTGTGAGGTGGTTTGATCGAGTAAGTAACGTAAGGGTAAGAGAGAGGTGTGGAAATAAAAAGAGCGTGGTTGAGAGAGCAGAAGAGGGTGTTTTGAAATGGTTTGGGCACATGGAGAGAATGAGTGAGGAAAGATTGACCAAGAGGATGTATGTGTCGGAGGTGGAGGGAACGAGGAGAAGTGGGAGACCAAACTGGAGGTGGAAAGATGGAGTGAAAAAGATTTTGTGTGATCGGGGCCTGAACATGCAGGAGGGTGAAAGGAGGGCAAGGAATAGAGTGAATTGGATCGATGTGGTATACCGGGGTTGACGTGCTGTCAGTGGAATGAATCAGGGCATGTGAAGCGTCTGGGGTAAACCATGGAAAGCTGTGTAGGTATGTATATTTGCATGTGTGGACGTATGTATATACATGTGTATGGGGGTGGGTTGGGCCATTTCTTTCGTCTGTTTCCTTGCGCTATCTCGCAAATGCGGGAGACAGCGACAAAAAAAAATATATATACACAGTTAATTACAATAAATACCCCATAAGCACTTTCATAGAGGACCCTAATGTTACTCTAAGACTCCTTTTTCAGGGGCTCATGCAGCTCTAAGGCTGCACTGCACTCCATAACAAACAGGATGGACTCCAGTGAAGTAGGAAGATCTTTGATGAGACTCTGTACTTAATTTTATCAACTGGTGTTAATACAGCTTCTACCTGTAACTAACCTTGGCTCATAACGAATATCCACAGGAAGGAAGGGCCTCCTGTGTTTCTCCTTACAAGCAAGAGAATAATGTGCTTATGAGCAAAATTTCAGTACATACTGGCAAGGCTGAGTTCACTATGTGGTTACTTTTTTGTTCTCTCACTTCCTTCTGATGTCATTTCTCCCCAGTGCTGGGTCTGGTTGATCTTGGTGGACCTGTTAAGTGATTGATAACCTAATAGGGCTAGGTTTTTCAACTCCTCAAGCTTTAATGGTCGTCAGTCAATTTTCTGATTTTCCTTGGTACACCAGACCCAGCTTTTCAAGAAGGGATGACATTAGAAGGAAGAGAAAAAAGTTTCTGGGCAGTGAACATGGCTCTGCCAGCACATCATGAAGTCTCACTTGTACACATATTTTCTTCCTTTCAAGAAAGGATTTGGGCCTTTTCTTCCTGGAAGAAACAACTGGTAGAGAAAAAAAATATCACCCAGAACAGAAATAATGAAAATATAACTAAACACAAGGACAGCAAGCAAAAGTTACATTCCTCCACTCTGAATACCACAGGGCATGTAAGGCATCAAATGTCCCCATCATGAGTGAGTAATAGGATTTGTTATGCCAATAAAACCTGGTGTGAAATTTAACTGAAATATAAAAGGTATTATTAATTTTCATTTGCAGTGGCTGTATGTACATCATTAAAATAAAACCATCAGGACAGTGGTAAACACAAATAAACAAATAACATAATGTGGGCACTGGAACCATCAATTGCCAGCTTGAACACCTAAATATCCTTCAGGTGTTAAAAGACAATTCATAGAACACACACGCCACTGCATGTACAGCTTTTGAAGGCAGAGTATGAGAGAGAGGTAACTGGATACTGAAAAAAGTATCATAAGTAATATTTAGAATCTAAAAAGAATAAGTCTTACAGCAATATAAAATAAGGCCCGGTATAGTGCTGTCTGATATGATGATTTCAATATAGAGTGGTTCAATATGATAATTTTGATATAGCACAGGCACCTTAATGATTCCCATATTTTCAATATAACATGGGTTGGTGCAGAATGATGTGAGCCCAACTGGCTGCATGTTATGAGGTGCCAATGCTGTGTAAACCATACTACCCACTGTCAGTTCTCGGCTTGCATTCAAAGGGTAAGGATGTACCACTTGCCACTCATATTTTTCAAACTTCTGCTCACTTGAAACTGTCACCACTACACCTAAGTGTTCAACAAGTACTCCTACAACATGTAAGCCATCATGGCACCATGAAGAAAAAGAGCAAATTGATCATGAAAGCCTTTTCTCAACCATCTATTTTGAAGATGGCAATGCATCTCAGGACATTGATAATGTGGAGATGGAGGATGCTTTCCATTTAACCTTGAACACCCATTAAAAATGTCCTCCCTACCCTAAATATTCAGGAGATTAATGGAACGTGTTCTCCTTCTTTAAATATCAAAGATTATGTTCAAAGAATGCAGAAAACAAATGTAAGAGTAAGTTAGGCTCATGGCCAAATGTATAATTACAAGAGTATCATGTAATCATCATTCACTTTCGGCTACACAGTCATGCTCAACATGACCAAATATATGCTTGCTACAAAGTAACATTACTTTTAAGCTGTTTTGAATTACTTTTTCATGAAATCTGTTGCTATTTTCAATTACATATTGCACACAGAAATATTCATGATAAAACTAACTTATTCATAAAACTGAGAGCAATACTTTTGAGAAATACGTAAAGTGTGGATGAGATCATCTAAAAGGGTCGAAAGGGTGCTTTGGCATAACAGCCAGCCAGGCAAGAACTTAAATACTTCTCTGTTCAGCCTAACTCATTGCACTTCCCAATTTTATCAATGAACAGTAAAACCTCTGTTAACTTAAATGCTTGGGGAACAAGCCATTTTGGATGACAAAAGTTTTAGTTGTTCAAGTTTTTTGTCATATGTATCAAATAAATTGGAAAGTGTAATTAACCCATCCCTCACTTTATGTTGGGGTTATGTTCTGCAAATGGAATCATGGAAGCAAAAGTGTGTTGCAGTGTGTGAGGGAGCACTGAAGAGTGTGGTTGAGAGAGGTGAAGAGGGTGTGCTGAAATGGTTTGGAAATATGGCAAGAATGAGTAAGGAAAGATTGACAACGAGGGTGCACCGTATATGTCAGAAGTGGAGGGAAGAAGGAAAACAGGGAGACCAAACTGGAGACAGAAGAATGGAGTGAAAAAGATTTTGAGTGACTGGGGCCTGAACATGCAGAGGGGTGAAAGACATGCTGGGAATAGAGTGAAATGGAACGATGTGGTATACTAGGGTCGACATGCTGTCAAAGGACTGAATCAGGGCATGTGAAGTGTCTGGGGTAAACCAAGAAAGGTCTTTGGTTATGGATAGGGAGCTGTTGCATTACACATGACAGTTAGAGAATGAGTGTGAGTGGATGCTTTTACAACATATGTTTTATGTTGGGCAGACTGGTAAAGATCTTTATGTTAGACTTAAGCAACATAAATATAGTATAAGAACAAGACAAGAATACAAAATACTTTGTTTGATCATGTTATAAATTATGATCACTGTATTGACTGGAGTAATGCTAAATCATATATCAACTGTAATTCCTTCATCAAAAGAAACATCATTGAATTTTCTATTATCAAATATATATATAATTGTAAACAGAGAAGAGGTAGTAAAAGCTTTGCGGAAGATGAAAGCCAGCAAAGCAGCGGGTTTGGATGGTATTGCAGTGGAATTTATTAAAAAAGGGGGTGACTGTATTGTTGACTGGATGGTAAGGTTATTTAATGTATGTATGATTCATGGTGAGGTGCCTGAGGGTTGGCAGAATGCTTGCATAGTGCCATTGTACAAAGGCAAAGGGGATAAGAGTGAGTGCTCAAATTACAGAGGTATAAGTTTGTTGAGTATTCCTGGTAAATTATATGGGAGGGTATTGATTGAGAGGGTGAAGGCATGTACAGAGCATCAGATCGGGGAAGAGCAGTGTGGTTTCAGAAGTGGTAGAGGATGTGTGGATCAGGTGTTTGCTTTGAAGAATGTATGTGAGAAATACTTAGAAAAGCAAATGGATTTGGATGTAGCATTTATGGATCTGGAGAAGGCATATGATAGAGTTGATAGAGATGCTCTGTGGAAGGTATTAAGAATATATGGTGTGGGAGGCAAGTTGTTGGAAGCAGTGAAAAGTTTTTATCGAGGATGTAAGGCATGTGTACGTGTATGAAGAGAGGAAAGTGATTGGTTCTCAGTGAATGTAGGTTTGCGGCAGGGGTGTGTGATGTCTCCATGGTTGTTTAATTTGTATATGGATGGGGTTGTTAGGGAGGTGAATGCAAGAGTTTTGGAGAGAGGGGCAAGCATGCAGTCTGTTGAGGACCAGAGAGCTTGGGAAGTGAGTCAGTTGTTGTTCGCTGATGATACAGCGCTGGTGGCTGATTCATGTGAGAAACTGCAGAAGCTGGAGACTGAGTTTGGTAAAGTGTGTGAAAGAAGAGAGTTGCGAGTAAATGTGAATAAGAACAAGGTTATTAGGTACAGTAGAGTTGAGGGTCAAGTCAATTGGGAGGTAAGTTTGAATGGAGAAAAACTGGAGAAAGTGAAGTGTTTTAGATATCTGGGAGTGGATTTGGCAGCGGATGGAACCATGGAAGCGTAAATGAATCATAGGGTGGGGGAGGGGCGAAAATTCTAGGAGCCTTGAAGAATGTGTGGAAGTCGAGAACATTATCTCGGAAAGCAAAAATGGGTATGTTTGAAGGAATAGTGGTTCCAACAATGTTGTATGGTTGCGAGGCGTGGGCTATGGATAGAGTTGTGCGCAGGAGGGTGGATGTGCTGGAAATGAGATGTTTGAGGACAATATGTGGTGTGAGGTGGTTTGATCGAGTAAGTAATGAAAGGGTAAGAGAGATGTGTGGTAATAAAAAGAGTGTGGTTGAGAGAGCAGAAGAGGGTGTTTTGAAATGGTTTGGTCACATGGGGAGAACGAGTGAGGAAAGATTGACCAAAAGGATATATGTGTCAGAGGTGGAGGGAATGAGGAGAAGTGGGAGACCAAATTGGAGGTGGAAAGATGGAGTGAAAAAGATTTTGAGTGATCGGGGCCTGAACATGCAGGAGGGTGAAAGGCGTGCAAGGAATAGAGTGAATTGGATCGATGAGGTATACCGGGGTCAACGTGCTGTCAATGGATTGAACCAGGGCATGTGAAGTGTCTGGGGTAAACCTTGGAAGTTCTGTAGGGCCTGGATGTGGAAAGGGAGCTGTGGTTTCGGTGCATTATTTCATGACAGCTAGAGACTGAGTGTGAACGAATGGGGCCTTTGTTGTCTTTTCTAGTGCTACCTTGCACACATGAGGGGGGAGGGGGTTGGTTATTCCATGTGTGGCAAGGTGGCGATGGGAATGAATAAAGGCAGACAGTATGAATCATGTACATGTGTATATATGTATATGTCTGTGTGTGTATATATATGTATACATTGAGATGTATAGGTATGTATATTTGCATGTGTAGACGTGTATGTATATACATGTGTATGTGGGTGGGTTGAGCCATTCTTTCATCTGTTTCCTTGCACTACCTCGCTAACGCGGGAGACAGCGACAAAGTAAAATAAATAAATAAATAGATAAATAAATATATATAATTGTAACATAAATTTTAGCAAAGGTTTATGCAAACTGGTTGGCTCTGTCATTGGCAAAATTTGAAAACAATTCTCTCTCCTGTTCACACAATAAAATTCAATGACAGGCATTATGCCTCACCCGAACACCACCATTTGATAAAACTTGTTTACCAGTGGCATCTTCACTGCATCTCTTCCCTGAGTATCAACTGACTGTTCTATGTCTTCTATCTCATTCTTGTACTTCTGATGATGTGATCATCACATGAAAGTGCACTTGGGAACTGATCTTGTTCATTTTCCTTGTGGTAATCAGTAAATGCTTGATCACGTACACCTCAGTTTCCTGTTGGGTGGGGGTGGTGCCAAGAATGGATTGAAGTCAAGCAAGTATGAATATGTACATGTGTATATATGTATATATCTGTGTATGTGTATGTATATATGTTGATAAATATATGTATGTGTATGTACATGTATGTATATGGGCATTTATATATATATATATATATATATATATATATATATATATATATATATATATATATATATATATATTTTTTTTTTTTTTTTATACTTTGTCGCTGTCTCCCGCATTTGCGAGGTAGCGCAAGGAAACAGACGAAAGAAATGGCCCAACCCACCCCCATACACATGTATAAACATACGTCCACACACGCAAATATACATACCTACACAGCTTTCCATGGTTTACCCCAGACGCTTCACATGCCTTGATTCAATCCACTGACAGCACGTCAACCCCGGTATACCACATTGCTCCAATTCACTCTATTCCTTGCCCTCCTTTCACCCTCCTGCATGTTCAGGCCCCGATCACACAAAATCTTTTTCACTCCATCTTTCCACCTCCAATTTGGTCTCCCTCTTCTCCTCGTTCCCTCCACCTCCGACACATATATCCTCTTGGTCAATCTTTCCTCACTCATTCTCTCCATGTGACCAAACCATTTCAAAACACCCTCTTCTGCTCTCTCAACCACGCTCTTTTTATTTCCACACATCTCTCTTACCCTTACGTTACTTACTCGATCAAACCACCTCACACCACACATTGTCCTCAAACATCTCATTTCCAGCACATCCATCCTCCTGCGCACAACTCTATCCATAGTCCACGCCTCGCAACCATACAACATTGTTGGAACCACTATTCCTTCAAACATACCCATTTTTGCTTTCCGAGATAATGTTCTCGACTTCCACACATTCTTCAAGGCTCCCAGAATTTTCGCCCCCTCCCCCACCCAATGATCCACTTCCGCTTCCATGGATCCATCCGCTGCCAGATCCACTCCCAGATATCTAAAACACTTCACTTCCTCCAGTTTTTCTCCATTCAAACTCACCTCCCAATTGAATTGACCCTCAACCCTACTGTACCTAATAACCTTGCTCTTATTCACATTTACTCTTAACTTTCTTCTTTCACACACTTTACCAAACTTAGTCACCAGCTTCTGCAGTTTCTCACATGAATCAGCCACCAGCGCTGTATCATATATATATATATATATATATATATATATATATATATATATATATATATATATATATATATATATATGGTAGAGGATGTGTGGATCAGGTGTTTGCTTTGAAGAATGTATGGGAGAAATACTTAGAAAAGCAAATGGATTTGTATGTAGCATTTATGGATCTGGAGAAGGCATATGATAGAGATGATAGAGATGCTCTGTGGAAGGTATTAAGAATATATGGTGTGGGAGGCAAGTTGTTAGAAGCAGTGAAAAGTTTTTATCGAGGATGTAAGGCATGTGTACGTGTAGGAAGAGAGGAAAGTGATTGGTTCTCAGTCAATGTAGGTTTGCGGCAGGGGTGTGTGATGTCTCCATGGTTGTTTAATTTGTTTATGGATGGGGTTGTTAGGGAGGTAAATGCAAGAGTTTTGGAAAGAGGGGCAAGTATGAAGTCTATTGGGGATGAGAGAGCTTGGGAAGTGAGTCAATTGTTGTTCGCTGATGATACAGCGCTAGTGGCTGATTCATGTGAGAAACTGCAGAAGCTGGTGACTGAGTTTGGTAAAGTGTGTGAAAGAAGAAAGTTAAGAGTAAATGTGAATAAGAGCAAGGTTATTAGGTACAGTAGGGTTGAGGGTCAAGTCAATTGGGAGGTAAGTTTGAATGGAGAAAAACTGGAGGAAGTAAAGTGTTTTAGATATCTGGGAGTGGATCTGGCAGCGGATGGAACCATGGAAGCGGGAGTGGATCATAGGGTGGGGGAAGGGGCGAAAATCCTGGGAGCCTTGAAGAATGTGTGGAAGTCGAGAACATTATCTCAGAAAGCAAAAATGGGTATGTTTGAAGGAATAGTGGTTCCAACAATGTTGAATGGTTGCGAGGCGTGGGCTATGGATAGAGTTGTGCGCAGGAGGATGGATGTGCTGGAAATGAGATGTTTGAGGACAATGTGTGGTGTGAGGTGGTTTGATCGAGTAAGTAACGTAAGGGTAAGAGAGATGTGTGGAAATAAAAAGAGCATGGTTGAGAGAGCAGAAGAGGGTGTTTTGAAATGGTTTGGGCACATGGAGAGAATGAGTGAGGAAAGACTGACCAAGAGGATATATGTGTCGGAGGTGGAGGGAACGAGGAGAAGTGGGAGACTAAATTGGAGGTGGAAAGATGAAGTGAAAAAGATTTTGTGTGACTGGGGCCTGAACATGCAGGAGGGTGAAAGGAGGGCAAGGAATAGAGTGAATTGGATCGATGTGGTATACCGGGGTTGACGTGCTGTCAGTGGATTGAATCAGGGCATGTGAAGCGTCTGGGGTAAACCATGGAAAGCTGTGTAGGTATGTATATTTGCGTGTGTGGACGTGTGTGTGTGCATGTGTGTGGGGGTGGGTTGGGCCATTTCTTTCGTCTGTTTCCTTGCGCTACCTCGCAAAAGCAAAAAAAAAAATATATATATATATATATATATATATATATATATATATATATATATATATATATATATATATATATATACATATATATATTTTTTTTTTTTTTTTTTTTTTTTTTTTTTTTTTTTTTTTTTTATACTTTGTCGCTGTCTCCCGCGTTTGCGAGGTATATATATATATATATATATATATATATATATATATATATATATATATATATATATGTGTGTGTGTGTGTGTGTGTGTGTGTGTATGAGCAGATGGGTTGTTCTTTATATAGTGCCACTGTACAAAGGCAATAGGGATAAAGGTGAGTGTTCAAACTACAGAGGCAAAAGTTTGTTGAGTATTCCTGGAAAACTGTATGGGAGGGTACTGATTGAGAGGGTGAAGGCATGTACAGAGCATCAGAATGGGGAAGAGCAGTGTGGTTTCAGAAGTGGCAGAGAATGTGTGGATCAGGTGTTTGCTTTGAAGAATGTATGTTAGAAGCACTTAGAGAAATAAAGAATGTGTGAGATAAGTACTTAGAGAAACAGATGGATTTGCATGTACCATTTGTGGATCTGGAGAAGGAATGTGACAGGGCAGATAGAGATGCTTTGAGGAAGGTCTTAAGAGTATACAGTGTGGGAGGTAAGCTGCTAGATGCAGTATAAGATTTTATCAAAGGTGTAAGGCATGTGTATGAGTAGCAGGAGAGGGGAGTAATTGGTTCCCAGTGAAGGTTGGTCTGTGGCAGGGGTGGTTAGGGAGTTCAATGCAAGAGTTTTGGAGAGAAGTGTGAGTATGCACTCTGTTGGGGATGAGAGGGCCTGGGAAGTAAGTCAGCTGTTGTTTGCTGATGATACAGCATTGGTGGCTGATTCGAGTGAGAAACTGCTGAAGTTGGTGACTGAGTTTGGAAAAGTGTGACAAAGGAGAAAGTTGAGAGTAAATAAAATTAAAAGTAAGGTTATTAGGTTCAGCAGGGTTGAGGAACAACTCAGTTGGGATGTGAATTAGAATGGAGAAAAATTGGAGGAAGTCAAGTGTTTTAGATATCTGGAAGTGGAATTAGCAGCAAATGGAACTATAGAAGTGGAAGTAAGGAGGGGGCAAAGGCTCTGGGAGCAATGAAGGATGTGTGGAGAGAGAGAACATTATCTCAGAGAGAGAAAATGGGTATGTTTGAAGGAATAATAGTTCCAACAATATTATATGGTTGCTAGGCATGGGCTATAGATAGGGTTGTACGGAGGAGGATGGATGTGTTGGAAATGAAATGTGAGGACAGTATGTGGTGTGAGGTGGTTTGATCAAGTAAGTAATGAAAGTGGTAAGAGAGATGTGTGATAAGAAAGAGTGTAGTTGAGAGAGTAGAAGAGGGTGTTGAAATGGGTTTGGACATATGGAGAGAATGAGTGAGGAAAGGTTGACAAAGAGGATATATGTGTTAGAGGTGGAGGGAACAAGGAGAAGCAGGAGACCAAATTGGAGGTGGAAGGATGGAGTGAAAAATCTTTTTTGTGACTGGGGGCCTAAACATGCAGGATGGTGAAAGGCGTGCAAGGAACAGAGCGAATTGGAACGATGTAGTATACCAGGGTTGATGTGTTGTCAATGGACTGAACTAGGGCATGTGAAACATCTGAGGTAAACTATAGAAAGGTTTGTGAGGCCTGGATGTGAATAGGAAGCTATGGTTTCGGTGCATTAAACAGGACAGCTAGAGATTGAGTGTAAAAATGTGGCCTTTTATGACTGTCTTCCTGGCGCTACCTTGCTGAAGCAGGGGGTAGCAATGCTGTTTCCTGTGGTGTGGGGTAGCACCAGGAATAGATGAAGGCAAGCAAGTATGAATATATATACATGTGTATATATGTATATGTCAGTGTATGTGAGTGTATATGGATGTCTACATTATGTATGTATATGTGTGTGTATGGGTGTTTATGTCTATATATGTGTACATGAGTGGGTGGGCCATTCTTCGTCTGTTTCCTGGGGCTTCCTTGCTGACAAAGGAAATGGAGATCAAGTACACATTCTGTTGTGGATGAGAGGGCTTGGAAAGTGAGTCAGTTGTTGTTCACTGATGATACAGTGCTGGTGGCTGATTTGGGTGAAAAACTGCAGAGGTTGGTGACTGAGTTTGGTAAAGTGTGTGAAAGAAGAAAGTTGAAAGTAAATGTGAATAAGAGCAAGGTTATTAGGTTCAGTAAGGCTGAGGGACAAGTTAATTGGAAGGTAAGTTTGAACGGAGAAAAACTTGAGGAAGTGAAGTGTTTTTGATGTCCGGGAGTGGACTTAGCAGCGGATGGAACCATGGAAGCAGAAGTGAGTTATAGGGTGGGGAGGGGGCAAAGGTTCTGGGAGCGCTGAAGAATGTGTGGAAGGCAAGAATGTTATCTCGGAGAGTAAAAATGGGTATGTTTGAAGGGTAATGATGTTATATGCTTGCGAGGCATGGGCTATAGATAGGGTGGTACAGGGGAGGGTGGATGAGTTGGAAATTAAATGTTTGAGGACAATATGTGGTGTGAGGTGGTTTGATCAAGTAAGTAATGAAAGGGTAAGAGAGATGTGTGGAAATAAAAAGAGAGTGGTTGAAAGAGTAGAAGAGGGTGTGCTAAAATTGTTTGAACACATGTAGAGAATGAGTGAGGAAAGATTGACAAAGAGCATATATGTGTCAGAGGTGGAGGGAACAAGGAGAAGCAGGAGACCAAATTGGAGGTGGAAGGATGGAGTGAAAAAGATTTTGAGCAAACAGGGCCTGAACATGCAGGAGGGTGAAAGGTGTGCAAGGAGTAGAGTGAATCGGAATGATATGGTATATCAGGGTCGACATGCTGTCAATGGACTGAACCAGGGTATATGAAGCGTCTGGGGTAAACCATGGAAAGGTCTATAGAGCCTGGATGTGGAAAGGGAGCTGTGGTTTTGGTGCATTACACATGACAGCTAGAGACTGAGTGTGAGTGAATGTGGCCTTTTTTGTCTTTTCCTGGCACCACTTCACTGTAGGTGGGGGGCTATTTCCTGTGAGGCGAGGTAGCGATGGGAATGGATGAAGGCAGCAAGGATGAAAATATACATGTGTATATATGGGCCATTCTTTCATCTGTTTCCTTGCACTACCTTGCTAACACAGGAGACAGCGACAAAGCAAAATAAATAAATGAATAAATAAATAAATATATGTATGTGTCTGTGTATTTATATATATGCTGATATGTATATGTATAGCGACACAGGAATGGATGAAGGCAGCAAGTATGAATGTGTACATGTGTATATATGCATATGTACGTATACATTGAAATGTATGTGTATGTATATGTGCGTGTGTAGGCATTTATGTATAATAATATTATCATTATCATGTTACTTTGCTGCTGTCTCCCACATTAGTAAGGTAGTGCAAGGAAACAGATGAAAGAATGGCCCAACCCACCCACATACACATGTATACACATAAATGCCCACACATTCACATATACATACCTATACATTTCAACGTATACATACACGTTCATATATACACATGTACATATTCATACTTGCTGCCTTCAACCATTCCTGTCGCCACCCCGCCACACATGAAATGGCACCCCCCTCCCCTCATGCACGTGCAAGGTAGCGCTAGGAAAAGACAACAAAGGCCACATTTGTTCACACTCAGTCTCCAGCTGTCATGTGTAATGCACTGAAACCATAGCTCCCTTTCCATATCCAGGCCCCACAAAACTTTCCATGGTTTACCCCAGATGCTTCACATGCCCTGATTCAATCCACTGACATCATGTCGACCCTGGTATACCACATCATTCCAATTCACTCTATTCCTTGCACGCATTTCATCCTCCTGTACGTTCAGGCCTCGATCACTCAAAATCTTCTTCACTCCATCCTTCCACCTCCAATTAGGTCCCCCACTTCTCCTCGTTCCCTCCACTTCTGACACATATATCCTCCTTGTCAATCTTTCCTCACTCATTCTCTCCATTTGACCAAACCACTTCAATACACCCTCTTCTGCTCTCTCAACCACACTCTTTTTATTACCACACATCTCTCTTTCCTTTTCATTACTTACTTGATCAAACCACCTTACACCACATATTGTCCTCAAACATCTCATTTCCAACACATCCACCCTCCTCCGCACGACCCTATCTGTAGCCCATGCCTCACAACTGTATAACATTGTTGGAACCACCATTCCTTCAAACATACCCATCTTTGCTCTCTGAGATAACGTTCTAGCCTTCCACACATTCTTCAATGCTTCTAGAACCTTCACCTCCTCCCCCACCCTGTGACTCACTTCCACTTCCATGGTTCCATACACACACATATACATACATATACATACACAGACATATACACATGGACATATTCATTCCTACTTGCCTTAATCCATTCCTGTCGCCACCCCGCCATAGAGGAAACAGCATCACTACCCCCCTGCTTCAGTGAGGTAGCACTAGGAAAACAGAGGTTAAGACTTTCTTTAACATATTTGTTTTCCATAAAAACAAAATGACAAATCAATTTTTGAGCTCATACGTAACCATGAAGAAACAAAGTTCTATATCATTCAAAGATTGACTGTTCCATGGCTTCTGTGGATGCCTAAACATAGCTAACATTCATAATTCATATTTCTGGAAGAACATAATCTGCAGTTTCTTTATTCGTAATCTTTTAGTATTTTATACATATATTCTAAAAATTGGAAACAGTCAATTTTTTGCACTGCAGTGATACTAATCTTGATTATTCAACAAAAAGTAATCTGTGTTTGTGAGTGGATGGGCCATTCTTCATCTGTTTCCTGGTGCTACCTCGCTGATGCAGGAAATGGTGATCAAGTACAATGATAATAAAGAAGACGAAAAAGGAGAAAATTTCTTGCCATTCCTTCTTCACTAGTTTTATTTCCCATATCTTCATGGTTGGTTGCTGAGGGCAACCATTTTTTCTTACACATAATAACAACTTTCATCCCTGCAGTAAAAGCAAGGCGCAATGGTGTTGGGGAGATGCTATCAATTCAAAACCAAAAAGACTCCACAAATTCCTGGCACTATGGTACACTCACTATCATGTGAAGAACCCAAAATAAACTAACAAAAAAAGGCTCAAGCCAAACTAGAAGACAACTGTTTGGATGGTGTCATCATGATCAATCTTGATTATATGACCTCAAGCTCCCTTTTAAGGGGCTTCTATGGCTTTGACAAGATCATGCTTAAATCATCCAATGACAAAGATATAACACAACTGAAGGTTACTTATCACTAGCGGTATAACCTAAAGCAAGCAGAGTCTGGTAACAACTGTTGTCATAGTAAAACAAATATATCACTGGAAAAAATATTTTGAGCTTAACCATTATATATCTAATGGTGGTTTTTAAAGATGACAGTAAGTGAAGTAATCAGAAAAATTCTAAGTACAATTCAAGTGTTGGATATGGCTATTAGGGTGAAGATGATATTGTCAATGTCAAACAATACATCTACTTCTTAAAACTGGATATAGGGTTCTCATCGGTCATCATTAAATTATCAAAAAAATATGATGATAATAGCAATAACAATGATAATAATAAAAACATATTTACAAAATTTATAGACAGGTTGGTAATAGTAATAAAAACATACTTTCAATTTTCTACAGAAAAAAACTTGTAAAGGAAAAAATGTATTTCATATGTTTATTAAAGGAAGAAAATGCTTTATTCACTTGTGAGACACATGAAGATGATTCACTTGTTTTTCCTTTTTCTCCTCATGACTTACCAATCACTTAGAAGGCATCTTTGATATTCTGAAATGGTCGAACTGCTAAATCAATTGGCAGATTAAAGATGTATCTGTTCAGTCTCTCCAGTGATCGAAAGGCATCTTCAAAACCTAAGGAGTAACAGAAGGGAAATAATGTAAAAGAAAGGTATTAAAATGATTAAGGTACTTTACAACACTGATGGTACAGATAATCATGGTGCACATCATTTATAATGAAATATAAAACATAATTTGTAGGTACAGGAGAGAGTTATATATCGAGCAGCAGGGGTGTGTGATGTCATCATGTCTGTTTAATCTGCTTATGGATGAGGTGGTGAGGGAGGTCAATGTGAAGACTTTGGATAAAGGGGCAAGAATTTTACTGCCTGCTGCTGTTTTGGGAGTACAGTCAGGGGTAGGTGAGAGGACAAAAGCAAGGGAAGGAGTACCACTACTACTGAAACAGGAGTGGTGGGAGTATGTGATAGAGTGTAAGAAAGTAAACTCTAGATTGATATGGGTAAAACTGAAAGTGGATGGAGAGAGATGGATGATTATTGGTGCATATGCACCTGGGAATGAGAAGAAAGATCATGAGAGGCAAGTGTTTTGGGAGCAGCAGAGTGAGTGTGTTAGTAGTTTTGATGCACGAGACTGGGTTATAGTGATGGGCGATTTGAATGCAAAGATGTGTAATATGGCAGTTGAGGGAATAATTGGTGTACATGGGGTGTTCAATGTTGTAAATGGAAAAGGTGAAGAGCTTGTAGATTTGCGTGCTGAAAAAGGACTGGTGATTGGGAATACCTGGTTTAAAAAGAGAGACATACATAAGTATACATATGTAAGTCGGAGAGATGGCCAGAAAGTGTTACTGGATTACATGTTAATTAATAGGCGTGTGAAAGAGAGACTTTTGGATGTTAATGTGCTGAGAGGTGCAACTGGAGGGATGTCTGATCATTATCTTGTGGAGGCAAAAGTGAAGATCAGAAGAGGTTTTCAGAAAACAAGAGAGAATGTTGGGGTAAAGGAAGTGATGAGAGTACGTGAGCTTAGGATGGAGACTTGTGTGAGGAAGTACCAGGAGAGACTGAATGCAGAATGGAAAAAGGTGAGAGCAAAGGACTTAAGGGAAGTAGGGGAAGAATGGGATGTATCTCAGGAAGCAGTGATGACTTGCGCAAAAGATGCTTGTGGCATGAGAAGTCTGGGAGGTGGGCAGACTGGAAAGGGTAGAGTGGTAGGATGAAGAAGTAAGATTATTAGTTAAAGAGAAGAGTGAGGCTTTTGGATGAGTTTTGCAGGGAAATAGTGCAAATGACTGGAAGATGTATAAAAGAAAGACAGGCAGTATGTCGGAGGAAAGAAACCACGGTGTTCTGGCTCTGAGTGAAGTGAAGCTCAAGGGCAAAGGGGAAAACTGGTTTGGAAATGCCTTGGCAGTAAAATCAGGGGTTGGTGAAAGGACAAGAGCTAAGGAAGGAGTAGCACTCATCCTGAAGCAGGAGTTGTGGGAGTGTGTGATGGAGTGCTAGAAAGTAAATTCTAGATTGATGTGGGTAAAATTGATTATTGGTGCTTATGCACCTTGTCATGAGAAGAAAGATCATGAGAGGCAAGTGTTTTGGGAGCAGTCGAGTGAGTGTGTCAGCAGTTTTGGTGCACGTGACCAGGTATTAGTGATGGATGATTTAAATGCTAAGGTAAATAATGTGGCAGTTAAAGGATATAATAGGTGTGAATGGGATATTTAGTGTTATGAATGGAAATGGTGAAATAGCTTGTGGAGTTGTGTGCTGAAAAAAAGATTGGTGATTGGGAATACCTGGTTTAAAGAGAAAGACATGCAAAAGTATATGAATGTGAATGGGTAAGATGGTCAAAGGGCATTATTAGATTATGTATTAATTGATAGGCATGTGAAAGAGAGACTTTTTGATGTAAATGTGCTGAAAGGAGCAGCTGGTGGGAAGTCTCATCACTATCTTGTGGAGGTGAGGGTGAAGATTTGTAGAGGCTTTCAAAAATGAGGAGATAATGTCGGGGAGGACAAAGTGGTGAGAGTAAGTAAACTTGGAAAGAAAACTTGTATAAAAAAATACCAGGAGAGATTGAGGGTAGAATGGCAAAAGGTGAGAAGCAGCAGGAGGTCAAGAGGTAGGTGTAAGGGTTGAAAAAGAGGACAAATACGAGTTAGGGTGAAAGGATCATTAAACTTTAGGGAGAATATTAAGGTGTTTTGGAAGGAGGTAAATAGTGTGTGAAGGACAAGAGAACAAATGGGACATCAGTGAAAGGAGAAAAAGCATCTCTACCAACTCTTATCATATGCCTTCTCCAGATCCATAAATGCCATGTACAAATCCATCTGTTTTGTTTATCTAAGTACTTCTCACACATATTCTTCTAAGTCAAAACCTAATCCACACATCCTCTGCCACTTCTGATGTTCTGTACATACTTTCATCCTCTCAATCAATACCCTTCCATACAATTTTCCAGGTAAACTCAACACACTTATGTCTCTGTAGTTTGAACACTCACCTTTATCCCCTTTGCTTTTATAAAATGGCTCTACACATGCATTCCTCCAATCCTCAGGCACTTCACCATATTTCACACATACACTGAACATTCATGCTAACCAATCAAAAACACAGTTGCCACCTTTCTTAATAAATTCAACTGCAATACTATCCAATCCCACAACCTTGCAGCATTTCATCTGCAAGGCTTTCACCATCGCTTCTCTTTTCACCAAACCACTCTTTCTGACTATTTCACCTTGCACACCACCCCAACCAAAACACCCTACATCTGCCACCCTATCATCAAACACATTCAACAATCCTTCAAAATACTAACTCCATCTCCTCCTCACTCCATCACTACCTGTTATCACTTCCCCCCTTACCCCCTTCACTGATGTTCCCATTTGTTCTCATGTCTTTCACATATTATCTATCACTTTCCAAAATATCTTATCATTCTCCCTAAAGTTTAATGAAACTCTCTCTCTCTCTCTCTCTCTCTCTCTCTCTCTCTCTCTCTCTCTCTCTCTCTCTCTCTCTCTCACCCCAACTCTCATTTGCCCTCTTTTTCAACCCTTGCACCTTCCTCTTGACCTCATGCTGCTTTCTCTTATACATCTCCCAGTCATTTGCACTCCTTCCTTGTAAGTAATGTCAAAACAACTCTCTTTTCTCTTTCACTAACTACTTTACTTCTTCATCCCACTGTTCACTACCCTTTCTAATCTGCCCATCTCCCACTTCTCTCATGCCACATGCATCTCTTGCACATACCATCACTGCTTCCCTAAATACATCCTATTTCTCACTCACTCCCCTCATTTCATTTGCTCTCACCTTTTGCCATTCTACCCTCCATCTCTCCTAATATTTCTTCATACAAGTCTTCTTTCCAAGTTCACTTACTCTTATTATCATATGCATGCAGCTGTTAGCACTGGTGGATGTACGACCAAGCATAAGTTTTATATTTACCTACATTTCTTATTTCATATTTTTTCTGTTCATATGTAGGGATAGTTGTAAGTTACACAGGTCAAAAGTTGGGGAGCATTTGTACTATAACTATACTGCTTTAGTCTAACATAAAGATCCTTACCAGTCTGCCCAACATAGAACATTAAAATTTTTGCATGGCACTCTATAAACACAGCCATCAAAACTTTCTGATGAGTTCCTGATTAAGATATTCTTTATAGTATTGATACTGCTGAAGGCTACATTTATATTAAAGGATTTAAGCAACTTGGGAAGTAATGTAAAATTATCATTAAAAGGGAGAACTAAAAGATTCTTGGTATCAAGGAGAGGTTTGGGTTTAACTCTATAAAATGATTTCGTTGCCAACTTAAGTGATTTATCAATGCAAGATCTAAGATACTTTAAACTGGATCCAATAGGGTATATCCTCTCAAACTCATCATCAATAAATTCTGGACTGCATATACATAATGCCCTAAGGAACACAGACTGGAATGATGATAATTTAACTCTGTCATGTTGGTAAGGGAAAAATGTTTGTAAATTTTCGTTTGTTGGCCAAACACAAAGAACATCATCTACATACCTAAACCAAATTGCATTAGAGGGTAAGGTATCCCTTAGTAATTCCGATTCAAAATATTCCATGTAAAGATTACTTAATAGTGGTGAAAGAGGGTTACCCATTGCCATTACAAATTTCTAAGCATAATGTTCTACGTCAAATTGAAATACACAGACTTTTATACACAATTTCATCAATTCAATAAAAACTCAATCTGAAACAGGTAACTCAATATCATCTAAGACATCAACCAAATATTATAAAGGTCATCATCTAAAACTTTTGTGAACAAAGATGAAACACCAGAAACAACTAGTTTGAAATAAAAATCAACATGGATATCATTAAGCTTGTTAACTAAATCTACATTGTTCACGGATTCAGAATCTGACATCCACTAATGGGCTTAATAAACTAACCATCTTGATAATACTTTGGGTCTTGCTGAAAAATCTAGCTAATGTGTTTTGATGTCCATACATATATGGAAATGAAAGGGACAAAGATGAAAACCTTTTGATGAGAGAATCATTACCTTTCAGCAACAACTTCAGTTTTTTATTAGAGTGAAAATTAACTGCTTCTAGGGGATTCTTATTGAATCTAAAGTATGTTTTATCACCACTTAAAAAATCATTCATTTTCATATACAATTACCTTTACCCATAATCACAACTGTGTTAGCCTTATCTGCTATAGTAATTTGTATGACATTATCTTTCTCAAAATGTTAATAGCACTAATAAAACTTTTTGGATAATTAGGAAGCACTGGTTCTGACAAACTGGCATACACTAAGCCTTTACAAATGTTAACTTCATCAGCAGATGTCTCCCGCGTTTGCGAGGTAGCGCAAGGAAACAGACGAAAGAAATGGCCCAACCCCCCCCCCCATACACATGTACATACACACGTCCACACACGCAAATATACATACCTACACAGCTTTCCATGGTTTACCCCGGACGCTTCACATGCCTTGATTCAATCCACTGACAGCACGTCAACCCCTGTATACCACATCGCTCCAATTCACTCTATTCCTTGCCCTCCTTTCACCCTCCTGCATGTTCAGGCCCCGATCACACAAGATCCTTTTCACTCCATCTTTCCACCTCCAATTTGGTCTCCCTCTTCTCCTCGTTCCCTCCACCTCCGACACATATATCCTCTTGGTCAATCTTTCCTCACTCATTCTCTCCATGTGCCCAAACCATTTCAAAACACCCTCTTCTGCTCTCTCAACCACGCTCTTTTTATTTCCACACATCTCTCTTACCCTTACGTTACTTACTCGATCAAACCACCTCACACCACACATTGTCCTCAAACATCTCATTTCCAGCACATCCATCCTCCTGCGAACAACTCTATCCATAGCCCACGCCTCGCAACCATACAACATTGTTGGAACCACTATTCCTTCAAACATACCCATTTTTGCTTTCCGGGATAATGTTCTCGACTTCCACACATTTTTCAAGGCTCCCAAAATTTTCGCCCCCTCCCCCACCCTATGATCCACTTCCGCTTCCATGGTTCCATCCGCTGACAGATCCACTCCCAGATATCTAAAACACTTCACTTCCTCCAGTTTTTCTCCATTCAAACTCACCTCCCAATTGACTTGACCCTCAACCCTACTGTACCTAATAACCTTGCTCTTATTCACATTTACCCTTAACTTTCTTCTTCCACACACTTTACCAAACTCCGTCACCAGCTTCTGCAGTTTCTCACATGAATCCGCCACCAGCGCTGTATCATCAGCGAACAACAACTGACTCACTTCCCAAGCTCTCTCATCCCCAACAGACTTCATACTTGCCCCTCTTTCCAAGACTGCTTTTCTAAATTACGGAATGACATTGTAATATTGACACAGTCAACTTCTTTGTTAGAGCATACAAAGCTTAATCCATAACCTAAGGAAGACAATGAATCCTTGTTTAGTTGTTTGTTGGACAAGTTCTTTACCATGAGTAATATCACTGAATCTGCTACTATCAAATACACAAAGAAAATTGGATAGCTTTACTGAAGAAAAAATTTGTAAACAGATCCAATTCTTGTCCAAATAATAAAGTTTTATGACACTCATGTTGCTAGACTCAAACACACCAATCCAAACACCACCAATGGCATCCTAGCTACATCTCTTCCTTGTGTATCAACTGATTGTTCTATATCTCACTCTTGTGTCTCCCCTGCTGATGTGATCATTACACGAAAGTGAACTTGGGAACTTATCATGTTTAATTTTCCCACAGATAACCTGCATATATACACATACAAATATTCAAACTTGTTCACCATCATACATTCCCATCACCATCCCACTCCAAATGAAACAGCATAGACACAAAAGAAAAAATAATAACATATACATTTTCTTCTCTCCCACTCCTGATTGCTGCCTACTGAGTCAGCTAGGTAGCACCAGGAAACAGAAGAAAGGCTGCTTCTGCTCACATCTGTACTCAAGCTGTCATGAGTAATGCACCAAAATCACAGCTCCCTATTCACAGCCAGACCCACACATCTTTCCATGGTTTACCCAGGATGCCTCACATGCCATGCTTCAGTCCACTAACAGCAAGTTGACCCCAGTATACCACACAGTTCCAATCAACTCTATTCAGTGCATGCTTTTCACCCTTCTGCATGTTTACACCTAGATCACTCAAAATCTTTCTCTTTCCATCCTTCCATCTCCAATTTGGTCTCTCCATTCTTCTTGTTCCCTCCACTTTTGACAATATCCCCTTTGTCAACATTTCTTCACTCAATCTCTGCATATGTCCAAACCATTTCAACATACCCTAAGCTTCTTCAAATATACCCATTTTTGTCCTCCCAAATAACATTCTCTCTTTGTATAAATTCTTCAGTGCTCCCAGAACCTTTGCTTCCTCCACCATCCTATGATTCACTCCCACTTCCATTGTTCCATTCACTGCCATGTCCACTCCCAGATATCTAAAGCATTTAACTTCCTCCAATTTTTCTCCATTCAAACTTACATCTTAAACAACTTGTACCTCAGCCCTGCTGAACCTAATAACCTTGCCATTATTCACATTCACTGTAATTTCTCCTTTCACACACCCTTCCAAACTCAGTCACCAACTCCTGCAGTTCTGCACTTAAATCAGCCACTAGTGCTGTATTAACAAACAAATGACTCACCTCCCAGGCCCTCTCATCCCCCCACACTGCATTCTTGCCAGTCTCTTTAAGACTTGCATTTACCTCCCTCACCACCCCATCCATGAACAAATCAAACAACCATGGTAACACCTGACACCTGTGCCACAAAGCAACCTTCACTTGGAACCATTCACTCTCCTCTCTCCCTACTCATACATACATCTTACACCCATGATAAAAAGTTCTCACTGCTTCCAGTAGCTTTCCTCCCACACCATATATTCTTTAGGCCTTCCATACAGCATCTCTATCAACCCTATCATATGCCTTCCCCAGATCCATAGATGTCATATACAAATCCGTCTGTTTTTAAAAGTACTTCTAACATGCATTCTTTAAGGCAACCACTTCTGAAATCACATTGCTTCTCCTTAATCTGATGCTCTATACATGCCTTCACCCTCTCAATCAATATCCTCCCTACAACTTATCAGGTATACTCAAAAGACATACTGCTGTAGTTTGAACACTCACCTTTATCTCCTTTGCCTTTGTACAGTGGCACTATATATACATCCTGCCAATCCTTAGGCACATCACCATGATCAATACAAACAATAAATAATATCCTTACGAACCAATCAACAACAGTCTCCTTTCTTAATTCAATTGTAACATCACTGAGTCCTGCTGCCTTGCCAGTAAGTCAAGATAATGTGCCTCCTGAAAGGAAACTTCAACTCTGTGAAGGAGTTTTCACCCACTGGTTACCTGAGGAAGGGGTTCACAACATGATTTCACACTAAATGGTTACCAACAATGTGGAACTCTCTAACAAGCCAGTACTTCTCTGTATGTCAATACCAGTTACAAAATATAATATAGAATACATACCAGTTTTGCTGACATAACTCCAAGGCTGGTAATAGTTTTCTGTTAATAATTGTGTCCGGAAAATGAGACGCAGCCACACTATCAACTTCTTCTGACTAAAGAAGCAGAAAAAGATAATACAATGAGATTACGTAATGTCTCTGCCTCAATCTAAAGCAAAGTAGCATTAACCAGTTAAAAGCATTCGACATACGTTATGAAGACAAATATAATATACAATGTATTAATAAACTTTAAGGAAAAGAACAGTTCAATGATTTGGGACTGTACTATGAATGTGGCCGATGAAATTAGTGGAAAAAGAGAACAGACATTTCATATACACATATATGGGATTCTGTCATCCATAATTTTTTCTTGCTTTCCTACTTCGTTCCAAACATAAACATGCTAAAGTAAGCCTTCTTCTTTTCAAGCACATATATAAAAAAGCCAATATTTAACATTCTTTGGCAAATGCTTTTAGTGTTGCTAATAAGACTTTGATAGGTGGAAATGTGCAAATGATCCTTTAAGATAATGTTTGAAGATTTTTCATATGCAATCATATGAACTCAGCCAAGAATTTTTTTGAAATGGAAAGATACATAATTTGTTAGGGAGGTGAATGCAAGAGTTTTGGAAAGAGGGGCAAGTATGCAGTCTGTTGTGCATGAGAGAGCTTGGGAAGTGAGTCAGTTGGTGGCTGATTCAGGTGCGAAACTGCAGAAGCTGGTGACTGAGTGTGTGAAAGAAGAAAGCTGAGAGTACATGTGAATAAGAGCAAGGTTATTAGGTACAGTAGGGTTGAGGGAAAAGTTAATTAGGAGGTAAGTTTGAATGGAGAAAAACTGGAGGAAGTGAAGTGTTTTAGATATCTGGGAGGGGATTTGGCAGTGGATGGAACCATGGAAGCAGAAGTGAGTCATAAGTTGGGGGAGGGGGTGAAGGTTCTAAGGGCGTTGAAAAATGTGTGGAAGTCGAGAATGTTATCTTGGAAAGCAACAATGGATATGTTTGAAGAAATAGTGGTTCCAACAATGTTATATGGTTGCGAGGCATGGGCTATAGACAGAGTTGTGCAGAGGGGGGTGGATGTGCTGGAAATGAGATGTTTGAGGACAATATGTGGTGTGAGGTGGTTTGATCGAGTAAGTAATCAAAGGGTAAGAGAGATGTGTGGTAATAAAAAGAGTGTGGTTGAGAGTGCAGAAAAAGGTGTTTTAAAATGGTTTGGTCACATGAAGGGAATGAGTGAGGAAAGATTGACCAAGAGGATTTATGTGTGAGAGATGGAGGGAATGAGGAAAAATGGGAGACCAAATTGGAGGTGGAAAGATAGAGTGAAAAAGATTTTGAGCGATTGGGGCTGAACATGCAGGAGGGTGAAAGGCGTGCAAGGAATAGAGTGAATTGGAACGATGTCGTATACCGGGGTCGATGTGCTGTCAAAGGATTGAACCAGGGCATGTGAAGCGTCTAGGGTAAACCATGGAAAGTTTTGTGGGGCCTGGATGTGGAAAGGGAGCTGTGGTTTTGGTGCATTATACATGACAGCTAGAGACTGAGTGTTAATGAATGTGGCCTTTGTTTTTTTTGCCTAGCACTACCTCGTGCACATGTGGGGGGAGGGGGTTGTCATTTCATGTGTGGCAGGGTGGCAATGAGAATGAATAAGGGCAGACTAAGAATTATGTACATGTGTATATATGTATATGTCTCTGTGTGTATATATATATGTTTACGCTGATATGTATAGGTATGTATATGTGCGTGTGTGGACGTGTATGTATATACATGTGTATGTGTGTGGGTTGGGCCATTCTTTCGTCTGTTTCCTTACGCTACCTCGCTAACATGGGAGACAGCAACAAAGTATAATAGATATAAATAAATAGTTCAGGGTATACTTTAGCTCAAAAAACTTTTTTTTTCAAAATTGAATGATACCATATTCAAACACTTCTATACTTCAAATAATCATGGAAAATATATCACAATATTCTATGATACTGATACATACCCAGTAAAGACAATGCAAATGATCAGATAATATTCTTAAATTGACTTCATTCAACAGCTTAATTAAAGTTCATAAAGATGATCAAATGATATTTTACCCACAGATTTGTATTCAGCATGAAAAATACTTAAGATGAGATTTTAAAGGAAATTTATTTTTCTGAGTAAAGTACCAAAAATTACAGGTAAAGTAGTTCAGGGTATATTTTAGGTGAAAATACTTTTTTATTTAAAATTGAGAAAAAACATATTCAAACACTTCTATACTTCAAATAAGTATGGAAAATATCATGATATTCTAATGTACTGATAATACCCAGTAAAGACCATGCAATGATAAGATGATATTTCTAATTCGAATCAACAGCTTATCATAGTCCTAAAAGATGATCAGCGATATTTTAACCACAGATTTGTATTCAGCATCAAAAACACTCCTTATAATGAGATTTTAAAGGGAAACGTATTATCCTGAGAAAAGTACCAAAAATTGCAGGAAATAGTTAAAGGCATATTTTAGCTGGAAAAACGTTTTGATGAGATTTTTAAAGGGAATCTTTTTTCTGAGATAAAGTACCAAAAATTGCAGGTAATAGTTCAGGGTACATTTTAGCTCAAAAAACTTTTTGCTTTAAAATTAAAAGATAACATATTCAAACACTTCTATTATTATTATTATTTTGCTTTGTCGCTGTCTCCCGCGTTTGCAAGGTAGCGCAAGGAAACAGACGAAAGAAATGGCCCAACCCACCCCCATACACATGTATATACATACACGTCCACACACGGAAATATACATACCTATACATTTCAATGTACACATATATATACGCACACAGACACATACATATATACCCATGCACACAATTCACACTGTCTGCCTTTATTCATTCCCATCGCCACCTCGCCACACATGGAATACCATCCCCCTCCCCCCCTCATATGAGGTGTGCGAGGTAGCGCTAGGAAAAGACAACAAAGGCCCCATTCGTTCACACTCAGTCTCTAGCTGTCATGCAATAATGCCCGAAACCACAGCTTCCTTTCCACATCCAGGCCCCACACAACTTTCCATGGTTTACCCCAGACACTTCACATGCCCTGATTCAATTCACTGACAGCACGTCAACCCCGGTATACCACATCGATCCAATTCACTCTATTCCTTCCCGCCTTTCACCCTCCTGCATGTTCAGGCCCCGATCACTCAAAATCTTTTTCACTCCATCTTTCCACCTCCAATTCGGTCTCCCACTTCTCCTCGTTCCCTCCACCCCCGACACATATATCCTCTTGGTCAATCTTTCCTCACTCATTCTCTCCATGTGCCCAAACCATTTCAAAACACCCTCTTCTGCTCTCTCAACCATGCTCTTTTTATTTCCACACATCTCCCTTACCTTTACATTACTTACTCGATCAAACCACCTCACACCACACATTGTCCTCAAACATCTCATTTCCAGCACATCCACCCTCCTGCATACAACTCTATCCATAGCCCACGCCTCGCAACCATACAACATTGTTGGAACCACTATTCCTTCAAATATAGCCATTTTTGCTTTCCGAGATAATGTTCTCGACTTCCACACATTCTTCATGGCTCCCAGGATTTTCGCCCCCTCCCCCACCCTATGATTCACTTCCGCTTCCATGGTTCCATCCGCTGCCAGATCCACTCCCAGATATCTAAAACACTTTACTTCCTCCAGTTTTTCTCCATTCAAACTTACCTCCCAATTGACTTGACCCTCAACCCTACTGTACCTAATAACCTTGCTCTTATTCAAATTTACTCTTAACTTCCTCACACAAGTCTCCTTCCCAAGCTCACTTACTCTCACCACCCTCTTCATCCCAACATTCACTCTTCTTTTCTGAAAACCCATACAAATCTTCACCTTAGCCTCCACAAGATAATGATCAGACATCCCTCCAGTTGCACCTCTCAACACATTAACATCCAAAAGTCTCTCTTTCATGCGCCTGTCAATTAACACGTAATCCAATAACGCTCTCTGGCCATCTCTCCTACTTACATAAGTATACTTATGTATATCTCGCTTTTTAAACCAGGTATTCCCAATCACCATTCCTTTTTCAGCACATAAATCTACAATCTCTTCACCATTTCCATTTACAACACTGAACACCCCATGTATACCAATTATTCCCTCAACTGCCACATTACTCACCTTTGCATTCAAATCACCCATCACTATAACCCGGTCTTGTGCATCAAAACCACTAACACACTCATTCAGCTGCTCCCAAAACACTTGCCTCTCATGATCTTTCTTCTTATGCCCAGGTGCATATGCACCAATAATCACCCACCTCTTTCCATCAACTTTCAGTTTTACCCAAATTAATCGAGAATTTACTTTCTTACATTCTATCACATACTCCCACAACTCCTGTTTCAGGAGTACTGCTACTCCTTCCCTTGCTCTTGTCCTCTCACTAACCCCTGACTTTACTCCCATGGAAAATATATCATGATATTCTATGATACTGATACATATCCAGAAAAGACAATGCAAATGATCAGATAATATTCTTAAACTGACCTCATTTAACAGCTTAATTAAAGTTCATAAAGACAATCTAAAGATATTTTACCCACAGATTTGTATTCAGCATGAACAATACTCATTCTACGGAGATTTTAAAGGAAATCTATTTTCCTGAGAAAAGTGCCATTGATTGCAGGTTATAATAGTTAAGGGTATACTTTAGCTCAAAAAACTTTTTGCTTCAAAACTGAAAGGTAACATATTCAAACACTTCTTCACTTGAAATAAGCATGGAAAATATATCACGATGTTCTAAGACTGATACATACCCAGTAAAGACCAAACATGTGATCAGATAATATTTTTAAACAGACTTCATGTAACAGCTTAGTTCAAGTTCAAAAAGATGATCAAACGCTATTCTAAACACAGAATTGTATTTAGCATGAAAAATACTCCTTATAATAAGATTTCAAAGGAAATCTATTTTTCTGAGAAAAGTACCAAAATTGCAGATAATAAAATAGTTCAGGGTACATTTTAGCTAAAAAAAACCTTTTGTTTCGAAATCAAATACCCAGTAAAGATGATGCACAAGACCAGATAATATTCATAATTTGACTTCTTTCAAGAGCTTAATTAAAATCAAAAAAGACCATCAGACGATATTTTAACCACAGATTTGTATTCAGCACGAAAAATACTCCTTATAATAAGATCTTAAAAGAAATCTATTTTTCAAAGAAAATTACCAAAAATTGCAGGTAAATATTTCAAAGTATAGTTTAGCTCAAAAAACTTTTTGCTTCAAAATCTAAAGGTAAAATATTCAAACACTTCTATACTTCAAATGAGTATGGAAAATATTTCACGATGTTCTAAGATACTGATACATACCCAGTACAGACAAAGCAAATGATCAGATATTCTTAAATTGACTTCATTTAACAGCTTAATTAAGGTTCAAAAAAGATGATCAAATGATCTTTTAATCACAGATTTCTATTCAGCATGACAAATACTCCTTATAATGAGATTTTAAGGGAAATCTATTTTCTGAGAAAAGTACCAAAAATTGCAGGTAATAGTTCAGAGTATATTTTAGCTCAAATACCTTTTTGTTTCAAAATTGAGAGATAATATAGTCAAACACTTCTATACCTTAAATAAACACGGGAAATATATCACAATGTTCTAATATAATGATACATACCCAGCAAAGACCATACAATGAACAAATATCATTAAATTGACTTCATTTAACAGCTTAATTAAAGTTAAAAAAGATAAAATAATATTTCAACATCAGATTTTCATTCAACATGTGATTTTAAAGGAAATCTATTTTTTTGAGAAAAGTACCATAAATTGCACGGTATATTTTAGCAGAAAATTTTTTTTATTCAAAATTAAAAGATAACATATTGAAACACATCTATACTTCAAATAATTATGAAATATATATCAAAATGTTCTAATATACTGACACTTACCCAATAAGACCAAGCAAATGATCAGGTAATATTCTTAAATTGACTTTATTTAACAGCTTAATCACAATTCAAAATGACAATGAAAAGATACTTTAACCAAAGATTTGAATTCAGCATGAAAAATGCTCCTTACAATGAGAGTCTAAAGAAAACTATTTTTTTTTTTTTGGAAAAGTACCAAAAATTGCAGGTGATAGTTCAGGGTACATTCTGGCTAAAAAAAACTTTTTGTTTCAAAATTGTAAGATAACATATTCAAACACTTCTATACTTCTAATCATCATAAAAAATATATCATGAAGTTCTGAGATGCTGATATATACTCTGCAAAGATGATACAAATGATCAGATAATATTCTTAAATTGACTTAACTCAACAGTTTAATTAAGGTTCATAAGGTTCATAAAGAGTGGATTTGGCAGTGGATGGAACCATGAAAGCAGAAGTGAATCATAGGGTGGGGGAAGGGGCGAAAGTTCTGGGAGCGTTGAAAAATGTGTGGAAGTCGAGAACATTATCTTGAAAAGCAAAAATGGGTATGTTTGAAGGAATAGTGGTTCCATCAATGTTATATGGTTGCAAGGTATGGGTTATAGATAGAGTTAAGTGGAGAAGGGTGGATGTGCTGGAAATGAGATGTTTGAGGACAATAAGTGGTGCGAGGTGGTTTGATCGAGTAAGTAATGAAAGGGTAAGAGAGATGTGTGGTAATAAAAAGAGTGTGGTTGAGAGGGCAGAAGAGGGTGTTTTGAAATGGTTTGGTCACATGGAGAGAATGAGTGAGGAAAGAATGACAAAGAGGATATATGTGTCAGAGGTGGAGGGAACGAGGAGAAGTGGGAGACCAAATTGAAGGTGGAAAGATGAAGTGAAAAAGATTTTGAGTGATCGGGCCTAAACATGCTGGAGGGTAACAGGCATGCAAAGAATAGAGTGAATTGGAATGATGTAGTATACCGGGGTCGATGTGCTGTCAATGGATTGAACCAGGGCATGTGAAGCGTCTGGGGTAAACTATGGAAAGTTCTGTGGGGCCTGGATGTGGAAAGGAAGCTGTGGTTTCGGTGCATTATACATGACAGCTAGAGACTGAGTGTTAACGAATGTGACCTTTGTTGTCTTTTCCTAGCACTACCTCGTGCACATGCGGGGGGAGGGGGGTTTCCATTTCATGTGTGGCGGGGTGGCGACAGGAATGAATAAGGGCACACAGTATGAATTATGTACATGTGTATATATGTATATGTCTGTGTGTGTATATATATGTATACGTTGAGATGTATAGGTATGTATATGTGCGTGTGTGAACGTATGTATATACATGTGTATGTGGGTGGGTTGGGCCATTCTTGTGTGTTTCCTTGCACTACCTCGCTGATACAGGAGACAGCGACAAAGTAAAATAAAAAATAATAAAAGACAATCAAATGATATTTTAACCTCAGATTTGAACTCAGCAGGAATAAATACTCTTTATCATGAGATTTCAAAGTAAATTTATTTTTCTGAGAAAAGGACTAAAAATTGCAGATTATATTTTAGCTCAAAAAACTTTTTGTTTTAAAATAGAAAGATAGCATATTCAAACAATTCTATACTTCAAATAAGCATGGGAAATATACTGCGATGTTCTAATATACTGATACATACCCAGCAAAGACCAAGCAAATGAACAGATAATATCATTAAACTGACTTCATTTAACAGAGGTAAGAGAGAGGGCAAATGAGAGTTGGGGTGAGAGAGTATCATTAAATTTAGGGAGAATAAAAAGATGTTTTGGAAGGATGTAAATAAAGTTCATAAGAAAAGACAACAATTGGGAACATCGGTGAAGGGGGCTAATGGGGAGGTAATAACAAGAAGTGGTGAAGGGAAAAGGAGATGGAGTGAGTATTTTGAGGGTCTGTTGAATGGGGTTGATGAAAGAGTGGCAGATATAGGATGTTTTGGTTGAGGTGGTGTGCAAAGTGAAAGGGTCTGGGAGAATGGTTTGGTAAACAAAGAAGAGGTAGTGAAAGCTTTGTGGAAAATGAAAGCTGGCAAGGCGGCGGGTTTAGATGGTATTACAGTGGAATTTTTCAAAAAAGGAAGTGACTGTTGTTGACTGGTTGGTGAGGATATTCAATATATGGATGGTTTATGGTGAAGTGCCTGGGGACTGGCGGAATGCATGCAAAGTGCCATTGTACACAGGCAAAGGAGATAAAGGTGTGTTCAAATTAGAGGTGCACATTTGTTGAATATTCCTGAGAAATCACATGGGAGGGTATTGACTGAATGGGGTTGATGACAGAGTGGCAGTTATAGGATGTTTTGGTTGAGGTGGTGTGCAAAGTGAGATGGTCAGGTTATCAGGTTCAGCAAGGTTGAGGAACAAGTCAACTGGGAGGTAAGTTTGAATGGAGAAAAACTGGAGGAAGAAGTGTTTTAGATATCTGGGAGTGGATTTAGCAGTGGGAGCATTGAAGAATGTGTGGAAGGCAAGAACGTTATCTCAGAAAGCAAAAATGGGTATATTTGAAGGAATAGTGGTTCCAACAATGCTATATGGTTGCAAGACATGGGTTATAGATAGGGTTATGCAGAGGAGGGTGGATGTGTTGAAAATGAGATGTTTGAGGACAATTTGTGGTGTGAGGTGGTTTGATCGAGTAAGTAATGAAAGGGTAAGAGAGATGTGTGGTAATAAAAAGAGTGTGGTTGAGAGAGCAGAAGAGGGTGTATCGAAATGGTTTGGTCACATGGAGAGAATGAGTGAGGAAAGACTGACAAAGAGGATATATGTGTCAGAGGTGGAGGGAACGATGAGAAGTGGGAGACTAAATTGGAGGTGGAAGGATGAAGTGAAAAAGATTTTGAGCGATCGGTGCCTGAACATACAGGAGGGTGGAAGGTGTGCAAGGAATAGAGTGAATTGGAACGATGTGGTATATAGGGGTTGACATGCTGTCAATGGATTGAATGGGGGCATGTGAAGCATCTGAGGTAAACCATGGAAAGTTTTATGGGGGCTGGACGTGGAAAAGGAGCTGTGGTTTCTGTGCATTACACATGACAGCTAGAAACTGAATGTGAACAATTGTGGCCTCTGTTGTCTTTTCTTAGTGCTACTTCGCACGCGCACAAGGAGAGGGTGTGCCATGTGTGGTAGGGTGGCGATGGGAATAGATGAAGGCAGCAAGCATGGATATGTACATGTGTATATATGTATATGTCTGTGCATGGATATGTGAGTATAAGTTGAAATGTATAGGTATGTATATGTGCGTGTGAGGGTGTTTATGTATATACATGTGTATGTGGGTAGGTTGGGCTATTCTTTCGTCTGTTTCCTTGCGCTACCTCGCTAATGCGGGAGACAGTATTGCTACCCCTGCTTCAGCAAGGTAGCACCAGGAAAACAGACAAAAAAGGCCACATTCGTTCACACTCAGTCTCTAGCTGTCATGTGTAATGCACTGAAACCACAGCTTCCTATCCACATACAGGCCCCACAGACCCTTCTATGGTTTACCCCAGAAGTTTCACAAGCCATGGCTCAGTCCTAATTTATATGGGTTAAAATATATGAGGAACAGAAGGGTTTAGAATGCAAAGTTACAAACCCATACAAACAGGAAGTCAACTCTAAGGGTCTGGACATCCCAACCGTTTTGCCAGCTTATGAGGTTGAGGTGGAGAAACCCTTGTCCTGAAGAATTAATTCCAATAAATTGTGCTTTTCCATATGCACTTGATCCACCCTCTGTACAGAAAAATGGAGAAACAAATAACAGATAGATCCATAGGTATATTGAAAGGAACTATCTGTTTACTTCACCACACTGAACATAATTTCTTGATAGCTGCTATTGTTATGATAGGCTGTACTTGATCTATCCTGTGTACATGGAAAGTTAAAGACAACAGACATGTACAAGATGTTAGACCATTTTTAGACCATAAAATCATTGTTAGACCATAACAAACGTACTCACTTAAGAGCAGCACACACAAAGGCCTTGAAATGTGAATCATAGCTCCGTTTGAGAGGTGTGTGTGACGAAATTATGCTGCCAATCACTCCTAAAAGGCTTTGTTTGTTGGTAATTGCAGATCCACCAGTGATTTCTAAGTTGAAACTCTGAAAACAGATAGGAAAAACATAAGAAAATCATTAGGATCATATCTAGAAAATGAAATCAATATTTACAGAAAATTGGGTTACATGGAAAAGATGTTCAAAAAAGATGAAAACTGAACAGTTCCTGATTCTTAGCGGGCCCTAACCTTTCTATGCAATTATCTATTTATCTATTTTGCTTTGTCACTGTCTCCCGCGTTAGCGAGGTAGCGCAAGGAAACAGATGAAAGAATGGCCCAACCCACCCACATACACATGTATATACATACACGTCCACACACGCAAATATACATACCTATACATCTCAATGTATACATATATATACACACACAGACATATACATATATACACATGTGCATAATTCATAGTTGTTGTTTTTTTTTCTATACTTTGTCGCTGTCTCCCGCGTTTGCGAGGTAGCGCAAGGAAACAGACGAAAGAAATGGCCCAACCCCCCCCCATACACATGTATATACATACGTCCACACACGCAAATATACATACCTACACAGCTTTCCATGGTTTACCCCACACGCTTCACATGCCTTGATTCAATCCACTGACAGCACGTCAACCCCGGTATACCACATTGCTCCAATTCACTCTATTCCTTGCCCTCCTTTCACCCTCCTGCATGTTCAGGCCCCGATCACACAAAATCTTTTTCACTCCATCTTTCCACCTCCAATTTGGTCTCCCTCTTCTCCTCGTTCCCTCCACCTCCGACACATATATCCTCTTGGTCATTCTTTCCTCATTCATTCTCTCCATGTGCCCAAACCACTTCAAAACACCCTCTCTTGCTCTCTCAACCACGCTCTTTTTATTTCTACACATCTCTCTTACCCTTACGTTACTCACTCGATCAAACCACCTCACACCACACATTGTCCTCAAACATCTCATTTCCAGCACATCCATCCTCCTGCGCACAACTCTATCCATAGCCCACGCCTCGCAACCATACAACATTGTTAGAACCACTATTCCTTCAAACATACCCATTTTTGCTTTCCAAGATAATGTTCTCGACTTCCACACATTCTTCAAGGCCCCCAGAATTTTCGCCCCCTCCCCCACCCTATGATCCACTTCCGCTTCCATGGTTCCATCCGCTGACAGATCCACTCCCAGATATCTAAAACACTTCACTTCCTCCAGTTTTTCTCCATTCAAACTCACCTCCCAATTGACTTGACCCTCAACCCTACTGTACCTAATAACCTTGCTCTTATTCACATTTACTCTTAACTTTCTTCTTCCACACACTTTATCAAACTCAGTCACCAGCTTCTGCAGTTTCTCACATGAATCAGCCACCAGCGCTGTATCATCAGCGAACAACAACTGACTCACTTCCCAAGCTCTCTCATCCCCAACTGACTTCATACTTGCCCCTCTTTCCATCGCCACCTCGCCACACATGAAATAACAACACCCTCCCCCTGCATGTGTGCGAGGTAGTGCTAGGAAAAGACAACAAAGGCCACAGTCGTTCACACTCAGTCTCTAGCTGTCATGTATAATGCACTGAAACCACAGCTCCCTTTCCACGTCCAGGCCCCACAGAATTTTCCATGGTTTACCCCAGACGCTTCACATGCCCTGGTTCAATCCACTGACAGCATGGCGAGCCCGGTATACCACATCATTCCAATTCACTCTATTCCTTGCATGCCTTTTACCCTCCTGCATTTTCAGGCCCCGATCACTCAAAATCTTTTTCACTTCATCTTTCCACCTCCAATTTGGTCTCCCACTTCTCCTCGTTCCCTCCACCTCTGACACATATATCCTCTTGGTCAATCTTTCCTCACTCATTCTCTCTATGTGACCAAACCATTTCAAAACACCCTTTTCTGCTCTCTCAACCACACTCTTTTTATTACCACACATCTCTCTTACCCTTTCATTACTTACTTGATCAAACCACCTCACACCACATATTGTCCTCAAACATCTCATTTCCAGCACATCCACCCTCCTCCACACAACTCTATCTATAGCCCACGCCTCGCAACCATATAACATTGATGGAACCACTATTCCTTCAAACATACCCATTTTTGCTTTCGGAGATAATGTGCTCGACTACCACACATTCTTCAACACTCCCAGAACTTTCGCCCCCTCTGCCACCCTATGGTTCACTTCCGCTTCCATGGTTCCATCCGCTGCCAAATCCACTCCCAGATATCTAAAACACTTCACTTCCTCCAGTTTCTCTCCATTCAAACTTACCTCCCAATTGACTTGACCCTCAACCCTACTGTACCTAATAACCTTGCTCTTATTCATATTTACTCTCAGCTTCCTTCTTTTACACAGTTTACCAAACTCAGTCACCAGCTTCTGCAGTTTCTCACCCGAATCAGCCACCAGTGACGTATCATCAGCGAACAACAACTGACTCACTTCCCAAGCTCTCTCATCCACAGCAGACTACATACTTGCCCCTCTTTCCAAAACTCTTGCATTCACCTCCCTAACAACCCCACCCATAAACAAATTAAACAACCATGGAGACATCACACACCCCTGCCGCAAACCAACATTCACTGAGATCCAATCACTTTCCTCTCTTCCTACACGTACACATGCCTTACATCCTCGATAAAAACTTTTCACTGCTTCTAACAACTTGCCTCCCACACCATATATTCTTAATACCTTCCACAGAGCATCTCTATCAATTCTATCATATGCCTTCTCCAGATCCATAAATACTACATACAAATCCATTTGCTTTTCTAAGTATTTCTCACATACATTCTTCAAAGCAAACACCTGATCCACACATCCTCTACCATTTCTGAAACCACACTGCTCTTCCCCAATCTGAAGCTCTGCACATGCCTTCACCCTCTCAATCAATACCCTCCCATATAATTTCACAGGAATACTCAACAAACTTATACCATGAGTCATACATACATTAAATAACCTTACCAACCAGTCAATAATACAGTCACCCCCTTTTTTAATAAATTCCACTGCAATTCCATCCAAACCTGCTGCCTTGCTGGCTTTCAACTTCCGCAAAGCTTTTACTACCTTTTCCCTGTTTACCAAACCATTCTCCCTAACCCTCTCACTTTGCACACCACCTCGACCAAAACACCCTATATCTGCCACTCTATCATCAAACACATTCAACAAACCTTCAAAATACTTACTCCATCTCCTCACAGCACCACTACTTGTTATCACCTCCCCATTAGCCCCCTTCACTGAAGTTCCCATTTGTTCCATTGTCTTACGCACTTTATGTACCTCCTTCCAAAACATCTTTTTATTCTCCCTAAAATTTAATGCTACTCTCTCACCCCAACTCTCAATTGCCCTCTTTTTCACCTCTTGCACATTTCACTTGACCTACTGCCTCTTTCTTTTCTACATATCTCAGTCATTTGCATTATTTCCCTGCAAAAACCATCCAAATGCCTCTCTCTTCTCTTTCACTAATAATCTTACTTCTTCATCCCACCACTCACTACCCTTTCTAATCTGCCCACCTCCCACGCTTCTCATGCCACAAGCATCTTTTGTGCAAGCCATCACTGCTTCCCTAAATACATCCCATTCCTCCCCCACTCCCCTTACATCCTTTGTTCTCACCTATTTCCATTCTGTACTCAGTCTCTCCTGGTACTTCCTCACACACGTCTCCTTCCCAAGCTCACTCTCACCACTCTCTTCACCCAAACATTCTCTCTTCTTTTCTGAAAACCTCTACAAATCATCACCTTCGTCTCCACAAGATAATAATCAGACATCCCTCCAGTTGCACCTCTCAGCACATTAACATCCAAAAGTCTAACTTTCGCGCGCCTATCAATTAACACATAATCCAATAATGCTCTCTGGCCATCTCTCCTACTTACATACGTATACTTATGTATATCTCTCTTTTTAAACCAGGTATTCCCAATCACCAGTCCTTTTTCAGAACATAAATATACAAGCTCTTCACCATTTCCATTTACAACAATGAACACCCATATACACCAATTATTCCCTCAACTGCCACATTACTCACCTTCGCATTCAAATCACCCATCTCTATAACCCGGTCTAGTGCATCAAAACTACTAACACACTCACTCTGCTGCTCCCAAAACACTTGCCTCTCATGATCTTTCTTCTCATGCCCGGGTGTATATGCACCAGTAATCAACCATCTCTCTCCATCCACTTTCAGTTTTACCCATATCCATCTAGAGTTTACTTTCTTACACTCTATCACATACTCCCACCACTCCTGTTTCAGGAGTAGTGCTACTACTTCTCTTGCTCTTGTCCTCTCACTAACCCTTGACTTTACTCCCAAGATATTCCCAAACCACTCTTCCCCTTTACCCTTGAGCTTCATTTCATTCAGAGCCCAAAACCTCCAGGTTCCTTTCCTCAAACATACTACCTATCTCTCCTTTTTTCTCATCTTGGTTACATCCACACACATTTAGACCTCCAAATCTGAGCCTTCGAGGAGGATGAGCACTCCCCGCATGACTCCTTCTTCTGTTTCCCCTTTTAGAAAGTTAAAATACAAGGAGGGGAGGGTTTCCAGCCCTGCCCGCTCCCGTCCCCTTTAGACGCCTTCTACGACACGTATTATTTATATCATACTTGATTGCCGTTTCCTGCTATGAGGTAGTGCCAGAAAACAGACAAAGAATGGCCTCTCCACTCATATCCACAAAGGCTCGAAACCCTCCCCTCCTTGTATTTTAAGTTTCTAAAAGGGGAAACAGAAGAAGGAGTCATGCGGGGAGTGCTCATGCTCCTCGAAGACTTAGACTGGGGTGTCAAAATGTGTGTGATGCAACCAAGATGAGAAAAAAGGAGAGATAGGTAGTATGTTTGAGGAAAGGAACCTGGATGTTCTGGCTTTGAGTGAAATGAAGCTCAAGGGTAAAGGAGAAGAGTGGTTTGGGAATGTCTTGGGATTAAAGCCAGGGATTAGTGAGAGGTTGAGAGCAAGGGAAGGAGTAGCACTACTGAAACAGGAGTGGTGGGAGTATGCGATAGAGTGTAAGAAAGTAAATTCTAGTGCCACTGTACAAAGGCAAAGGGGATAAAGGTGAGTGCTCAAATTACAGAGGTATAAGTTTGTTGAGTATTCCTGGGAAATTATATGGGAGGGTATTGGTTGAGAGGGTGAAGGCATGTACAGAACATCAGATTGGGGAAGAGTAGTGTGGTTTCAAAAGTGGTAGAGGATGTGTGTATCAGGTGTTTACTTTGAAGGATGTATGTGAGAAATACTTAGAAAAGCAAATGGATTTGTATGTAGCATTTATGGATCTGGAGAAGGCATATGATAGAGTTGATAGAGATGCTCTGTGGAAGGTATTAAAAATATATGGTGTGAGAGGCAAGGAATGAATGCATTCCGCCAATCCTCAGGCACCTCACAATGAGTCATACATACATTAAATATCCTTATCAACCAGTCAATAACACAGTTACCCCCTTTTTTAATAAATTCCACTGCAATACCATCCAAACCTGTTGCCTTGCCAGCTTTCCTCTTCTGCAAAGCTTTTACTACCTCTTCTCTGTTTACCAAATCATTCTCCCTAACCCTCTCACTTCGCTCACCACCTCTTCAAAAACACCCTATATCTCCCACTCTATAATCTAACACATTCAACAAACCTTCAAAATACTCACTCCATCTCCTTCTCACATCACCACTAATTGTTATCACCACCCCATTAGCCCCCTTCACTGATGTTCCCATTTGTTTTCTAGTCTTACGCATTTTATTTACCTCCTTCCACAACATCTATTTATTCTCCTAAAATTCAATGATACTCTCTCACCCCAACTCTCATTTACCCTCTTTTTCACCTCTTGAACCTTTCTCTTGACCTCCCACCTCATTCTTTTATAAATCTCCTAGTCATTTGCACTATTTCCCTGCAAAACTCATCCAAAAGCCTCTCTCATCTCTTTCACTAATAATCTTACTTCTTCATCCCACCACTCACTACCCTTTCTAATCTGCCCACCTCCCACGCTTCTCATGCCACAAGCATCTTTTTGCACACTGCCATCCCTGCTTCCCTAAATACATCCCATTCTTTCCCCACTCCCCTTATGTCCTTTGCTCTCATCTTTTTCCATTCTGCACTCAGTCTCTCCTATACTTCCTCACACAAGTCTCCTTCCCAAGCTCACTTACTCTCACCACTCTCTTCACCCCAACATTCTCTCTTCTTATCTGAAAACCTCTACAAATCTTCACCTTCGCTTCCAGAAGATAATGATCAGACATCCCTCCAGCTGCACTTCTCAGCACATCAACATCCAAAAGTCTCTCTTTCGCGTGCCTATCAATTAACACGTAATCCAATAATGCTCTCTGGCCATCTCCCCTACTTACATATATATACTTATGTATATCTCGCTTTTTGAACCAGGTATTCCCAATCATCAGTCCTTTTTCAGCACACACATCTACATGCTCTTCACCATTTCCATTTACAACAATGAGCACCCCATGTACACCAATTATTCCCTCAACTGCCACATTACTCACCTTTGCATTCAAATCATCCATCACTATAACCCGGTCTCATGCATCAAAACTACTAACACACTCACTCTGCTGCTCCCAAAACACTTGCCTCTCATGATCTTTCTTCTCATGACCAGGTGCATATGCACCAATAATCATCCATCTCTCTCCATCCACTTTCAGTTTTACCCAGAGTTTACTTTCTTACACTGTATCACATACTCCCATAACTCCTGTTTCATGAGTAGTGCTACTACTTCCCTTGCTCTTGTCCTCTCACCAACCCCTGACTTTACACTCAAAACATTCCCAAACCACTCTTCCCCTTTACCCTTGAGCTTCGTTTCACTCAGAGCCAAAACATCCAGGTTCCTTTCCTCAAACATACTACCTATCTCTCCTTTTTCCTCATCTTGGTTACATCCACACACATTTAGACACCCCAATCTGAGCCTTCGAGGGGAAGATTGAGCACTCCCCATATGACTCCTTCTACTGCTTTAGACAGCTTTAGAAAGTTAAAATACAAGAAGGGGAGGGTCTCTAGGCCCCTGCTCCCATTTGAAAAGATATCTTGTCTGAACCTATCAGCCCCTTAGCTCGCAGAGACAAATGTTTCACTAACATACAAAACTGTAAGTTGGAAAACCTTCATAGCCAGTGATATACATATATTTTCTTTCAATATTACCATCAGTTCTTCAGCCAAGGTACTGTTTCTCATCAGATATAGAGATTTATCATTAATCTTTCACAAAATATACAGCTATCTAGCTTACCTGACTAAGCCTTCTGGCTGGTGTTCGGTTGTACTGGTCCCCTTTTTTGAGGTGGTAATATTTAAGGATGAGGTCCCAGGCATGCATCAGCTTGGTAGGTTTATGTGACTGCTGTGGAATACATGAGAGAAAGGGCACCAAGCTCTGGCTCTGTCCTACCTGTAACAATGAAAGGAAAGTATATAACAGTATCATTAGTAACCCCTTTATCACAATGCCCATTATATGTAAAATATACTTTGCATGCTACAATGCAGACTCCTAAAGCTAAAAGAGATGTTAGGAAAAATATGAGCTGACAATAGTGACACTGGTACACAGCTAATATGGAGCGAGAATTTAAAGATCATATGAGGATACACGTATATTTCACTCATCTTTCATCTGCTTTAGCTATGAGCCATTCTTCACTCAATTTCTTGTGGTATCTCTGAACACTTGACACTTTTTGAGCTCATGCAGTTTCCTTACTTCCTTCTCATGCATGCTCTTCCTTTTTCCTTAAATCCCCCACAAACTTTCACACTAACCTTCTCTCACATATCAGATACTCGACCTACTGCCTCCCTTAGCATGTTCAGATCCAACAATATCTCCTTTGTATGCAAATCAAGTAGCACATAATCCGATAAAGCCTGTTTACCCCTGCCCCTACTTTAAGGAGAATACTAATATGGCAATGCTCTCCAGCAGAATAATGAGAAGTATGATATCAAGAACCTTTCAAAGTAGAGAAAGAAAACTGATGCTGAATATGTTTGATATAATTTATTTATTTATCTATTTTGCTTTGTCGCTGTCTCCCACGTTTGCGAGGTAGCGCAAGGAAACAGACGAAAGAAATGGCCCAACCCACCCCCATGCACAATGTATACACACACACGTCCACACACGCAAATATACATACCAATACATCTCAATGTACACATATATATATATACATACACAGACACATACATATATACCCATGCACACAATTCACACTGTCTGCCCCCATTCACTCCCATCGCCACCTCGCCACACATGGAATACCTTCCCCCTCCCCCCTCATGTGTGCGAGGTAGCACTAGGAAAAGACAACAAAGGCCCCATTCGTTCACACTCAGTCTCTAGCTGCCACGCAATAATGCCCAAAACCACAGCTCCCTTTCCACATCCAGGCCCCACACAACTTTCCATGGTTTACCCCAGACGCTTCACATGCCCTGATTCAATCCACTGACAGCACGTCAACCCCGGTATACCACATCGATCCAATTCACTCTATTCCTTGCCCTCCTTTCACCCTCCTGCATGTTCAGGCCCCAATCACACAAAATCTTTTTCACTCCATCTTTCCACCTCTAATTTGGTCTCCCACTTCTCCTCGTTCCCTCCACCTCCGACACATATATCCTCTTGGTCAATCTTTCCTCACCCATTCTCTCCATGTGCCCAAACCATTTCAAAACACCCTCTTCTGCTCTCTCAACCACGCTCTTTTTATTTCCACACATCTCTCTTACCCTTACATTACTTACTCGATCAAACCACCTCACACCACACATTGTCCTCAAACATCTCATTTCCAGCACATCCACCCACCTGCGCACAACTCTATCCATAGCCCACGCCTCGCAACCATACAACATTGTTGGAACCACTATTCCTTCAAACATACCCATTTTTGCTTTCCGAGATAATGTTCTCCACTTCCACACATTCTTCAAGGCTCCTAGAATTTTTGCCCCCTCCCCCACCCTATGATTCACTTCCGCTTCCATGGTTCCATCCACTGCCAGATCCACTCCCAGATATTTAAAACATTTTACTTCCTCCAGTTTTTCTCCACAATGCTGTATCATGTTTGATATATATATATATATATATATATATATATATATATATATATATATATATATATATATATATATATATATATATTGTGTGAATAAATTGTACATTTCCTTTTCCATAGCCAGAGGTTGAACCATTATGTGACATTCATTTTTTTTCATTCATTTCAAGCTAAAAGTTTGTTTTCTAAATTGTTTCTTACATTTTTCATATGTATATATATGTATGTGTGTGTGTGTGTGTGTATGTGCATATGTGTGTGTGTGTGTGTGTGTGTGTATATGTATATATATATGTATATTATCCCTGGGGATAGGGGTGAAAGAATACTTCCCACGTATTCCTCGCGTGTCGTAGAAAGCGACTAGAGGGGACGGGAGCGGGGGGCCGGAAATCCTCCCCTCCTTGTATTAACTTTCTAAAATGGGAAACAGAAGAAGGAGTCACGCGGGGAGTGCTCATCCTCCTCGAAGGCTCAGAGTGGGGTGCCTAAATGTGTGTGGATGTAACCAAGATGTGAAAAAAGGAGAGATAGGTAGTATGTTTGAGGAAAGGAACCTGGATGTTTTGGCTCTGAGTGAAACGAAGCTCAAGGGTAAAGGGGAAGAGTGGTTTGGAAATGTCTGGGGAGTGAAGTCAGGGGTTAGTGAGAGGACAAGAGCAAGGGAAGGAGTAGCAATACTCCTGAAACAGGAGTTGTGGGAGTATGTGATAGAATGTAAGAAAGTAAATTCTCGATTAATATGGGTAAAATTGAAAGTTGATGGAGAGAGGTGGGTGATTATTGGTGCATATGCACCTGGGCATGAGAAGAAAGATCATGAGAGGCAAGTGTTTTGGGAGCAGCTAAATGAGTGTGTTAGCGGTTTTGATGCACGAGACCGGGTTATAGTGATGGGTGATTTGAATGCAAAGGTGAGTAATGTGGCAGTTGAGGGAATAATTGGTATGCATGGGGTGTTCAGTGTTGTAAATGGAAATGGTGAAGAGCTTGTAGATTTATGTGCTGAAAAAGGACTGATGATTGGGAATACCTGGTTTAAAAAGCGAGACATACATAAGTATACTTATGTAAGTAGGAGAGATGGCCAGAGAGCGTTATTGGATTACGTGTTAATTGACAGGCGTGCGAAAGAGAGACTTTTGGATGTTAATGTGCTGAGAGGTGCAACTGGAGGGATGTCTGATCATTATCTTGTGGAGGCTAAGGTGAAGATTAGTATGGGTTTTCAGAAAAGAGGAGTGAATGTTGGGGTGAAGAAGGTGGTGAGAGTAAGTGAGCTTGGGAAGGAGACCTGTGTGGGGAAGTACCAGGAGAGACTGTGTACAGAATGGAAAAAGGTGAGAACAATGGAAGTAAGGGGAGTGGGGGAGGAATGGGATGTATTTAGGGAATCAGTGATGGATTGCGCAAAAGATGCTTGTGGCATGAGAAGAGTGGGAGGTGGGCTGTTTAGAAAGGGTAGTGAGTGGTGGGATGAAGAAGTAAGAGTATTAGTGAAAGAGAAGAGAGAGGCATTTGGACGATTTTTGCAGGGAAAAAATGCAATTGAGTGGGAGAAGTATAAAAGAAAGAGACAGGAGGTCAAGAGAAAGGTGCAAGAGGTGAAAAAAAGGGCAAATGAGAGTTGGGGTGAGAGACTATCAGTAAATTTTAGGGAGAATAAAAAGATGTTCTGGAAGGAGGTAAATAGGGTGCGTAAGACAAGGGAGCAAATGGGAACTTCAGTGAAGGGCGTAAATGGGGAGGTGATAACAAGTAGCGGTGATGTGAGAAGGAGATGGAATGAGTATTTTGAAGGTTTGTTGAATGTGTCTGATGACAGAGTGGCAGATATAGGGTGTTTTGGTCGAGGTGGTGTGCAAAGTGAGAGGGTTAGGGAAAATGATTTGGTAAACAGAGAAGAGGTAGTAAAAGCTTTGCGGAAGATGAAAGCCGGCAAGGCAGCAGGTTTGGATGGTATTGCAGTGGAATTTATTAAGAAAGGGGGTGACTGTATTGTTGACTGGTTGGTAAGGTTATTTAATGTATGTATGACTCATGGTGAGGTGCCTGAGGATTGGCGGAATGCGTGCATAGTGCCATTGTACAAAGGCAAAGGGGATAAGAGTGAGTGCTCAAATTACAGAGGTATAAGTTTGTTGAGTATTCCTGGTAAATTATATGGGAGGGTATTGATTGAGAGGGTGAAGGCATGTACAGAGCATCAGATTGGGGAAGAGCAGTGCGGTTTCAGAAGTGGTAGAGGATGTGTGGATCAGGTGTTTGCTTTGAAGAATGTATGTGAGAAATACTTAGAAAAGCAAATGGATTTGTATGTAGCATTTATGGATCTGGAGAAGGCATATGATAGAGTTGATAGAGATGCTCTGTGGAAGGTATTAAGAATATATGGTGTGGGAGGCAAGTTGTTAGAAGCAGTGAAAAGTTTTTATCGAGGATGTAAGGCATGTGTACGTGTAGGAAGAGAGGAAAGTGATTGGTTCTCAGTGAATGTAGGTTTGCGCCAGGGGTGTGTGATGTCTCCATGGTTGTTTAATTTGTTTATGGATGGGGTTGTAAGGGAGGTAAATGCAAGAGTCCTGGAAAGAGGGGCAAGTATGAAGTCTGTTGGGGATGAGAGAGCTTGGGAAGTGAGTCAGTTGTTGTTCGCTGATGATACAGCGCTGGTGGCTGATTCATGTGAGAAACTGCAGAAGCTGGTGACTGAGTTTGGTAAAGTGTGTGGAAGAAGAAAGTTGAGAGTAAATGTGAACAAGAGCAAGGTTATTAGGTACAGTAGGGGTGAGGGTCAAGTCAATTGGGAGGTGAGTTTGAATGGAGAAAAACTGGAGGAAGTGAATTGTTTTAGATATCTGGGAGTGGATCTGTCAGCGGATGGAACCATGGAAGCGGAAGTGGATCATAGGGTGGGGGAGGGGGCGAAAATTTTGGGAGCCTTGAAGAATGTGTGGAAGTCGAGAACATTATCTCGGAAAGCAAAGATGGGTATGTTTGAGGGAATAGTGGTTCCAACAATGTTGTATGGTTGCGAGGCGTGGGCTATGGATAGAGATGTGCGCAGGAGGATGGATGTGCTGGAAATGAGATGTTTGAGGACAATGTGTGGTGTGAGGTGGTTTGATCGAGTAAGTAACGTAAGGGTGAGAGAGATGTGTGGAAATAAAAAGAGCGTGGTTGAGAGAGCAGAGGAGGGTGTTTTGAAATGGTTTGGGCACATGGAGAGAATGAGTGAGGAGAGATTGACCAAGAGGATATATGTGTCGGAGGTGGAGGGAACGAGGAGAAGAGGGAGACCAAATTGGAGGTGGAAAGATGGAGTGAAAAAGATTTTGTGTGATCGGGGCCTGAACATGCAGGAGGGTGAAAGGAGGGCAAGAAATAGAGTGAATTGGAGTCATGTGGTATACAGGGGTTGACGTGCTGTCAGTGGATTGAAGCAAGGCATGTGAAGCGTCTGGGGTAAACCATGGAAAGCTGTGTAGGTATGTATATTTGCGTGTGTGGACGTGTGTATGTACATGTGCATGGGGGGGGGGGGTTGGGCCATTTCTTTCGTCTGTTTCCTTGCGCTACCTCGCAAACGCGGGAGACAGCGACAAAGTATAAAAAAAAAAAAAAAAAAAAAATATATATATATATATATATATATATATATATATATATATATATATATATATATATATTTTTTTTTTGCTTTGTCGCTGTCTCCCGCGTTTGTGAGGTAGCGCAAGGAAACAGACGAAAGAAATGGCCCAACCCACCCCCATACACATGTATATACATACGTCCACACACACAAATATACATACCTACACAGCTTTCCATGGTTTACCCCAGACACTTCACATGCCCTGATTCAATCCACTGACAGCACGTCAACCCCAGTATACCACATCAATCCAATTCACTCTATTCCTTGCCCTCCTTTCACCCTCCTGCATTTTCAGGCCCCGATCACACAAAATCTTTTTCACTCCATCTTTCCACCTCCAATTTGGTCTCCCACTTCTCCTCGTTCCCTCCACCTCCGAGACATATATCCTCTTGGTCAATCTTTCCTCACTCATTCTCTCCATGTGCCCAAACCATTTCAAAACACCCTCTTCTGCTTTCTCAACCACGCTCTTTTTATTTCCACACATCTCTCTTACCCTTACATTACTTACTCGATCAAACCACCTTACACCACACATTGTCCTCAAACATCTCATTTCCAGCACATCCATCCTCCTGCGCACAACTCTATCCATAGCCCACGCCTCGCAACCATGCAACATTGCTGGAACCACTATTCCTTCAAACATACCCATTTTTGCTCTCCGAGATAATGTTCTCGACTTCCACACATTCTTCAAGGCTCCCAGGATTTTCGCCCCCTCCCCCACCCTATGATCCACTTCTGCCTCCATGGTTCCATACGCTGCCAGATCCACTCCCAGATATCTAAAACACTTTACTTCCTCCAGTTTTGCTCCATTCAAACTTACCTCCCAATTGACTTGAGCCTCAACCCTACTGTACCTAATAACCTTGCTCTTATTCACATTTACTCTTAACTTTCTTCTTTCACACACTTTACCAAACTCAGTCACCAGCTTCTGCAGTATCAGCCACCAGCGCTGTATCATCAGCGAACAACAACTGACTCACTTCCCAAGCTCTCTCATCCCCAACAGACTTCATACTTGCCCCTCTTTCCAAAACTCTTGCATTTACCTCCCTAACAACCCCATCCATAAACAAATTAAACAACCATGGAGACATCACACACCCCTGCCGCAAACCTACATTCACTGAGAACCAATCACTTTCCTCTCTTCCTACACATACACATGCCTTACATCCTCGATAAAAACTTTTCACTGCTTCTAACAACTTGCCTCCCACACCATATATTCTTAATACCTTCCACAGAGCATCTCTATCAACTCTATCATATGCCTTCTCCAGATCCATAAATGCTACATACAAATCCATTTGCTTTTCTAAGTATTTCTCACATACATTCTTCAAAGCAAACCTGATCCACACATCCTCTACCACTTCTGAAACCACACTGCTCTTCCCCAATCTGATCCTCTGTACATGCCTTCACCCTCTCAATCAATACCCTCCCATATAATTTACCAGGAATACTCAACAAACTTATACCTCTGTAATTTGAGCACTCACTCTTATCCCATTTGCCTTTGTACAATGGCACTATGCACGCATTCCGCCAATCCTCAGGCACCTCACCATGAGTCATACATACATTAAGTAACCTTACCAACCAGTCAATAATACAGTCACCCCCTTTCTTAATAAATTCCACTGCAATACCATCCAAACCTGCTGCCTTTCCGGCTTTCATCTTCCGCAAAGCTCTTACTACCTCTTCTCTGTTTACCAAATCATTTTCCCTAACCCTCTCACTTTGCACACCACCTCAACCAAAACACCCTATATCTGCCACTCTATCATCAAACACATTCAACAAACCTTCGAAATACTCACTCCATCTCCTTCTCATATCACCACTACTTGTTATCACCTCCCCATTAGCCCCCTTCACTGAAGTTCCCATTTGTTCCCTCGTCTTACGCACTTTATTTACCTCCTTCCAGAACATCTTTTTATTCTCCCTAAAATTTAATGATACTCTCTCACCCCAACTCTCATTTGCCCTCTTTTTCACCTCTTGCACCTTTCTCTTGACCCCCTGTCTCTTTCTTTTCTCATTTCTCGTCATTGGATGTCTCATAGAAATGATTACTGCTGATATACAACAACTACAGGATCAGCTGATCCTAAGAGGTGGGAAACGAAGACTTCCTCATTTTCTTACAATTTTTCCAGTTGTCCTTGTTATCTGTATGTGTTTATCCGTTCCCTTGTGTTGTACACCTTGGAAAGGCGGATGTGTATATATACGGCTCTGGGACCTCGGCAGAGGCGCCTCCTCTAATTGGATACAGTACAGTTATTGTGGGTCCACTCTGGCTTCTAGTGAAGGAAGGTAGCCACCACGACCCATTACACCACGATAGCAAAGCCACTGCCGGAGGGAGGAATCAACTGGCTGGCTGGCTTACTGGCTCTGAAAACCTGAGTGTCTGACATATACACCTTCATGCAAGTTCCATCTCGGGTGCCAGAATGCTTAAGCGTCGCGTCATGAGAAGAACCATCATAATGGAGTTGCACGGACTGTGATCCTTGCTGTGGTTACAAGAACGTTCTTCCGCCCACCAGTGATGCTACTACGTTTGTGAATCAAGAACCATTGCAACACAAACCTCGCCAGGTAGAGTGACCCGCAGTGTATCGAGACAGACTTCCCCAGAACTTTTTTAAAGGGGAAGTAAATGCTTATAGTTATGTTACTGGAGTGATAGTTTTCATACAAGGTGCTTTGACAAGAAAATAGTGAAATTGGAGAAAATGTAGCTTAGACATTGAAGCTTATTGATACAGTGGTTAAATTGATGAGAACTGCTATTGACGTTTGTGTAAATAAATTATACATTTCCCTTTTCCATAGCCAGAGGTTGAACCATTATGTGACATTCATTTTTTCATTTCATTTCAAGCTAGAAGTTTCAGTTTTCTAAATTGTTTCTTACATTTTTCATATGTATATATATGTATATGTGTGTGTGTGTGTGTGTATATGTGCGTATGTATGTGTATGTGTATATATATATATATATATATATATATATATATATATATATATATATATATATATATATATATATATATATTTTTTTTTTATACTTTGTCGGTCTCCCGCGTTTGCGAGGTAGCGCAAGGAAACAGACGAAAGAAATGGCCCACCCCCCCATACACATGTATATACATACGTCCACACACGCAAATATACATACCTACACAGCTTTCCATGGTTTACCCCAGACGCTTCACATGCCTTGATTCAATCCACTGACAGCACGTTAACCCCGGTATACCACATCGCTCCAATTCACTCTATTCCTTGCCCTCCTTTCACCCTCCTGCATGTTCAGGCCCCGATCACACAAAATCTTTTTCACTCCATCTTTCCACCTCCAATTTGGTCTCCCTCTTCTCCTCGTTCCCTCCACCTCCAACACATATATCCTCTTGGTCAATCTTTCCTCACTCATCCTCTCCATGTGCCCAAACCACTTCAAAACACCCTCTTCTGCTCTCTCAACCACACTCTTTTTATTTCCACACATCTCTCTTACCCTTACGTTACTCACTCGATCAAACCACCTCACACCACACATTGTCCTCAAACATCTCATTTCCAGCACATCCATCCTCCTGCGCACAACTCTATCCATAGCCCACGCCTCGCAACCATACAACATTGTTGGAACCACTATTCCTTCAAACATACCCATTTTTGCTTTCCGAGATAATGTTCTCGGCTTCCACACATTCTTCAAGGCCCCCAGAATTTTCGCCCCCTCCCCCACCCTATGATCCACTTCCGCTTCCATGGTTCCATCCGCTGCCAGATCCACTCCCAGATATCTAAAACACTTCACTTCCTCCAGTTTTTCTCCATTCAAACTCACCTCCCAATTGACTTGACCCTCAACCCTACTGTACCTAATAACCTTGCTCTTATTCACATTTACTCTTAACTTTCTTCTTCCACACACTTTACCAAACTCAGTCACCAGCTTCTGCAGTTTCTCACATGAATCAGCCACCAGCGCTGTATCATCAGCGAACAACAACTGACACTTCCCAAGCTCTCTCATCCCCAACAGACTTCATACTTGCCCCTCTTTCCAAAACTCTTGCATTTACCTCCCTAACAACCCCATCCATAAACAAATTAAACAGCCATGGAGACATCACACACCCCTGCCGCAAACCTACATTCACTGAGAACCAATCACTTTCCTCTCTTCCTACACGTACACATGCCTTACATCCTCGATAAAAACTATTCACTGCTTCTAACAACTTGCCTCCCACACCATATATTCTTAATACCTTCCACAGAGCATCTCTATCAACTCTATCATATGCCTTCTCCAGATCCATAAATGCTACATACAAATCCATTTGCTTTTCTAAGTATTTCTCACATACATTCTTCAAAGCAAACACCTGATCCACACATCCTCTACCACTTCTGAAACCACACTGCTCTTCCCCAATCTGATTCTCTGTACATGCCTTCACCCTCTCAATCAACACCCTCCCATATAATTTACCAGGAATACTCAACAAACTTATACCTCTGTAATTTGAGCACTCACTCTTATCCCCTTTGCCTTTGTACAATGGCACTATGCACGCATTCCGCCAATCCTCAGGCACCTCACCATGAGTCATACATACATTTAAATAACCTTACCAACCAGTCAACAATACAGTCACCCCCTTTTTTAATAAATTCCACTGCAATACCATCCAAACCTGCTGCCTTGCCGGCTTTCATCTTCCGCAAAGCTTTCACTACCTCTTCTCTGTTTACCAAATCATTTTCCCTAACCCTCTCACTTTGCACACAACCTCGACCAAAACACCCTATATCTGCCACTCTATCATCAAACACATTCAACAAACCTTCAAAATACTCACTCCATCTCCTTCTCACATCACCACTACTTGTTATCACCTCCCCATTTGCGCCCTTCACTGAAGTTCCCATTTGCTCCCTTGTCTTACGCACTTTATTTACCTCCTTCCAGAACATCTTTTTATTCTCCCTAAAATTTAATGATACTCTCTCACCCCAACTCTCATTTGCCCTTTTTTTCACCTCTTGCACCTTTCTCTTGACCTCCTGTCTCTTTCTTTTATACATCTCCCACTCAATTGCATTTTTTCCCTGCAAAAATCGTCCAAATGCCTCTCTCTTCTCTTTCAATAATACTCTCACTTCTTCATCCCACCACTCACTACCCTTTCTAATCAACCCACCTCCCACTCTTCTCATGCCACAAGCATCTTTTGCGCAATCCATCACTGATTCCCTAAATACATCCCATTCCTCCCCCACTCCCCTTACTTCCATTGTTCTCACCTTTTTCCATTCTGTACTCAGTCTCTCCTGGTACTTCCTCACACAGGTCTCCTTCCCAAGCTCACTTACTCTCACCACCCTCTTCACCCCAACATTCACTCTTCTTTTCTGAAAACCCATACAAATCTTCACCTTAGCCTCCACAAGACATCCCTCCAGTTGCACCTCTCAGCACATTAACATCCAAAAGTCTCTCTTTCGCACGCCTGTCAATTAACACATAATCCAATAACGCTCTCTGGCCATCTCTCCTACTTACATAAGTATACTTATGTATATCTCGCTTTTTAAACCAGGTATTCCCAATCATCAGTCCTTTTTCAGCACATAAATCTACAAGCTCTTCACTATTTCCATTTACAACACTGAACACCCCATGTATACCAATTATTCCCTGAACTGCCACATTATTCACCTTTGCATTCAAATCACCCATCACTATAACCCGGTCTCGTGCATCAAAACCACTAACACACTCATTCAGCTGCTCCCAAAACACTTGCCTCTCATGATCTTTCTTCTCATGCCCGGGTGCATATGCACCAATAATCACCCACCTCTCTCCATCAACTTTCAGTTTTACCCATATTAATCGAGAATTTACTTTCTTACATTCTATCACATACTCCCACAACTCCTGTTTCACGAGTATTGCTACTCCTTCCCTTGCTCTTGTCCTCTCACTAACCCCTGACTTTACTCCCCAGACATTCCCAAACCACTCTTCCCCTTTAACCCTGAGCTTCGTTTCACTCAGAGCCGAAACATCCAGGTTCCTTTCCTCAAACATACTACCTATCTCTCCTTTTTTCACATCTTGGTTACATCCACACACATTTAGGCACCCCACTCTGAGCCTTCGAGGAGGATGAGCACTCCCCGCGTGACTCCTTCTTCTGTTTCCCATTTTAGAAAGTTAATACAAGGAGGGGAGGATTTCTGGCCCCCCGCTCCCGTCCCCTCTAGTCGCTTTCTACGACACGCAAGGAATACGTGGGAAGTATTCTTTCACCCCATCCCCAGGGATAATATACATATATATATACATATACACATACACACACATACACATACATACGCACATATATACACACACACACACATACATATATATACATATGAAAAATGTAAGAAACAATTTAGAAAACTGAAACTTCTAGCTTGAAATGAATGAAAAAATGAATGTCTCATAATGATTCAACCTCTGGCTATGGAAAAAGGAAATGTATAATTTATTTACACAAACGTCAATAGCAGTTCTCATCAATTTAACCACTGTATCAATAAGCTTCAATGTCTAAGCTACATTTTTCTCCAATTTCACTATTTTCTTATCAAAACACCATGTATGAAAACTATCACTCCAGTAACACAACTATAAACATTTACTTCCCCTTTAAAAAAAGTTCTGGGGAAGTCTGTCTCGATACACTGCGGGAAACTCTACCACCTGGCGAGGTTTGTGTTGCAATGGTTCCCGATTCACAAACGTAGTAGCATCACTGGTGGGCCAAGGTAGTTCCGTTTGCGAAGAGGCGCTCATATACATATACATATATACATACACATACATATATATATATATATATATATATATATATATATATATATATATATATATATATTTCTTTTTTTTTTTATACTTTGTCGCTGTCTCCCGCGTTTGCGAGGTAGCGATATATATATATATATATATATATATATATATATATATATATATATATATATATATATATATATATATATACCTCAAATTACAGAGGTATAAGTTTGTTGAGTATTCCTGGTAAATTATATGGGAGGGTATTGATTGAGAGGGTGAAGGCATGTACAGAGCATCAGATTGGGGAAGAGCAGTGCGGTTTCAGAAGTGGTAGAGGATGTTTGGATCAGGTGTTTGCTTTGAAGAATGTATGTGAGAAATACTTAGAAAAGCAAATGGATTTGTATGTAGCATTTATGGATCTGGAGAAGGCATATGATAGAGTTGATAGAGATGCTCTGTGGAAGGTATTAAGAATATATGGTGTGGGAGGCAAGTTGTTAGAAGCAGTGAAAAGTTTTTATCGAGGATGTAAGGCATGTGTACGTGTAGGAAGAGAGGAAAGTGATTGGTTCTCAGTGAATGTAGGTTTGTGGCAGGGGTGTGTGATGTCTCCATGGTTGTTTAATTTGTTTATGGATGGGGTTGTTAGGGAGGTAAATGCAAGAGTCCTGGAAAGAGGGGCAAGTATGAAGTCTGTTGGGGATGAGAGAGCTTGGGAAGTGAGTCAGTTGTTGTTCGCTGATGATACAGCGCTGGTGGCTGATTCATGTGAGAAACTGCAGAAGCTGGTGACTGAGTTTGGTAAAGTGTGTGGAAGAAGAAAGTTAAGAGTAAATGTGAATAAGAGCAAGGTTATTAGGTACAGTAGGGGTGAGGGTCAAGTCAATTGGGAGGTGAGTTTGAATGGAGAAAAACTGGAGGAAGTGAAGTGTTTTAGATATCTGGGAGTGGATCTGTCAGCGGATGGAACCATGGAAGCGGAAGTGGATCATAGGGTGGGGGAGGGGGCGAAAATTTTGGGAGCCTTGAAAAATGTGTGGAAGTCGAGAACATTATCTCGGAAAGCAAAAATGGGTATGTTTGAAGGAATAGTGGTTCCAACAATGTTGTATGGTTGCGAGGCGTGGGCTATGGATAGAGATGTGCGCAGGAGGATGGATGTGCTGGAAATGAGATGTTTGAGGAAAATGTGTGGTGTGAGGTGGTTTGATCGAGTAAGTAACGTAAGGGTAAGAGAGATGTGTGGAAATAAAAAGAGCGTGGTTGAGAGAGCAGAAGAGGGTGTTTTGAAATGGTTTGGGCACATGGAGAGAATGAGTGAGGAAAGATTGACCAAGAGGATATATGTGTCGGAGGTGGAGGGAACGAGGAGAAGAGGGAGACCAAATTGGAGGTGGAAAGATGGAGTGAAAAAGATTTTGTGTGATCGGGGCCTGAACATGCAGGAGGGTGAAAGGAGGGCAAGGAATAGAGTGAATTGGAGCGATGTGGTATACAGGGGTTGACGTGCTGTCAGTGGATTGAATCAAGGCATGTGAAGCGTCTGGGGTAAACCATGGAAAGCTGTGTAGGTATGTATATTTGCGTGTGTGGACGTGTGTACGTACATGTGTATGGGGGGGGGGGTTGGGCCATTTCTTTCGTCTGTTTCCTTGCGCTACCTCGCAAACGCGGGAGACAGCGACAAAGTATAAAAAAAAAAAAAAAAAAAAAAATATATATATATATATATATATATATATATATATATATATATATATATATATACATATATATACATATACACACACATACACATATATATGGTATGTATATATATATATATATATATATATATATATATATATATATATATATATACATACATAAGTATACGTATGTAAGCAGGAGAGATATGCCAGAGAGCGTTATTGGATTACGTGTTAATTGACAGGCGCGCGAAACAGAGACTTTTGGATGTTAATGTGCTGAGAGGTGCAACTGGAGGGATGTCTGATCATTATCTTGTGGAGGCTAAGGTGAAGATTTGTATGGGTTTTCAGAAAAGAAGAGTGAATGTTGGGGTGAAGAGGGTGGTGAGAGTAAGTGAGCTTGGGAAGGAGACTTGTGTGAGGAAGTACCAGGAGAGACTGAGTACAGAATGGAAAAAGGTGAGAACAATGGAAGTAAGGGGAGTGGGGGAGGAATGGGATGTATTTAGGGAATCAGAGATGGATTGCGCAAAAGATGCTTGTGGCATGAGAAGAGTGGGAGGTGGGTTGATTAGAGAGGGTAGTGAGTGGTGGGATGAAGAAGTAAGATTATTAGTGAAAGAGAAAAGAGAGGCATTTGGACGATTTTTGCAGGGAAAAAATGCAATTGAGTGGGAGATGTATAAAAGAAAGAGACAGGAGGTCAAGAGAAAGGTGCAAGAGGTGAAAAAGAGGGCAAATGAAAGTTGGGGTGAGAGAGTATCATTAAATTTTAGGGAGAATAAAAAGATGTTCTGGAAGGAGGTAAATAAAGTGCATAAGACAAGGGAGCAAATGGGAACTTCAGTGAAGGGCGCAAATGGGGAGGTGATAACAAGTAGTGGTGATGTGAAAAGGAGATGGAGTGAGTATTTTGAAGGTTTCTTGAGTGTGTTTGATGATAGAGTGGCAGATATAGGGTGTTTTGGTCGAGGTTGTGTGCAAAGTGAGAGGGTTAGGGAAAATGATTTGGTAAACAGAGAAGAGGTAGTAAAAGCTTTGCGGAAGATGAAAGCCAGCAAGGCAGCAGGTTTGGATGGTATTTCAGTGGAATTTATTAAAAAAGGAGGTGACTGTATTATTGACTAGTTGGTAAGGTTATTTAATGTATGTATGACTCATGGTGAGGTGCCTGAGGATTGGCGGAATGCGTGCATAGTGCCATTGTACAAAGGCAAAGGGGATAAGAGTGAGTGCTCAAATTACAGAGGTATAAGTTTGTTGAGTATTCCTGGTAAATTATATGGGAGGGTATCGATTGAGAGGGTGAAGGCATGTACAGAGCATCAGATTGGGGAAGAGCAGTGTGGTTTCAGAAGTGGTAGAGGATGTGTGGATCAGGTGTTTGCTTTGAAGAATGTATGTGAGAAATACTTAGAAAAGCAAATGGATTTGTATGTAGCATTTATGGATCTGGAGAAGGCATATGATAGAGTTGATAGAGATGCTCTGTGGAAGGTATTAAGAATATATGGTGTGGGAGGCAAGTTGTTAGAAGCAGTGAAAAGTTTTTATCGAGGATGTAAGGCATGTGTACGTGTAGGAAGAGAGGAAAGTGATTGGTTCTCAGTGAATGTAGGTTTGCGGCAGGAGTGTGTGATGTCTCCATGGTTGTTTAATTTGTTTATGGATGGGGTTGTTAGGGAGGTGAATGCAAGAGTTTTGGAAAGAGGGGCAAGTATGAAGTCTGTTGGGGATGAGAGAGCTTGGGAAGTGAGTCAGTTGTTGTTCGCTGATGATACAGCGCTGGTGGCTGATTCATGTGAGAAACTGCAGAAGCTGGTGACTGAGTTTGGTAAAAGTGTGTGAAAGAAGAAAGTTAAGAGTAAATGTGAATAAGAGCAAGGTAATTAGGTACAGTAGGGTTGAGGGTCAAGTCAATTGGGAGGTAAGTTTGAATGGAGAAAAACTGTAGGAAGTAAAGTGTTTTAGATATCTGGGAGTGGATCTGGCAGCGGATGGAACCATGGAAGCGGAAATGGATCATAGGGTGGGGGAGGAGGAGAAAATCCTGGGAGCCTTGAAGAATGTGTGGAAGTCGAGAACATTATCTCGGAAAGCAAAAATGGGTATGTTTGAAGGAATAGTGGTTCCAACAATGTTGTATGGTTGCGAGGCGTGGGCTATGGATAGAGTTGTGCGCAGGAGGATGGATGTGCTGGAAATGAGATGTTTGAGGACAATGTGTGGTGTGAGGTGGTTTGATCGAGTAAGTAACGTAAGGGTAAGAGAGATGTGTGGAAATAAAAAGAGCGTGGTTGAGAGAGCAGAAGAGGGTGTTTTGAAATGGTTTGGGCACATGGAGAGAATGAGTGAGGATAGATTGACCAAGAGGATATATGTGTCGGAGGTGGAGGGAACGAGGAGAAGTGGGAGACCAAATTGGATGTGGAAAGATGGAGTGAAAAAGATTTTGTGTTATCAGGGCCTGAACATGCAGGAGGGTAAAAGGAGGGCAAGGAATAGAGTGAATTGGATCGATGTGGTATACCGGGGTTGACGTGCTGTCAGTGGATTGAATCAGGGCATGTGAAGCGTCTGGGGTAAACCATGGAAAGCTGTGTAGGTATGTATATTTGCGTGTGTGGACATATGTATATACGTGTGTATGGGGTGGGTTGGGCCATTTCTTTCGTCTGTTTCCTTACGCTACCTCGCAAACGCGGGAGACAGCGACAAAGGTGGTGTGCAAAGTGAGAGGGTTAGGGAAAATGATTTGGTAAACAGAGAAGAGGTAGTAAAAGCTTTGCAGAAGATGAAAGCCGGCAAGGCAGCAGGTTTGGATGGTATTGCAGTGGAATTTATTAAAATATATATATATATATATATATACAAAGGCATGGGCATGTGAAGCGTCTGGGGTAAACCATGGAAAGCTGTGTAGGTATGTATATTTGCGTGTGTGGACGTATGTATATACATGTGTATGGGGGGGGTTGGGCCATTTCTTTCGTCTGTTTCCTTGCGCTACCTCGCAAACGCGGGAGACAGCGACAAAGTATAAAAAAAAAAAAAAAAAAATATATACATATATATATATATATATATATATATATTAGAAAGGGTAGTGAGTGGTGGGATGAAGAAGTAAGAGTATTAGTGAAAGAGAAGAGAGAGGCATTTGGACGATTTTTGCAGGGAAAAAATGAAATTGAGTGGGAGACGTATAAAAGAAAGAGACAGGAGGTCAAGAGAAAGGTGCAAGGTGCAAGAGGTGAAAAAAAGGGCAAATGAGAGTTGGGGTGAGAGAGTATCATTAAATTTTAGGGAGAATAAAAAGATGTTCTGGAAGGAGGTAAATAAAGTGCGTAAGACAAGGGAGCAAATGGGAACTTCTGTGAAGGGCGCAAATGGGGAGGTGATAACAAGTAGTGGTGATGTGAGAAGGAGATGGAGTGAGTATTTTGAAGGTTTGTTGAATGTGTTTGATGATAGAGTGGCAGATATAGGGTGTTTTGGTCGAGGTGGTGTGCAAAGTGCGAGGGTTAGGGAAAATGAGTTGGTAAACAGAGAAGAGGTAGTAAAAGCTTTGCGGAAGATGAAAGCCGGCAAGGCAGCAGGTTTGGATGGTATTGCAGTGGAATTTATTAAAAAAGGGGGTGACTGTATTGTTGACTGGTTGGTAAGGTTATTTAATGCATGTATGACTCATGGTGAGGTGCCTGAGGATTGGCGGAATGCGTGCATAGTGCCATTGTACAAAGGCAAAGGGGATAAGAGTGAGTGCTCAAATTACAGAGGTATAAGCATTTATGGATCTGGAGAAGGCATATGATAGAGTTGATAGAGATGCTCTGTGGAAGGTATTAAGAATATATGGTGTGGGAGGCAAGTTGTTAGAAGCAGTGAAAAGTTTTTATCGAGGATGTAAGGCATGTGTACGTGTAGGAAGAGAGGAAAGTGATTGGTTCTCAGTGAATGTAGGTTTGCGGCAGGGGTGTGTGATGTCTCCATGGTTGTTTAATTTGTTTATGGATGGGGTTGTTAGGGAGGTAAATGCAAGAGTTTTGGAAAGAGGGGCAAGTATGAAGTCTGTTGGGGATGAGAGAGCTTGGGAAGTGAGTCAGTTGTTGTTCGCTGATGATACAGCGCTGGTGGCTGATTCATGTGAGAAACTGCAGAAGCTGGTGACTGAGTTTGGAAAAGTGTGTGGAAGAAGAAAGTTAAGAGTAAATGTGAATAAGAGCAAGGTTATTAGGTACAGTAGGGTTGAGGGTCAAGTCAATTGGGAGGTGAGTTTGAATGGAGAAAAACTGGAGGAAGTGAAGTGTTTTAGATATCTGGGAGTGGATCTGGCAGCGGATGGAACCATGGAAGCGGAAGTGGATCATAGGGTGGGGGAGGGGGCGAAAATCCTGGGGGCCTTGAAGAATGTGTTGAAGTGAAGAAAATTATCTCGGAAAGCAAAAATGGGTATGTTTGAAGGAATAGTGGTTCCAACAATGTTGTATGGTTGGTAGGCATGGGCTATGAATAGAGTTGTGCGCGGAAAGGTGGATGTGCTGGAAATGAGATGTTTGAGGACAATATGTGGTGTGAGGTGGTTTGATCGAGTAAGTAATAATAGGGTAAGAGAGATGTGTGGTAATAAAAAGAGTGTGGTTGAGAGAGCAGAAGAGGGTGTTTTGAAATGGTTTGGTCACATGGAGAGAATGAATGAGGAAAGATTGACCAGGAGGATATATGTGTCAGAAGTGGAGGGAATGAGGAGAAGTGGGAGACCAAATTGGAGGAGGAAAGATGGAGTGAAAAAGATTTTGTGTGATCGGGGCCTGAACATGCAGGAGGGTGAAAGGAGGGCAAGGAATAGAGTGAATTGGAGCGATGTGGTATACCGGGGTTGACGTGCTGTCAGTGGATTGAATCAAGGCATGTGTATGGGGGTGGGTTGGGCCATTTCTTTCGTCTGTTTCCTTGCGCTACCTCACAAACGCGGGAGACAGCGACAAAGCAAAAAAAAAATATATATATATAAAGTTGAGACTAAATGTGAATAAGAGCAAGGCTATTAGGTACAGTAGGGTTGAGGGTCAAGTCAATTGGGAGATAAGTTTGAATGGAGAAAAACTAGAGGAAGTGAAGTGTTTTAGATATCTGGGAGTGGATTTGGCAGCGGATGGAACCATGGAAGCGGAGTGAACCATAGGGTGGGGGAGGGGGCGAAAATTCTGGGAGCCTTGAAGAATGTGTGGAAGTCGAGAACATTATCTCGGAAAGCAAAATAGGTATGTTTGAAGGAATAGTGGTTCCAACAATGTTGTATGGTTGGTAGGCATGGGCTATGAATAGAGTTGTGCGCAGAAAGGTGGATGTGCTGGAAATGAGATGTTTGAGGACAATATGTGGTGTGAGGTGGTTTGATCGAGTAAGTAATAATAGGGTAAGAGAGATGTGTGGTAATAAAAAGAGTGTGGTTGAGAGAGCAGAAGAGGGTGTTTTGAAATGGTTTGGTCACATGGAGAGAATGAATGAGGAAAGATTGACCAGGAGGATATATGTGTCAGAAGTGGAGGGAATGAGGAGAAGTGGGAGACCAAATTGGAGGAGGAAAGATGGAGTGAAAAAGATTTTGAGTGATTGGGGCCTGAACATGCAGGAGGGTGAAAGGCGTGCAAGGAATAGAGTGAATTGGAACAATGTGGTATACTGGGTCGATGTGCTGTCAATGGATTGAACCAGGGCATGTGAAGCGTCTGGGGTAAACCATGGAAAATTGTGTGGGGCCTGGATGTGGAAAGGGAGCTGTGGTTTTGGTGCATTATTACATGACAGCTAGAGACTGAGTGTGAACGAATGGGGCCTTTGTTGTCTTTTCCAAGAGCTACCTCACGCACATTTGGGGGGAGAGGGTTGTTATTTTATGTGTAGCAGGGTGGCGATGGGAATGAATAAAGGCAGACAGTATGAATTATGTACATGTGTATATATGTATATGTCTGTGTGTGTATATATATATATGTATACGTTGAGATGTATAGGTATGTATATTTGCGTGTGTGGACGTGTATGTATATACATGTGTATGTGGGTGGGTTAGGCCATTCTTTTGTCTTTTTCCTTGCGCTACCTCGCTAACGCGGGAGACAGCGACAAAGCAAAATAAATAAATAAAAATATATATATTCATATACCTCGCGCACATGCAGGGGGAGGGGGTTGTTATTTCATGTGTGGCAGGGTGGCGACGGGAATAAAGGCAGACAGTATGAATTATGTACATGTGTATATATGTATATATCTGTGTGTATATATATATGTATACGTTGAGATGTATAGGTATGTATATTTGCGTGTGTGGACGTGTACGAATACACGTATGTATGTGGGCGGGTTGGGCCATTGTTTCGTCTGTTTCCTTGCGCTACCTCGCTAAGGCGGGAGACAGCGACAAAGCAAAATAAATAGATAGTAAATAAATAATATATATTTATATTTTTTTTTTGCTTTGTCGCTGTCTCCCGCGTTTGCGAGATAGCGCAAGGAAACAGACGAAAGAAATGGCCCAACCCACCCCCATACACATGTATATACATACGTCCACACACGCAAATATACATACCTACACAGCTTTCCATGGTTTACCCCAGACGCTTCACATGCCCTGATCCAATCCACTGACAGCACATCAACCCCGGTATACCACATCGATCCAATTCACTCTATTCCTTGCCCTCCTTTCACCCTCCTGCATGTTCAGGCCCCGATCACACAAAATCTTTTTCACGCCATCTTTCCACCTCCAATTTGGTCTCCCACTTCTCCTCGTTCCCTCCACCTCCGACACATATATCCTCTTGGTCAATCTTTCCTCACTCATTCTTTCCATGTGTCCAAACCATTTCAAAACACCCTCTTCTGCTCTCTCAACCACGCTCTTTTTATTTCCACACATCTCTCTTACCCTTACGTTACTTACTCCATCAAACCACCTCACACTACACATTGTCCTCAAACATCTCATTTCCAGCACATCCATGCTCCTGCGCACAACTCTATCCATAGCCCACGCCTCGCAACCATACAACATTGTTGGAACCACTATTCCTTCAAACATACCCATTTTTGCTTTCCGAGATAATGTTCTTGACTTCAACACATTCTTCAAGGCTCCCAGGATTTTCGCCCCCTCCCCCACCCTATGATCCACTTCCGCTTCCATGGTTCCATCCGCTGCCAGATCCACTCCCAGATATCTAAAACACTTTACTTCCTCCAGTTTTTCTCCATTCAAACTTACCTCCCAATTGACTTGACCCTCAACCCTACTGTACCTAATTACCTTGCTCTTATTCACATTTACTCTTAACTTTCTTCTTTCACACACTTTACCAAACTCAGTCACCAGCTTCTGCAGTTTCTCACATGAATCAGCCACCAGCGCTGTATCATCAGCGAATAACAACTGACTCACTTCCCAAGCTCTCTCATCCCCAACAGACTTCATACTTGCCCCTCTTTCCAAAACTCTTGCATTCACCTCCCTATCAACCCCATCCATAAACAAATTAAACAACCATGGAGACATCACACACCCCTGCCGCAAACCTACATTCACTGAGAACCAATCACTTTCCTCTCTTCCTACACGTACACATGCCTTACATCCTCGATAAAAACTTTTCACTGCTTCTAACAACTTGCCTCCCACACCATATATTCTTAATACCTTCCACAGAGCATCTCTGTCAACTCTATCATATGCCTTCTCCAGATCCATAAATGCTACATACAAATCCATTTGATTTTCTAAGTATTTCTCACATACATTCTTCAAAGCAAACACCTGATCCACACATCCTCTACCACTTCTGAAACCACACTGCTCTTCCCCAATCTGATGTTCTGTACATGCCTTCACCCTCTCAATCAATACCCTCCCATATAATTTACCAGGAATACTCAACAAACTTATACCTCTGTAATTTGAGCACTCACTCTTATCCCCTTTGCCTTTGTACAATGGCACTATGCACGCATTCCGCCAATCCTCAGGCACCTCACCATGATTCATACATACATTAAATAACCTTACCAACCAATCAATAATACAGTCACCCCCTTTTTTAATAAATTCCACTGCAATACCTTCCAAACCTGCTGCCTTGCCTGCTTTCATCTTCCGCAAAGCTTTTACTACCTCTTCTCTGTTTACCAAATCATTTTCCCTAACCCTCTCACTTTGCACAGAACCTCGACCAAAACACCCTATATCTGCCACTCTGTCATCAGACACATTCAACAAACCTTCAAAATACTCACTCCATCTCCTTCTCACATCACCACTACTTGTTATCACCTCCCCATTTGCACCCTTCACTGAAGTTCCCATTTGCTCCCTTGTCTTACGCACTTTATTTACCTCCTTCCAGAACATCTTTTTATTCTCCCTAAAATTTAATGACATTCTCTCACCCCAACTCTCATTTGCCCTCTTTTTCACCTCTTGCATCTTTCTCTTGACCTCCTGTCTCTTTCTTTTATACATCTCCCACTCAATTGCATTTTTTCCCTGCAAAAATCGTCCAAATGCCTCTCTCTTCTCTTTCACTAATAATCTTACTTCTTCATCCCACCACTCACTACCCTTTCTAATCAACCCACCTCCCACTCTTCTCATGCCACAAGCATCTTTTGCGCAATCCATCACTGATTCCCTAAATACATCCCATTCCTCCCCCACTCCCCTTACTTCCATTGTTCTCACCTTTTTCCATTCTGTATATATAGGAAGTAAGTGTAAAAACTGTGGTGTTGAATGTCTGCTAGTTACGCAAAGTGAAACAAACACGGAGAAAATTCAAAAACACTAAAAGTACAAGTGGACTTCAACATATGAACCACCATGAAAGACTAAAAGAGCTTGAACTCTATAGTCTCAATATATATTAATAAACGTTTTTTTTTTCATACATACTCGCCATTTCCTGCATCAGCGAAGTAGTGTTAAGAACATAGGACCAAGCCTTAGAGGAAATATCCTCACTTGGTCCCCTTTGTTCCTTCTTTTGGAAAGTTAAAAACGAGAGGCGAGGATTTCCAGCCCCCCCCCCCCCCACACACTTGTTCCCCTTTTAGTCGCCTTCTACGATACACAGGGAATACGTGGGAAGTATTCTTTCTTTCCTATCCCATATATAAAGATCATCATTTTCATCATACATATTGGCCATTTCCCGCATCAGTGAGGTAGTGTTAAGAAAAGAGGACTGAGCATTACAGGAAATATCCTCACTTGGCACCCTTCTCTGTTCCTTCTTTTGGAAACTTAAAAAAAGAAGGGGAGGATTTCCAGTCCCCCACTCCCTTCCCTTTTAGCTGCCTTCTAAGACATGCAGGGAATACATGGGAATTATTCTATCTCCCCATCCCCATTTATAGATAAAGCTTACTGGTATTGGTACGGCAGTGGAATATATTAAAAAGGGGGTGACTGTGTTGTTAACTGGTTGGTAAGGATATCTAATGTATGTATGGTTCACGGTGAAGTGCCTGAGGAATGGTGGAATGCATGCATAGTGCCAATGCACAAAGGCAAGGGGGAAAAGGTGAGTGTTCAAATTACAGAGGTATAAGTTGAGCGTTCCTGGTAAATTATTATTTTTTTTTTTATTATACTTTGTCGCTGTCTCCCGCGTTTGCGAGGTAGCGCAAGGAAACAGACTAAAGAAATGGCCCAACCCCCCCATACACATGTATATACATACGTCCACACACGCAAATATACATACCTACACAGCTTTCCATGGTCTACCCCAGACGCTTCACATGCCTTGATTCAATCCACTGACAGCACGTCAACCCCGGTATACCACATCGCTCCAATTCACTCTATTCCTTGCCCTCCTTTCACCCTCCTGCATGTTCAGGCCCCGATCACCCAAAATCTTTTTCACTCCATCTTTCTACCTCCAATTTGGTCTCCCTCTTCTCCTTGTTCCCTCCACCTCCGACACATATATCCTCTTGGTCAATCTTTCCTCACTCATTCTCTCCATGTGCCCAAACCACTTCAAAACACCCTCTTCTGCTCTCTCAACCACGCTCTTTTTATTTCCACACATCTCTCTTACCCTTACGTTACTCACTCGATCAAACCACCTCACACCACACATTGTCCTCAAACATCTCATTTCCAGCACATCCATCCTCCTGCGCACAACTCTATCCATAGCCCACGCCTCGCAACCATACAACATTGTTGGAACCACTATTCCTTCAAACATACCCATTTTTGCTTTCCGAGATAATGTTCTCGACTTCCACACATTCTTCAAGGCCCCCAGAATTTTCGCCCCCTCCCCCACCCTATGATCCACTTCTGCTTCCATGGTTCCATCCGCTGCCAGATCCACTCCCAGATATCTAAAACACTTCACTTCCTCCAGTTTTTCTCCATTCAAACTCACCTCCCAATTGACTTGAACCTCAACCCTACTGTACCTAATAACCTTGCTCTTATTCACATTTACTCTTAACTTTCTTCTTCCACACACTTTACCAAACTCAGTCACCAGCTTCTGCAGTTTCTCACATGAATCAGCCACCAGCGCTGTATCATCAGCGAACAACAACTGACTCACTTCCCAAGCTCTCTCTGGTAAATTATATGGGAGGTTATTGATTGAGAGGGTCAAGTCATGTACAGAGCATCAGATTGGGGAAGAGCAGTGTGGTTTCAGAAGTGGTAGATGATGTGTGGATCAGGTGTTTGCTTTGAAGAATGTATACGAGGAATACTAGGAAAAACAAATGGATTTATCTGTAGCATTTATGGATCTGAAGAAGGCATATGATAGAATTGATAGAGATGCTCTGTGGAAGGTATTAAGAGTATATGGTGTGGGAGGTAAGTTGCTAGAACCAGTGAAAAGTTTTTATTGAGGATGTAAGGCATGTGTACGAGTAGGAAGAGAGGAAAGTGATTGGTTCCTAATGAATGTCGGTTTGTGGCAGGGGTGCGTGATGTGTCCATGGTTGTTTAATTTGTTTATGGATGGATTTGTTAGGGAGGTGGAAAGAGGGGCAAGTATGCAGTCTGTTGTGGATGAGAGGGCTTGGGAAGTGAATCAGTTATTGTTTGCTGATGATACAGCACTGGTGGCTGGTTCAGGTGAGAAACCGCAGAAGCTGGTGACTGAGTTTGGTAAAGTGTGTGAAGGAAGAAAGCTTAGAGTAAATGTGAATAAGAGCAAGGTTATTAGGTACAGTAGGGTTGAGGGAAAAGTCAATTGAGAGGTAAGTTTGAATGGAGAAAAACTGAAGGAAGTGAAGTGTTTTAGACATCTGGGAGTGGATTTAGCAGCAAATGGAACCAGGGAAACGGAAGTGAGTCACAGGGTGAAGAAGGAGGCGAAGGTTCTGGAAGCATTGAAGTATGTGTGGAAGGTGAGAACATTATCTCGGAAAGCAAAAATGTGTATGTTTGAAGGAATAGTAGTTCCAACAATGTTATATGGTTGTGAGGCATGGGCTATAGATAGGGTTGTGCGGAGGAGGGTGGATGTGATGGAAATGTGATGTTTGAGGAGAATATGTAGTGTGAGGTGGTTTGATCGAGTGAGTAATGAAAGGATAAGATAGATGTGTGGAAATAAAAAGAGTGTGGTTGAGAGAGCAGAAGAGGGTGTATTGCAATGGTTTGGACACATGGAGAGAATGAGTTAGGAAAGATTGACAAAGAGGATATATGTGTCAGAGGTGGAGGGAACAAGGAGAAGTGAGAGACCAAATTGGAGGTAGAAGGATGGAGTGAAAAGGATTTTGAGCGATCGGGGCCTGAACATATAGGAGGGTGAAAGGCGTGCAAGGAATGGAGTGAACTGGAACGATGTGGTATAGCGGGGTCGACGTGGTGTCAATGGATTGAACCAGGGCATGTGAAGCTTCTGGGATGTAAGGCACGTGTACGAGTAGGAAGAGGAAAGTGATTGGTTCCCAGTGAATGTTGGTTAGCGGCAGGGAAGCCTGATGTCTCCATGGTTGTTTAACTTCCTTATGGATGGGGTTGTTAGGGAGGTGATTGCAAGAGTTTTGGAGAGAGGGGCAGTCTGTTGTAGATAAGAGGGCTTGGGAAGCGAGTCAGTTGTTGTGCACTGGTGGCAGATTCGGGTGAGAAACTGTAGACGTTGGTGACCGAGTTTGGTAAAGTATGTGAAAGAAGAAACCTGAGAGTAAATGTGAATAAGTGCAAGGTTATTAGGTTCAGTCGGGTTGAGGGACAAGCAAACTGAAAGGTAAGTTTGAACAGAGAAAAACTGGAGAAGTGAAGTGTTTTAGATATCTGGGAGTGGATTCAGCAGTGGATGGAACCATGGAAGTGGAAGTGAGTCAGGGAGGGGGAGGGGGCGTAGGTTCTGGAAGCATTGAAGAATGTGTGGAAGGCGAGAACACTATCTCAGAGAGCAAAAATGGGTATGTTTGAAGGAATAGTGGTTCCAACAATGTTATATGATTGCGAGGCGTGTTCTATAGCTAGGATCGTGTGGAGGAAGGTGGATGTATAGGAAATGAGATGTTTGAGAACAATATGTGGTGTGAGGTGGTTTGATCGAGTAAGTAATGAAACGATGAGAGATGTGTGGAAATTCATACATGCTGCCTTCATCCGTTCCCGCCACCACTCCGTCATACATGAAATGGCACCCCCTCCCCTACATGCGCGTGAGGTAATGCTAGGAAAAGACAACAAAGGCCACATTCGTTCACACTCAGACTCTAGCTGTCATGTGTAATGCACTGAAACCACAGCTCCTTTTCCATATCCAGCCCCCATAAAATTTCCATGGTTTAACCCAGACGCTTCACATGCCCTAGTTCAATCCATTGACACCACGTTGACCCTGGTATACCACATCGTTCCAATTCACTCTATTCCTTGCACGCCTTTCACCCTCCTGTATATTCAGGCCCCAATCACTCAAAATCTTTTTCACTCCATCCTTCCATCTCCAATTTGGTCTCATACTTCTCCTCGCTCCCTCCAACTCTGACATATACATCCTCATTGTCAATCTTTCCTCACTCATTCTCTCCATGTGACCAAACCATTTCAATACACCCCCTTCTGCTCTCTCAACCACACTTTTTATTACCACACATCTCTCTTACCCTTTTGTTACTTACTTGATCAAACCACCTCATACCACATATTGTCCTCAAACATCACATTTCCACACATCCACCCTCCTCTGCACAACTCTATCCATAGCCCATGCCTCAAAACCATATAACATTGTTGGAACCACTATTCCTTCAAACATACCCAATTCTCCTCTCCGAGATAATGTTCTCACCTTCCACACATTCCTCAATGCTCTTAGAACCTTCACCCCCTTCCCCACCCTGTGACTCACTTCCACTTCCATGGTTCCATCTGCTGCCAAATCCACTCCCAGATATCTAAAACACTTCACTTCCTCCAATTTTTCTCCACTCAAACTTACCTCCCAGTTAACTTGTCCCTCAACCCTACTGAACCTAATCACCTTCCTCTTATTCACATTTACTCCCAGCCTTCTTCTGTCACAAACTTTACCAAACTCAGTCACCAATGTCTGCAGTTTCTCAACCGAATCAGCCACCAGCACACAACTGACTCACATCCCAAGCCCTCTCTTCCACAACAGAATGCATACTTGCCCCTCTCACCAAAACTCATTCAATCACCTCCCTAACAACCCCATCCATAAACAAGTTAAACAACCATGGAGACATCAGGCACCCCTGCCACAAACCAATATTCACTGGGAACCAATCACTTTCCTCTCTTCCTACTCATACACATGCCTTACATCCCCAATATAAGCTTTCCACTGCTTCTCGCAACTTACCTCCCACATCATATACTTTTAATACCTTCCACAGAGCATCTCTATCAATTCTATCATATGTCTTCTCCAGATCCATAAATGCTACATACAAATCCCTCTGTTTTTGTAAGTATTTCTCACTTATATTCTTCAAAGCAAACACCTGATCCACAAATTCTCTACCACTTCTGAAACCAAACTGCTCTTCCCCAACCTGATGCTCTGTACATGCCTTCACCCTCTCAATCAACATCCTCCCATATAATTTCCCAGGAATACTCAACAAACTTATACCTCTGTAATTTGAACACTCACCTTAATCCCCTTTGCCTTTGTACAATGGCATAATGCATGCATTCCACCAATCCTCAGGCACTTCACCATGAACCATACATGCAATGAATATCCTCACCAACCAGTCAACAACACAGTCATCCCATTTTTATATAAATTCCACTGCAATACCATCCAAACCTGCTGCCTTGCCAGCTTTCATCTTCCGCAAAGCTTTCACTACCTCTTCTCTGTTTACCAAATCATTCTCCCTGACCCTCTCACTTTGCACACCACCTCGACCAAAACACCGTATATCTGCCACTTTATCATCAAACATTCAACAAACCTTTAAAATACTCACTCCATCTCCCTCTCACTTCACCACTACTTGTTATTACCTCCCCATTGGCGCCCTTCACCAATGTTACACTTTGTTCTCTTGTCTTACGCACTAATATTACCTCCTTCCAAAACATCTTTTTATTTTCCCTAAAATTAATGATATTCTCTCACCCCAACTCTCATTTGCCCTCTTTTTCACCTCTTGCACCTCTCCATTGACCTCTTGCCTCATTCTTTTATACATCTCCCAGTCATCTGCACTGTTTCCTTGCAAAAAATTGTCCAAATGCCTCTCTCTTCTCTTTCACTAACAATATTATTTCTTCATCCCACCACTCACTATGCTTTCTAATCTGCTCACCCCTCACCTTTCTCATGCCACAGGCATCTTTTGTGCAAGACATCACTGCTCCTCTAAATACATCCTATTCCTCCTCCACTCCCCTTACGTCATTTGCTCTCACCTTTTTTCATTTTGCACTCAATCTCTCCTGGTACTTCCTCACACAAGTCTTCTTTCCAAGCTCACTTACTCTCACCACTCTCATCATCCCAACATTCTCTCTTCTTTTCTGAAAACCTCTACATACTTTCACCTCCACAAGATAATGAGCATACATCCCTCCAGTTGGCCCTCTCAGCACATTAACATCTAAAAGTCTCTCTTTCACGCACCTATCAATTAACACGTAATCCAATAATGCTCTCTGGCCATCTCTCCTACTTACATATATATGCTTATGTATATCTCTCTTTTTAAACCAGGTATTCCCAGTCACCAGTCCTTTTTCAACACACAAATCTACAAGCTCTTCACCATTTCCATTTACAACACTGAACACCCTATGTACACCAATTATACCCTCAACTGCCACATTACTCACCTTTGCAATAAATCACCCATCACTACAACCCGGTCTCATGCATCAAAACTGCTAACACACTCACTCAGCTGCTCACAAAACACGTGCCTCTCATGATCTTTACACGGGTAATGTGTGGGAAGATTTTCTTTCTCCCCTATCTCCAGGGACAAATATAATAATAATAATACATATGAAGTCCCAGTGAGGAAGCGAGGACACTTATCAAATGGAATTCCAGGAGAACCAAGAAATATACAAAAAATGGCTTCAGAAACATTCAAAAGATGAGACTTGTGAATGAAAACATTACTAAATGAGTCTTGAATAGAAAATCATGCCAGGTGAGTAGCTTCCAAAGAATACTGCATTATACCAAAAGCAACATAAATGATGACTGAAGGAGCGATGGCTAGGGGAGACAATATCCAACAAACTATTATGTGGTAAGCACTATGCATAAGCCCTGCCATCACAGAAAAATCTCATCAAAGATACTTGTAGGTAGGTACACATATACTTATGTACAATCGCTCAAAAAAAAATCCGAAAAATAATGCTCATGACAATAACACACACTGGACGCAAGTTTCTGGGAAATGGTAAATGACCATGTGTCAAGGCAATAGCAACGCATGCCACAATGGTTGCCATGTAGTATACATGACATTTCCTGCTGGGTGTCTTTAACATTTTCCATATGAATATAATCTGTGTGGTTGTATTATATGTAAAGACATTATCAATGTTAGACACATGCAATAAAAATATATGCATGGTAATCCTTTAATGTTCCTTTGCACAACATCAACAAGGAGTAAATGTATATGTTGACTGTATCCTTAAGAATGCACATGTTGACTGTACCCATAAGTAGCATTTGTTACTGATACATCTATCAGATACCAAGGTGGTAATATATATTTTTTTATTTTGCTTTGTCGCTGTCTCCTGCGTTAGCAAGGTAGCGCAAGGAAACAGACGAAAGAAATGGCCCAACCCACCCACATACACATGTATATACATACACGTCCACACACGCAAATATACATACCTATACATCTCAATGTACTCATATATATACACACACAGACATACACATATATACACATGTACATAATTCATACTGTTTGCCTTTATTTATTCCCATCGCCACCTCACCACACATGGAATAACAACCCCTTCCCCCCTCATGTGTGCGGGGTAGCTCTAGGAAAAGACAACAAAGGCCACATTTGTTCACACTCAATCTCTAGCTGTCATGTAATAATGCACTGAAACCACAGCTCCCTTTCCACATCCATGCCCCACAGAACTATCCATGGTTTACCCCAGATGCTTCACATGCCCTGGTTCAATCCATTGACAGCACGTCGACCCCGATATACCACATCGTTCCAATTCACTCTATTCCTTGCCCTCCTTTTACCCTCCTGCATGTTCAGGCCCTGATCACTCAAAATCTTTTTCACTCCATCTTTCCACCTCCAATATGGTCTCCCACTTCTCCTCATTCCCTCCACCCCTCACACATATATCCTCTTGGTCAATCTTTCCTCACTCATTCTCTCCATGTGACCAAACCATTTCAAAACACCTTCTTCTGCTCTCTCAACCATACTCTTTTTATTTCCACACATCTCTCTCACCCTTACATTACTTACTCGATCAAACCACCTCACACCACATATTGTCCTCAAACATCTCATTTCCAGCACATCCATGCTCCTGCACACAACTCTATCCATAGCCCACGCCTCGCAACCATACAACATTGTTGGAACCACTATTCCTTCAAACATACCCATTTTTGCTTTCCGAGATAATGTTCTCGACTTCCAAACATTCTTCAAGGCTCCCAGAATTTTCGCCCCCTCCCCCACCCTATGATTCACTTCCGCTTCCATGGTTCCATCCACTGCCAGATCCACTCCCAGATATCTAAAACACTTCACTTCCTCCAGTTTCTCTCCATTCAAACTTATCTCCCAATTGACTTGACCCTCAACCCTACTGTACCTAATAACCTTGCTCTTGTTTACGTTTACTCTTAACTTTCTTCTTTCACACACTTTACCAAACTCAGTCACCAGCTTCTGCAGTTTCTCACATGAATCAGCCACCAGCGCTGTATCATCAGCAAACAACAACCGACTCACTTCACAAGGTCTGTCATCCACAACAGACTGCATACTTGCCCCTCTTTCCAAAACTCTTGCATTCACCTCCCTAACAACCCCATCCATAAACAAATTAAACAACCATGGAGACATCACACACCCCTGCCGCAAACCTACATTCACTGAGAACCAATCACTTTCCTCCCTTCCTACACATACACATGCCTTACATCCTCGATAAAAACTTTTCACTGCTTCTAACAGTTGCCTCCCACACCATATATTCTTAATACCTTCCACAGAGCATCTCTATCAACCCTATCATATGCCTTCTCCAGATCCATAAATGCTACATACAAATCCATTTGCTTTTCTAAGTATTTCTCACATACATTCTTCAAAGCAAACACCTGATCCACACATCCTCTACCACTTCTGAAACCACACTGCTCTTCCCCTACCAGATGCTCTGTACATGCCTTCATCCTCTCAAACAATACCCTCCCATATGATTTACCAGGAATACTCAGCAAACTTATACCTCTGTAATTTGAGCACTCACTCTTATCCCCTTTGCCTTTGTACATTGGCACTATGCAAGCATTCCGCCAATCCTCGGGCACCTCACCATGAATCATATATACATTAAACAACCTTACCAACCAGTCAACAATACAGTCACCCCCTTTTTTAATAAATTCCACTGCAATACCATCCAAACCTGCTGCCTTGCCAGCTTTCATCTTCCGCAAAGCTTTTACTACCTCTTCTCTGTTTACCAAATCATTTTCCCTAACCCTCTCACTTTGCACACCACCTCGACCAAAACACCCTATATCTGCCACTCTATCATCAAACACATTCAACAAACCTTCAAAATACTCACTCCATCTCCTTCTCACATCACCACTACTTGTTATCACCTCCCCATTAGCCCCCCTCACTGAAGTTCCCATTTGCTCCCTTGTCTTACGCACTTTATTTACCTCCTTCCAAAAATCTTTTTATTCTCCCTAAAATTTAATGATACTCTCTCACCCAACTCTCATTTGCCCTCTTTTTCACCTCTTGCACTTTTCTTTTGACCTCCTGCCTCTTTCTTTTATACATCTCCCACTCATTTGCATTTTTTCCCTGCAAAAATCGTCCAAATGCATCTCTCTTCTCTTTCACTAATAATCTTACTTCTTCATCCCACCACTCGCTACCCTTTCTAATCAACCCACCTCCCACGCTTCTAATGCCACAAGCATCTTTTGCGCAAGCCATCACTGCTTCCCTAAATACATCCCATTCCTCCCCCACTCCCCTTACCTCCTTTGCTCTCACCTTCTTCCATTCTGTAATCAGTCTCTCCTGGTAGTTCCTCACACACGTCTCCTTCCCAAGCTCTCTTACTCTCACCACTCTCTTCACCCCAACATGGTAATATAATAATAGGTAAAGTAAAGAGTAATGGCATCTCATGATTATTACATCAATATATGCTATAACCACCTTATGAGTCCAGAACATTGATCAAGTGTTCAGGTATGTATGCCACCAACTCTGATGTCAGCTGTTGTCCCTCTGGACTATGATGGTGTTCCCATACCTGCAAGGCATTACGTATGATGACAGTGCAGCTATAATGGCAGATGTGCAGGAACTCTCTATTCATGACAGTCTAATTAAGTTTGACAGAGATCAACTCATAGGATTTGGGTGGGTGTGACAATACTGTGATTCCTGGGTGTTGCTCAAACTATGCTTTAACAGTCTGATAAGTGTGGATGGGGCTGTTGTCAAAGAAGAAGTAAAATGGCTCTGGCTGAGGGTAGACCATTGGCTTCACAGAGCATAAAATTATCTACAATGCTTCAACATACTTTTCCCCATGAAATGACCTGGGTCCACATCTGTGCTCTCCCTAACATCTTTGTGCATCCACGCAAACAACCCTGCAGTGACATGTCCACTTTTCCCAGTACCCACAACATGATGGGTATCGAATCCGAAATCAAAAACTTATAAAGTGGTCAGCAACTGTATTCGATCAAGGAACAAAAGTGGAACAAAAGTTGAATAACTATAAAATAGCAAACTCCATAATGTTTGGGTAAACTAAAACCTGATGACTAAAGATGGATGTTGTAGAAATATCAAATTAGCATAAAGTAGTAAAAATAAATAAAATATTAGTCTTAAAGAGAGAAGTATACATAACCCTGTTAGATTATGATAATGCAAGAGTTGAAACTGCCACAGCAATTCATATTATGACAATGAAAGACATGATATCGTACTGACAACATAATATATCACACTGAAAGGGTAGTATAGGCCTATCATCTTTAATAGCCACGTTCCATCATTTTTCATTACAGTAGCAATCAATATTGGTAGAAGACACAGGCTGTGTTTGACAGATACTTACTGCTTGGCTGTCAATAAACCTAACCTGCTACTGTAGAGGCATCAGTAGAGAATGTTTTCTCATCACAGGAAACAACCTGCTCCCAGAAGCAAACCAGTTGGTTCGTATACTCTGGCACATACACTATCCTCTGCTTTATATTTATGTTGGTGAGCTTGCATTTCAATGCAGGTCTCTGCCTATGCACCCCTATGCTGTGGTGTTTGTTACAGACAGTTTGAAGGCTTCATCATAAACCACGGTATTGGTCATCGCAATTAGTGGTTGATCAATCACAGATTGCATAAGGGAGACCAGTACAACCTAGTTGTCTGTGCCACAAGTGTCTTCATACTGAAGTATCTACAATGCCACAGTATGGTAGGACATGCCAATACACCTCACAATTTCTGCCTTGCTATAACCCTTATTGTAAAGGGCAATAATCACTCCAAGCATACTCTGTGTTGCCATCATGGCAAATGACATGATCATGAAACAACAGTCTCGAATCAACTCTGAAGAAGTGTTAAACATCTAGTGAAGCACTAGACACTTTAACTGAAACACATCAAACCATCCTAATGATACAAAAGCATATTTCCGCTGCTGAAGCATACAGGAATGTGACTGTAAAAGTTATCATATTCAATAATCAATGGCACTGTTACTACACTATATTACTGAAATATCCTGCACTGTTTCATTATCCTGGGTGTCTCATATATTACAAACTAAAACATTAAGATATACTGTTCACTTACTATACAGTACATATGAACAATGTTTGGGTTCAGTACCAACATGACAACTACCCAGTCGTTGATACTGCATTTCACATAGAGCATCAGATATGCTACGTAGGGTGATCATACTACTTTCATACTGGCCAGACTATAATATGTATGCTGAAGAATAACTGCAATTATAAACTACCATGACTAACATGATTATAAGCAGTTGCAGCACCATTGCTTACTGAGGCTAATCAACCCTACCAACACAACAGTGTCCAAACAACAGGGATTGTACTGTTCATTATGACACCTAACGGACCCCACTTTTCTGGTACTTTTTTAAGCAATAATAATTCTTTTCAAATCACATATTTCTAATCACCACAGCTCTCTTGGTAAACAGTATGACAAGCTTTTCCCATTTTTGTTTACTCCAGGATCCCATGTCCCTCAATCATACCCTTCATTCCCACTTCACCCATCTTTGCATTCAGACAGCCTGCCCCAAAACTCAATCCCTTTCATCAAAACTTCCAAAAACACATAGTTAGCTCGTCCTAAAATACACCCCTCTCTTCTTCACTTACTTCTCTACCAGGTGGATAGACACTAACAACCACCCACATTCTGCTGTCTACTTTCATTCTAACCTTCATCAATCATGAACTTACTTCCAAACATTTTTCAACCCAGTCCCAGCTCCTTATTCCTCAAAAGTGCTATTCCTTCATTTACTCTTGTCCATTCAGTCATTTTAGATTTTACTCCTCAGCATTCCTAACCCATTCTATCCACTTCCCCTACCAAGTTTTGCTCAATGCTAAAACATTCATGTTTTTTTTTAACCAAAATGCAGCACATACAATATATACATAGACATTCAAGTCTGTATCTTTGAGGGAAGATCCTCATTAGGCTTCCTCTCAAGCTCATGTTTTTAAAGTGACAACATTATCAAGACAAGCAGGAGATGTATGTGCAGTATTCTTACCTCTCCATCCTCTGTTTCAAGAAAATGGAAAGCTCTCTAAAGTCTGTCATTGATCTATCTGTCTATCTATCTATATCTCTGAGGCCCAGTCCCTTCAGGGATTCTCTCAAGGGGGTGGCCACAGCAAAAGTATCCATAACTGGTAAATTCCAGTGCTGCTTTTAAGCCTTCAATGCCTCCCCCTTAACAGGCCACTGGCAGAGGGCAACCCTAGCAGTGTTTCTAGAGGCTCCCACCAACTATATTCTATTAATATCTCATAACTTCAAAACATCTGCTTTTCATCATCTATCATTAAAAACAAATAACTTTAAGTATTATCACGCAAACTCATTTACATACTCCATACCTATAAAAAAAAATCTGTGGTATATGAGACAGTGTTCTGAATACTTTAATCAATCAATGGCTATTGCACATAGTAATAAAGACAGAGATCCGAATCCAATCACTATTCAAGATCTACACTATGTAGGCTACCTAAGAAGAGCTTGGCTAACATAAAGAATTCTAACTATGACCTCTGTGGTGCAAGTTTAGAAATAGGTCATTTCTGTGGCCCATATTAGGATGGCCTGGTGCAGCAGGGGGTTAGAATAACAAAGGAAAGAGTGAATTCACGGATCTATGTTTACCAGTAAATGCTAGTTACAGCAAAGCAAAAAGCTTTAATAAGGTTTATGAACAACAAATTTCAACATACTGGCATTAGTCCGTGCTGAATAAGGTCTCTGAGTGCAGGTGCAAGATGTTTGCGTACAGCAACTGTTACTTCCTCATTACCAGCCATGATGGCCATTTCCTCAGATTCACTGGTGTAGTCACTGTCAGCACATGTGTAGCTCCTAAGTAATTCCAGTACACTATTGACAGCTACTTCTAAAGCTGCTCGTAAATCTCTGCACGGATGAAAAAAATCAATAATAAATGTGTTGTGGTAAAGTTTCAGTTTTTGTGAAATTAAATTTGTTACAATTAATTCATTAAATCTAATCATCTAATGATTCTTCTTTCTTCTAATCTTCCACAAAATGCATACACTCACATATTTCCAAATTATCCTTTGGCTAAAAGAAAAATAAAAGAGTACAGAAGAGCCTCACTATATCACAGTTATGTTTAGGTATCACACTAATTCAAAATTTGTGTTATACGTCATATACCTTGTTTAAAAGCAAAGGGGATAAAGGTGAGTGTTCAAATTACAGAGGCATAAGTTTGTTGAGTATTTCTGGGATATTATATGGGAGGGCACTGATTGAGAGGGTAAAGGTATGTACAGAGCATCAGATTGGGGAAGAGCAGTGTGGTTTCAGAAGTGGTAAAGGATGAGTGGATCAGGTGTTTGCTTTGAAGAATGTATGTGAGAAATACCTAGAAAAACAGATTTATTTGTATGTAGCATTTATGGATCTGGAGAAGGCATATGATAGAGTTGATAGAGATGCTTTGTGGAAGGTTTTCAGAGTATCTGGTGTGGGAGGTAAGTTGCTAGAAGCCGTGAAAAGTTTTTACCAAGGATGTAAGACAAGTGTCAAGTAGGAAGTGAGGAAAGTGATTGGTTCCCAGTGAATGTCGGTCTGGCAGGGATACCTGATGTCTCCCTGGTTACTTTATTAGTTGAAGGATGGGGTAGTTAGGGAGGTGAATGCAAGAGTTTCGGAGAGAGGGGCAAATATTTTTAGTCTGTTGTGGATGAGAGGGCTTGGTGAGTCGGTTGTTTTTCGCTGATGATACAGCACTGGTGTCTGATTTGGGTGAGAAACTGCAGAAGTTGGTGACTGAGTTTGGTAAGGTGTGTGAGAGAAGAAAGTTGAAAGTAAATGTGAATAAGAGTAAGATTATTAGGTTCAGTAGGGTTGAGGGACGGGACAAGTAAATTGGAAGGTAAGTTTGAATGGAGAAAAACTAGAGGAAGTGAATCTGGAAGTGGACTTGGCAGCAAATGGAACCATGGAAGTGGAAGTGAGTCACAGGGTGGGGAGGGAGTGAAGGTTCTGGGAGTGTTGAAGAATGTGTGGAAGGTGAGAATGTTATCTCAGAGAGTAAAAACGGGTATGTTTGAAGGAATAGTGGTTCCAACAATGCTATATGGTTGTGAGGCATGGGCTACAAGATAAGGTTGTGCAGAAGAGAGTGGATGTGTTGGAAATGAAATGTTTGAGGACAATATGTGGTGTGAGGTTGTTTGATCGAGTAAGTAATGAAAGGTTAAGAGAAACGTGTGGTAATGAAAAGAATGTGGTTGAGAGAGCAGAGGAGGGTATGTTGAAATGGTTTGGACACATGGAGTGAATGAAGGAGAAAAGATTGATAAAGAAGATATATGTGTCAGAGGTGGAGGGAAGAAGAAGTGGGAGACCAAATTGGAGGTGGAAGGAGGAAATGAAAAAGATTTCGAGTGATCGGGGCCTGAACATACAGGAGGGTGAAAAGCATGCAAGGAAGAGAGTGAATTGGAACAGTGTGGTATAACGGGGTCGACGTGCTGTCAATGGATTGAACCAGAGCATGTGTAGTGTCTGGAGTAAACCACGGAAAGTTTTGTAGGTCCTGGATGTGGAAATGGAGCTGTGGTTTCAGGGCATTATACACGACAGCTAGAGACTTAGTGTGAATGAATGTGGACTTGTTGTCTTTTAATGTGTGCGTGTAGGGGGAGATGGTGTCATTTCATGTGTGGCGGGGTGGCGATGGGAATGAATAAAGGGAGCAAGTGTGAATTGTGTACATGTGTATATGTGTATATGTCTGTGTATATTTATATAGGTATACGTCGAAATGTATAGGTATGTATATGTGAATGAGTGGATGTGTATGTATAAACATGTGTATGTGGGTGGGTTGGGCCATTCTTTTGTCTGTTTCCTTGCACTACCTCGCTAATGCAGGAGACAGCGACAAAGTATAATAAATAAAATAAATATTTATTTATTATTTATACTTTGTCGCTGTCTCCCACGTTAGTGAAGGAGCGCAAGGAAACAGATGAAAGAATGACCCAACCCACCCTCATACACATGTATATGCATACACGTCCACACACTCACATATACATACCTATATATCTATATATCTCAATGTATACATATACATATATACACACACAGACATATTCATATATACACATGTACATAATTCATACTGTCTGCCCTTATTCATTTCCGTTGCCATCCCACCACACATGAAATAACAACCCCATCACTCCTCATGTGAGTGAGGTAGCACTAGGAAAAGACAAAAAAGGCCACATTCGTTCACACTCAGTGTCTAGCTGTCATGTATAGTGCACCGAAACCACAGCTCCCTTTCCACATCCAGGCCCAACAGAACTTTCCATGGTTTACCCCAGATGCTTCACATTCCATGGTTCAATCCATTGACAGCACATCGGCCCCAATATACTACATCATTCCAATGCACTCTATTCCTTGCATGCCTTTCACCCTTCTGCATGTTCAGGCCCTGATCACTCAAAATCTTTTTCACTCCATTTTTCCACCTCCAATTTGGTCTCCCACATCTCCTCGTTCCCTCCACCTCTAACATATATCCTCTTGGTCAATCTTTCCTCACTCATTCTCTCCATGTGACCAAACCATTTCAATACACCCTCTTCTGCTCTCTCAACCACACTCTTTTTATTACCACACATCTCTCTTATCCTTTCATTACTTACTTGAACAAACCACCTCACACCACATATTGTCCTCAAGCATCTCATTTCCAGCACATTCACCCTCCTGCGCACAACTCTATCTATAGCTCACGCCTCACAACCATACAACATTGTTGGAGCCACTATTCCTTCAAACATACCCATTTCTGCTTTCCAAGATAACATTCTTGACTTCCACACATTCTTCAACGCGCCCAGAACTTTCGCCCCCTCCCCCACCCTGTGATTCACTTCCACTTCCATGGTTCCATCTGCTGTCAAATCCACTCCCAGATATCTAAAACACTTCAATTCCTCCAGTTTTTCTCCATTCAAATTTACCTCCCAATTGACTTGTCCCTCAACCCTACTGTACCTAATAACCTTGCTCTTATTCACATTTACTCTCAGCTTTCTTCTTTCACACACTTTACCAAACTCAGTCACCAGCTTCTAAAGTTTCTCATCTGAATCAGCCACCAGCGCTGTATCATCAACGAGCAACAACTGACTCACTTCCCAAGCTCTCTCATCCCCAACAGACTGCATTGCCCCTCTTTCCAAAACTCTTGCTTTCACCTCTCTAACAACCCCATCCATAAACAAATTAAACAACCATGGAGACATCACACACCCCTGCCGCAAACCAACATTCACTGAGAACCAATCACTTTCCTCTTTTCCTACACGTACACATGCCTTACACCCTCAATAAAATCTTTTAACTGCTTATAACAACCTGCCTCCCACACCATATATTCTTAATACCTTCCACAGAGCATCTCTATCAACTCTATCATATGCCTTCTAAAGATCCATAAATGCTACATACAAATCCATTTGCTTTTCTAAGTATTTCTCACATACATTCTTCAAAGCAAACACCTGATCCACACATCCTCTACCACTTCTGAAACCACACTGCTCTTCCCCAATCTGATGCTCTGTACATGCCTTCACCCTCTCAATCAATACCTTACCATATAATTTACCAGGAATACTCAACAAACTTATACCTCTGTAATTTGAGCACTCACTTTTATCCCCTTTGCCTTTGTACAATGGCACTATGCAAGCATTCCGCCAATCCTCAGGCACCTCACCATGAGTCATACTTACATCAAATAACCTTACCAATCAGTCAACAATACAGTCACCCCCTTTTTTAATAAATTCCACTGCAATGCCATCCAACCCCACTGCCTTGCTGGCTTTCATTTTCTGCAAAGCTTTTACTACCTCTTTTCTGTTTACCAAATCATTCTCCCTAACCCTTTCACTTTGCACACCACCTCAACCAAAACACCCTATATCTGCCACTCTATCATCAAACACATTCAACAAACCTTCAAAATAGTCACTCCAACTCCTTCTCACATCACCACTGCTTGCTATCACCTCCCCATTTGCCCCCTTCACCATTGTTCCCATTTGTTCCCTTGTCTTACACACTTTATTTACCTCCTTCCAAAAAATCTCTTTATTCTCCCTAAAATTTAATGATACTCTCTCACCCCAACTCACATTTGCCCTCTTGCACCTTTCTCTTGGCCTTCTGCCTCTTTCTTTTATACATCTCCCAGTCATTTGCATTATTTCCCTGCAAAAATCGTCCAAATGCCTCTCTTCTCTTTCACTAATAATCTTACTTCTTCATCCCACCACTCACTACCTTCTCTAATGTGCCCATCTCCCATGCTTCTCATGCCACAAGCATCTTTTGCGCAAGCCATCACTGCTTCCCTAAATATATCCCATTCCTCCCCTACTCCACTTACGTCATTTGTTCTCACCTTTTTCCATTCTGTACTCAGTCTCTCCTGGTACTTCCTCACACAAGTCTCCTTCCCAAGCTCAATTACTCTCACCACTCTCTTCACCCCAACATTCTCTCTTCTTTTCTGAAAACCTCTACAAATCTTCACTTTCGCCAAAGTAATCAAATAACGCTCTCTGGCCATCTCTCCTACTTACATACGTATACTTATGTATATTTCTCTTTTTAAACCAGGTATTCAGCACATAAATCTACAAGTTCTTCACCATTTCCATTTACAACACTAAACACCCCATGTACACCAATCATTCCCTCAACTGCCACATTACTCACCTTTCCATTCAAATCACCCATCACTATAACCCGGTCTCATGCATTAAAACTACTAACACACTCACTCAGCTGCTCCCAAAACACTTCCCTCTCATGATCTTTCTTCTCATGTCCTGGTGCATATGCACCAATAATCACCCATCTCTCTCCATCCACTTTCAGTTTTACCCATATCAATCTAGAGTTTACTTTCTTACACTCTATCACATAGTCCCACCACTCTTGTTTCAGGAGTAGTGCTACTCCTTCCCTTGCTCTCATCCTCTCACTAATCCCTGACTTTACTCCCAAGACATTCCCAAACCACTTTTCCCCTTTACCCTTGAGTTTTGTTTCACTTAGAGCCAAAACATCCAGGTTCCTTTCCTCAAACATACTACCTATCTCTCTTTTTTTCTCATTTTGGTTACATCCACACACATTTAGACACCCCAACCTGAGCCTTTGAAGAGGATGAGCACTCCCCGCATGACTCCTTCTTCTGTTTCCTCTTTTAGAAAGTTATAATATAAGGAGAGGAGGGTTTCTAGCCCCCCTGCTCCCATCCCCTTTAGTCGCCTTCTACAACACATGAGGAATGCGTGGGAAGTATTCTTTCTCCCCTATCCCCAGGGATAAAAATAAAATAAAATAAATATATATATTATTATTTTATCATTTCATTATACACATGTACATATTCATACTTGAGGCCTTCATCTATTCCCGTCGCCATCCCGCCACACACAAAATAGCATCCCCTTCCCCTCCAGTGAGGTAGCAACAGGAACATACAAAAAAGGCCACATTCTTTCACACTCAGTCTCCAGCTGTCATACGTAATACACCCAAACCACAGTTCCCTTTCCATATCCAGGCCCCACAGACCTTTCCATGGTTTACCCCAGAAGCTTCACATGCCCTGGTCCAATCCAATGACAGCACGTCCACCCCAGTATATCACATCATTCCAATTTACTCTATTCCTTGCATGCCTTTCACCCTCCTGTAACTTCAGGCCCTGATCCCTCAAAATCTTTTACACTCAATCCTTCCACCTCCAATTTGTTTTCCCACTTCTCCTTGTTCCCTCCACCTCTGACATATAAATTCTCTTTGTCAATCTTTCCTCACTCATTCTCCCTATGTATCTAAACCATTTCAACACACTCTCTTCTGCTCTCTCAACCACAATCTTTTCATTACCACACATCTCTCTTACCCTATTATTACTTACTTCATCAAACCACCTCACACCACATATTGTCCTTAAACACTTCATTTCCAACACATCCACCCTCCTCTGCACAACCTTATCTATAACCTATGCCTTGCAACCATATAACTTTATTGGAACCACTATTCCTTAAATATGCATTTTTGCTCTTGGAGATAATGTTCTCATCTTCCACACATTCTTTAATGCTCCCAGAACCTTTGCTCCCTCCACCACCCTGTGACTCACTTCTGCTTCCATGGTTCCATCCACTGCCAAATCCACTCCCAGATATCTAAAACACTTCAATTCCTCCAGTTTTTCTCCATTCAAACTTATCTCCCAATCAACTTGTCCCTCAACCCTACTAAACCTAATAACCTTGCTCTTATTCACATTTACTCTCAACTTTCTTCTTTCACACACTTTACCAAACTCAGTCACTAACTTCTGCAATTTCTCACCCGAATCAGCCACCAGCACTGTATCATCAGCGAACAACAATTGACTCACTTCCCAAGCCCTCTCATCCAGAGCAGACTGTATACTTGTGTTTCTTTCCAAAACTCTTGCATTCACCTACCTAACCACCCCATTCACCTCTCTAACCACCCCATCCATAAACAAATTAAAGAACCATGGAAACATCATGCACCCCTGCCACAAACTGACATTCACTGGGAACCAATCACTTTCCTCTCTTCCTACTCATATGCGTGCCTTACATCCATGGTAAAAACGTTTCACTGCATCTAGCAATTTATCTCCCACACTATATACTCTTCAACAAAGAATCTCTATCAACCCTATCATACGCCTTCTCCAGATCCATAAATGCTATATACAAATCCATCTGTATTTCTGAGTATTTCTAACATACATTCTTCAAAGCAAACACCTGATCCACACATCCTCTACCACTTCTGAAACCACACTGCTCCTCCCCAATCAGATGCTCTGTGCATGTCTTCATCCTCACAATCAATACCCTCCCATATAATTTCCCAGGTACTCAGCAAACTTATGCCTCTGTAACTTGAACACTCACCTTTATCCCCTTTCCCTTTATACAATGGCAATATGCATGCATTCTGCCAATCCTCAGGCACTTCGCCATGATCCATACATATATTGAATATTCTTACCAACCAATTATCAACATAGTCACCCCCTTTTTTAATAGATTCCACTGCAATACCATCCAAACCAGCCGCCTTGCTGGCTTTCATCTTCTGCAAAGCTTTCACTACCTCTTCTCTGTTCACCAAACCATTCTCCCTAACCCTCTCACTTCGAATACCACCTCGTCCAAAACACCCTATACCTGCCACTCTATCATCAAACACATTCAAAAAACCTTCAAAATACTCACTCCATCTCCTTTTCACTTCATCACTACTTGTTATTACCTCCCTATTGGCCCCCTTCACCGATGTTCCCATTTGTTCTCTTGTCTTACGCACTTTATTTACCTCATTCCAAAACATCTTTTCAGTCTCCCTAAAATTTAATGATACTCTCTCACCCCAACTCTCATTTGTCCTCTTTTTCACCTCCAGCTGCCCCTCTCAGGACAGTAACATCCAAAAGCCTCTCATTTGCATGCCTATCAATTAACACACCCTCTGGCCATCTCTCCTACTCACATACGTATATTTATGTATATCTCTCTTTTTAAACCAGTTATTCCCAATCACCAGTCCTTTTTCAGCACACAAATCTATAAGCTCTTCACCATTTCCATTTACAACACTGAACACCCCATGTACACCAATTATTCCCTCAACTGCCACATTACTCACCTTTGCATTCAAATCACCCATCACAATAACCCGGTCTCGTGCATCAAAGCTGCTAACACACTCACTCAGCTGCTCCCAAAACACTTGCCTCTCATGATCTTTCTTCTCATGAACAGGTGCATCGGTATCAATAATCACCCATCTCTCTCCATCCACTTTCAGTTTTACCTATATCAATCTAGGTTTTACTTTCTTACACTCTATCACATACTCCCACAACTCCTGCTTCAGGAGTAGTGCTACTCCTTCCTTTGCTCTTGTCCTTTCACCAATCCCTGACTTTACCCCCAAAACATTCCCAAACCACTCTTTCCCTTCATCCTTCAGCATCGTTTCACTCAGAGCCAAAACATCCAGGTTCCTTTTCTCAAACATACCACCTATCTCTCCTTTTTTCTCATCTTGGTCACATCCACACACATTTAGACACCCCAATCTGAGCCTATGGTGATATCACACAGCCCTGTCCTACACCACCATGTATACTGAAACTTTTACTGAACTCTCCATCCACTCCTGCACATGCATTTGCTACTTTATTGAAGGCTTTGACACCACCGACCAGCTGCACCACCGATCCTATACATAAATCTTTAACGCATCCTATACAGCATTCCACTCAACTCCGTAGTATGCCTTCTCCATTTTCATAAGAGCTGCATACAGCTTCTTACCTTTTGCTTGAGACTTTTCTACATTCATTTTCACCACAAAAATCTGATCTCATATCCCCTCCCTTTCCTAAAACCCTCTTGCTCCTCACTTATTCTGCATTTAGTCAATTCCGTCATTCTATCAGTCAACATTCTTACACACTTAACAGGTGAATACTGTGGTACTTGAGGGTATAATTGGTGTACATGGGGTGTTAAGCATAGTAAATGGAAATGGTGAAGAGTTTATAGATTTTTGTGCTGAAAAAGGACTGGTGATTGGGAATACCTGGTTTAAAAAGAGATATACATAAGTATACATATGGAAGTAGGAGAGATGGCCAGAGAGCATTATTGGATTATGTGTTAATTGATAGGTGTGTGAAAGAGAGACTTTAGGATGTTAATGTGCTGAGACGGGCAACTGGAAGAATGTCTGATCATTATCTTGTGAAAGCGAAGGTGAAGATTTGTAGAGGTTTTCAGAAAAGAAGAGAGAATGTTGGGCTGATGAGAGTGGTGAGAGTAAGTGAGCTTGGAAAAGAGACTTATGTGAGGAAGTACCTGGAAAGACTGACTGCAGAATGGAAAAAGGTGAGAACAAATGACGTAAGGGGAGTGGGGGAGGAATGGGATGTATTTAGGGAAGCAGTGATGGATGGCTTGTGCAAAAGATGATTGTGGCATGAGAAAGGTGGGAGGTGGGCAGATTAGAGAGGGTAGTGAGTGGTGGGATGAAGAAGTAAGATTCTTAGTGAAAGAGGAGAGGTGTTTGGACGATTTTTGCAGGGAAGTAATGCCAATGACTGGGAGATGTATAAAAGAAAGAGGCAGGAGGTCAAGAGAAAGGTGCAAGAGGTGAAGAAGGGGGCAAATGAGAGTTGGGGTGAGAGAGTATCATTAAATTTTAGGGAGAATAAAAAGATGTTTTGGAAGGAGGTAAATAAATTGCGTAAGCCAAGAGAACAAATGGGAACATCAGTGAAGGGTGCTATGGGGAGGTAATAACAAATAGTGGTGATGATAGAGTGGCAGATCAATGGTGTTTTCATCGAGTTGGTGTGCAAAGTGAGAGGGTCAGGGAGAATGGTTTGGTAAACAGAGAAGAGGTAGTGAAAGCATTGCGGAAGATGAAAGCTGGCAAGGTGGTGGGTTTGGATGGTATTGCAGTGGAATCTATTTCATAGGGGGTGATTGTGTTGTTGACTGGTTGGTAAGGATATTCAGTGCATGTATGGTTCATGGTGAAGTGCCTGAGGATTAGCGGAATGCATGCATAGTGCCATTGTGCAAAGGCAATGGGGTAAAGGTGAATGTTCAAATTAAAGAGGTATAAGTTTGTCGAGTATTTCTGGGAAATTATATGGGAGGGTATTGATTGAGAGGGTAAAGTCATGTACAGAGAATCAGATTGGGGAGGAGCAGTGTGATTTCAGAAGCGGTAGAAGATGTGTGGATCACGTGTTTGCTTTGAAGAATGTATGTGAGAAATACTTAGAAAAACAGATGGAGCTGTATGTAGCATTTATGGATCTGGAGAAGGCATATGATAGAGTTTATAGAGATGCTTTGTGGAAGGTTTCAAGAGTATATGGTGTGGGAGGTAAGTTGCTAGAAGCAGTGAAAAGTTTTTATCAAGGATGTAGGAAGGGATGAAAGTGATTAGTTCCCAATGAATGTCGGTTTGTGGCAGAGGTGCGTGATGTCTCCATGGTTGTTTAATTTGTTCATAGATGGGGTGGTTAAGGAGGTGCATGCAAGAGTTTTGGAGAGAGGGGCAAGTATGCAGTCTGTTGTGGATGAGACGGCTTGGAAAGTGAGTCAGTTGTTGTTCGCTGGTGGTGGCTGATTCGGGTGAGAAACTGCAGAAGTTGGTGACTGAGTTTGGTGAAGTGTGTGAAAGAAGAAAGCTGAGAGTAAATGTGAATAAGAGCAAGGTTATTAGGTACAGTAGGGTTGAGGGACAAGTTAATTGGGAGGTAGATTTGAATGGATGTGATGGATTGCGCAAAAGATGCTTGTGGCATGAGAAGAGTGGGAGGTGGGCTGTTTAGAAAGGGTAGTGAGTGGTGGGATGAAGAAGTAAGAGTATTAGTGAAAGAGAAGAGAGAGGCATTTGGACGATTTTTGCAGGGAAAAAATGCAATTGAGTGGGAGAAGTATAAAAGAAAGAGACAGGAGGTCAAGAGAAAGGTGCAAGAGGTGAAAAAAAGGGCAAATGAGAGTTGGGGTGAGAGACTATCAGTAAATTTTAGGGAGAATAAAAAGATGTTCTGGAAGGAGGTAAATAGGGTGCGTAAGACAAGGGAGCAAATGGGAACTTCAGTGAAGGGCGTAAATGGGGAGGTGATAACAAGTAGTGGTGATGTGAGAAGGAGATGGAATGAGTATTTTGAAGGTTTGTTGAATGTGTCTGATGACAGAGTGGCAGATATAGGGTGTTTGGGTCGAGGTGGTGTGCAAAGTGAGAGGGTTAGGGAAAATGATTTGGTAAACAGAGAAGAGGTAGTAAAAGCTTTGCGGAAGATGAAAGCCGGCAAGGCAGCAGGTTTGGATGGTATTGCAGTGGAATTTATTAAAAAAGGGGGTGACTGTATTGTTGACTGGTTGGTAAGGTTATTTAATGTATGTATGACTCATGGTGAGGTGCCTGAGGATTGGCAGAATGCGTGCATAGTGCCATTGTACAAAGGCAAAGGGGATAAGAGTGAGTGCTCAAATTACAGAGGTATAAGTTTGTTGAGTATTCCTGGTAAATTATATGGGAGGGTGTTGATTGAGAGGGTGAAGGCATGTACAGAGCATCAGATTGGGGAAGAGCAGTGCGGTTTCAGAAGTGGTAGAGGATGTGTGGATCAGGTGTTTGCTTTGAAGAATGTATGTGAGAAATACTTAGAAAAGCAAAGGGATTTGTATGTAGCATTTATGGATCTGGAGAAGGCATATGATAGAGTTGATAGAGATGCTCTGTGGAAGGTATTAAGAATATATGGTGTGGGAGGCAAGTTGTTAGAAGCAGTGAAAAGTTTTTATCGAGGATGTAAGGCATGTGTACGTGTAGGAAGAGAGGAAAGTGATTGGTTCTCAGTGAATGTAGGTTTGCGGCAGGGGTGTGTGATGTCTCCATGGTTGTTTAATTTGTTTATGGATGGGGTTGTTAGGGAGGTAAATGCAAGAGTCCTGGAAAGAGGGGCAAGTATGAAGTCTGTTGGGGATGAGAGAGCTTGGGAAGTGAGTAAGTTGTTGTTCGCTGATGATACAGCGCTGGTGGCTGATTCATGTGAGAAACTTTAGAAGCTGGTGACTGAGTTTGGTAAAGTGTGTGGAAGAAGAAAGTTAAGAGTAAATGTGAATAAGAGCAAGGTTATTAGGTACAGTAGGGTTGAGGGTCAAGTCAATTGGGAGGTGAGTTTGAATGGAGAAAAACTGGAGGAAGTGAAGTGTTTTAGATATCTGGGAGTGGATCTGTCAGCGGATGGAACCATGGAAGCGGAAGTGGATCATAGGGTGGGGGAGGGGGCGAAAATTTTGGGAGCCTTGAAAAATGTGTGGAAGTCGAGAACATTATCTCGGAAAGCAAAAATGGGTATGTTTGAAGGAATAGTGGTTCCAACAATGTTGTATGGTTGCGAGGCGTGGGCTATGGATAGAGTTGTGCGCAGGAGGATGGACGTGCTGGAAATGAGATGTTTGAGGAAAATGTGTGGTGTGAGGTGGTTTGATCGAGTAAGTAACGTAAGGGTAAGAGAGATGTGTGGAAATAAAAAGAGCGTGGTTGAGAGAGCAGAAGAGGGTGTTTTGAAATGGTTTGGGCACATGGAGAGAATGAGTGAGGAAAGATTGACCAAGAGGATATATGTGTCGGAGGTGGAGGGAACGAGGAGAAGAGGGAGACCAAATTGGAGGTGGAAAGATGGAGTGAAAAAGATTTTGTGTGATCGGGGCCTGAACATGCAGGAGGGTGAAAGGAGGGCAAGGAATAGAGTGAATTGGAGCGATGTGGTATACAGGGGTTGACGTGCTGTCAGTGGATTGAATCAAGGCATGTGAAGCGTCTGGGGTAAACCATGGAAAGCTGTGTAGGTATGTATGTTTGCGTGTGTGGACGTGTGTATGTACATGTGTATGGGGGGGGGGGGTTGGGCCATTTCTTTTGTCTGTTTCCTTGCGCTACCTCGCAAACGCGGGAGACAGCGACAAAGTATAAAAAAAAAAAAAAAAAAAGATTTGAATGGAGAAAAACTGGAGGAAGTGAAGTGTTTTAGATATCTGGGAGTGGATTTAGCAGTGGATGGAACCATGGAAGCAGAAGTGAGTCACAGGGTGGGGAGGGGGCAAAGGTTCTGGGAGTGTTGAAGAATGTGTGGAGGGCGAGAACATTATCTCAGAGCAAAACTGGGTATGTCTGAAGGAATAGTGGTTCCAACAATTTTATATGGCTGTGAGGCATGGGCTATAGATAAGGTTGTGCGGAGGAGAGTGGATGTGTTGGAAATGAAGTGTTTGAGGACAATATGCGGTGTGAGGTGGTTTGATCCAGTAAGTAATGAAAGGGTTAGAGAGATGTGTGGTAATAAAAAGAGTGTGGTTGAGAGAGCAGAAGAGGATGTATTGAAAGGGTTTGGTCACATGGAGAGAATGAGTGTATTGAAAGGGTTTGGTCACATGGAGAGAATGAGTGAGGAAAGACTGACAAAGAGAATATATATATATCAAAGGTGGAGGAAACGAGAAGTGGGACACCAATTGGAGGTGGAAGGAAGGAGTGAAAAAGATTTTGAGGGATCGGGACCTGAAGATACAGGAGGGTGAAGGGTGTGAAAGGAATAGAGTGAATTGGAACGATGTGGTATACCAGGGTCAACACACTGTCAATGGATTGAACCAGGGCATATGAAGCATCTGGGGTAAACCATGGAAAGTTTTGTGGGGCCTGGATGTGGAAAGGGAACTGTGGTTTTGGTGCATTACACATGACAGCTAGAGACTGAGTGTGAACGAATGTGACTTTTGTTGTCTTTTCCTAGTGCTATATATGAATATATGGGACAGGGGGACAAATTATGGATGGAATGAAAGCCTACAGAATAGCAAATGCATGTGGAGAGTTGATCAAAAGTTTTGGTGTATTATACATGTGGGAGTGAGAGAGGGCTATGTGATATCACTGTGGCTTTTTAACATATACAGTATATGGATTGAGTGATAAAACAGATGAAGCAAAATTAGGGAAAAGTGGTGGAGAGAGGGAGTGTTGTGGTAAGGTATGGTGGTTAGTGAGAGGTCTGTTTGTGGATGATACTGCTTTCTGCTGAGAGTGAAGAGGAGTTGCAGAAGGTTATGAGTTTTATGATGAGTACAAGCACAGACAATTTCAGGTACATGTGATTAAAAATGAGATAATGTGTTTGAAAAGAAACAGAGTGAAAGTATAGATTTTGCAAAGCCCTACAGAGTGAGAGAAGAAAGTGTACTAAATTATTTTATAGACATATGGGGAGAAAGACTAAAAGAGGTGACAGGACCCAAGTATTTGGTGGCTAACTTGGGTAAGTTTAGTGATATGGAATGATATTCAAGGGAGAGAGCAGGACAGGATAGAAGAGTCATAAGGTCCTTTAATAGAATAACAGAATAAAGGAAGTGAAGAAAGGGTTAAGGGACAACTTAGTCTTCCTTAGCCTGACCTATGCAGCAAAATCATGGACATGAGAAGAAACACAATGTTCAAGAATCCAAACTGTGGAAATGAGTTAACTCAAAGGAGCATGTGGTATCTCTAGATGGATTGAAGAAAGTAATGAGGAGGTATATAAGTGATCTGGTAAGGCAGGGAATGCAAAGGGTATGAACTGTAAACAGGGTGAGATGGAATACTTTGAGGTGGTTTGGATATGAGAAAAAATGTATGATGGGGAGTTTACAGAGAGAGGGTATGATAGTATGATTAAAGGGGTTGGTGTGATAGGAAGACCATATGAGACATGGAGAAATAGGGTGAAAGAGTACTGGAGGGAGAGGAATGAGGGAAGAATGCACGGAGTGGCATATGCGAGGGAGGCATGTAAGGACAGGAATAAGTGGAGATTCTTTTGCCATGGCCACCTCTTGATTGGAGTTCCTAGAGGAAATTTGCAACCAAGATATAGATGTACAGATAATCCACTGTAGAAGACTGCCACTGCACACTCACCCATAATGGTTGCCTTGTGGTGTTTTCTTTAGAGTATTCTTCCGAAATCCATTACGGCTTGTCCCACATCCAAAGGAAAGCATGCTCATTAATGTTGTTGCTCGCTTCATGATGTTTTCGGTTTCCTTACGTAGCTGAGAAATAGTATAATTCCATTATAAAATAAGCATCAGTCTATCTATCTTTCATTCTATTCATGGGGTGGATAAGATAAATATAGCCTCTAAATCATTCAAAGGCTAATTCAACCCATGCCCAGTTTGTAAATTAGTATAAAAACATACAAGGTAGCTGCAATTTGAATAAGCCACTGTTATCCTATACGGAACTAATGAAGCAATTACTAATATTAAAAGCCTGTTGCCCGACCAGTTTTCTCATTTCTTAAAAAGTACATTTTGAACTTTGAAAGACTTTTCTCCATGAGACAGTGTCCTGGGAGTATGAGACATTTTCTAAGTATAATATCATGGTTGGAACCTTCTTAACTCTTTGTCTGTCTGTTGGAGAGTATTGAGGAATACTGACTTTCACAGCTCATCACTATCCTCTCAAGAGATAACAAGCCTATGCCTACTAGCTCATTCTGGGCCTACTCTTGGCCAATCAGAGACTGCTACAGAGGTTAGGTTATGAACCTACTGGTTCATGGCCAAAGCAACCATATTTACATACAGATCACATATCTACCACTGAATTTCTCAGAAAAAGTGGTGAAAGCATTGTTGACTGGTTAGTCAGGATTTACATTAGGGATTTCCCCTGTTAGAGTGAATAATTGGTGTGCAGCACTTCAGTCTGTGAGAGATTTCCAGCTATTAGTAAATGTTCCCTCACACAAAAAATGACTTTCTTATGTGCAAATTGTAACCAAACTGTAAATTGTAACTTCTTGGCATCTACCAACTGATGGAAACAGTCTCCTTTACACAAGATTTCCTGGCTTCAGAAGCACATTTCCATACATCTTAATTGCTTCCTCCATACCCCTCTAACATTTTCTAGCCCTTTACAATATCTTTCATGCTGAAAAAGACACTCAGAAGAAACAAATTTGATTTCACTGTCTTTTCTACAAAGTCCCTAAGTCCTTCTCTACTCTTAAGTCATCTATACCTTGTGGTGATGTTGAGTAGAGATTGTGATGGTGGTACTAAAGCTAGTTGACAGTTGATAGCTGTTGATGTTGTAGTTGTTGGTGGAAAAGAGAGTGGTGGCAGTGGCTGGTGGTGGTGTTGCTGGTGAAATATGGGTACAAATTCATTTAAAAATTTCCGAGCATAAATTCCCTCTGTACTCTTATAGACATATCCAACATAACATCTGCACCTTCCTGACAACCATAACTATATTCCCATACTTACTTTGTTTTCATAGCAGTTGGTTGTTGGTGTGAAGGTGGTGATAAAGAAGGGGGGTAATAGTGGTGGTGGTGGCAGTGGTGGTGGTGGTAGTGGTGGTGATACTGATGGGGAGTAGTAGTGGTGGTGATGCAGATGAGAAGTAACAGCGGTGGTGGTAGTGGTGGTGATACTTATGGGGAGTAGTGGTGGTGGTGGTGATACAGATGGGGAGTAATAGTGGTGGTGATGATACAGATGGGGAGTAATAGTGGTGGTGGTAATGGTGGTGATATTGATGGGGAGTAGTAGTGGTGGTGGTGGTGGTGGTGATACAGATGGAAAATAGTAGTGGAGGTGGTGGTGGTGACACTTATGGAGAGTTGTGGTGGTGATAGTGAAGAACAATGCCCTCATCTCCCCCACCACTACCTCAGGAACAATGTCCTCACCTCCCCCACCAGTACCTGAAGAACAATGTCCTCACCTCCCCCACCAGTACCTGAAGAACAATGTCCTCACCTCCCCCACCAGTACCTGAAGAACAATGTTCTCACCTCCCCCACCACTACCTGAAGAACAGTGCTCCTCACCTCCCCCCACCAATACTTGAAGAACAGCACTCCTCACCGTCCCAACCACTACCTCAGGAACAATATCCTCACCTCCTACACCACAAGTACCTGAGGAACAATGTCCTCACCTCCCCAACCACTACCTGAGGAACAATATCCTCACCTCCCCCACCACTACCTGAGGAACAATGTCCTCACCTCCCCCACCACAAGTACCTGAAGAACAATGTCCTCACCTCCCCCACCACTACCTGAGGAACAATGTCCTCACCTCCCCCACCACAAGTACCTGAGGAACAATATCCTCACCTCCACCACCACTACCTGAGGATCAACGTCCTCACCTCCCCCACCACAAGTACCTGAGGAACAATGTCCTCACCTCCCCAACCACTACCTGAGGAACAATATCCTCACCTCCCCCACCACTACCTGAGGAACAATGTCCTCACCTCCCCCACCACAAGTACCTGAGGAACAATGTCCTCACCTCCCCCACCACTACCTGAGGAACAATGTCCTTACCTCCCCCACCACCAATACCTGAGGAACAATGTCCTCACCCTCCCCCACCAACGACCTGAGGAACAATGTCCTCACCTTCCCCCACCACTACCTGAGAACAATGTCCTTACTCCCCCACCACCAACTACCTGAGAACAATGTCCTCACCTCCCCCCACACTACCTGAGGACAATGTCCTCACCTCCCCCCACCACTACCTGAGGAACAATGTCCTCACCTCCCCCACCACAAGTACCCTGAGAACAATGTCCTCACCTCCCCCACCACAGTACTGAGGAACAATGTCCTCACCTCCCCCACCTCAAGTACCTGAGGAACAATGTCCTCATCTCCCAACACTACCTGAGGAACAATATCCTCACCTCCCCCCACCACTACCTGAGGAACAATGTCCTCACTCCCCACCACTACCTGAGGAACAATGTTCCTCACCTCCCCCACCACAAGTACCTGAGAACAATGTCCTCACCTCCCCCACCACCAAGTACCTGAGGAACAATAGTCCTCACCTCCCCCACCACAAGTACCTGAGGAACAATGTCCTCACCTACCCCACCACAAGTACCTGAGGAACAATGTCCTCACCTCCCCCACCACAGTACCTGAGGAACAATGTCCTCACCTCCCCCACCACTACCTGAGGAACAATGTCCTCACCTCCCCCACCACTACCTGAGGAACAATGTCCTCACCTCCCCCACCACAAGTACCTGAGGAACAATGTCCTCACCTCCCCCACCACTACCTGAGGAACAATGTCCTCACCTCCCCCACCACAGTACCTGAGGAACAATGTCCTCACCTCCCCCACCACTACCTGAGGAACAATGTCCTCACCTCCCCCACCACTACCTGAGGAACAATGTCCTCACCTCCCCCACCACTACCTGAGGAACAATGTCCTCACCTCCCCCACCACATACCTGAGGAACAATGTCCTCACCTCCCCCACCACTACCTGAGGAACAATGTCCTCACCTCCCCCACCACTACCTGAGGAACAATGTCCTCACCTCCCCCACCACTACCTGAGGAACAATGTCCTCACCTCCCCCACCACAAGTACCTGAGGAACAATGTCCTCACCTCCCCCACCACTACCTGAGGAACAATGTCCTCACCTCCCCCACCACAAGTACCTGAGGAACAATGTCCTCACCTCCCCCACCACAGTACCTGAGGAACAATGTCCTCACCTCCCCAACCACTACCTGAGGAACAATGTCCTCACCTCCCCCACCACAACCTGAGGAACAATGTCCTCACCTCCCCCACCACAGTACCTGAGGAACAATGTCCTCACCTCCCCCACCACAAGTACCTGAGGAACAATGTCCTCACCCTCCCCCACCACAGTACCTGAGGAACAATGTCCTCACCTCCCCCACCACAAGTACCTGAGGAACAATGTCCTCACCTCCCCCACCACAGTACCTGAGGAACAATGTCCTCACCTCCCCCACCACTACCTGAGGAACAATGTCCTCACCTCCCCCACCACATACCTGAGGAACAATGTCCTCACCTCCCCCACCACAAGTACCTGAGGAACAATGTCCTCACCTCCCCCACCACAGTACCTGAGGAACAATGTCCTCACCTCCCCCACCACAAGTACCTGAGGAACAATGTCCTCACCTCCCCCACCACAAGTACCTGAGGAACAATGTCCTCACCTCCCCCACCACAAGTACCTGAGGAACAATGTCCTCACCTCCCCCACCACTACCTGAGGAACAATGTCCTCACCTCCCCCACCACAAGTACCTGAGGAACAATGTCCTCACCTCCCCCACCACATACCTGAGGAACAATGTCCTCACCTCCCCCACCACTACCTGAGGAACAATGTCCTCACCTCCCCCACCACAAGTACCTGAGGAACAATGTCCTCACCTCCCCCACCACTACCTGAGGAACAATGTCCTCACCTCCCCCACCACAAGTACCTGAGGAACAATGTCCTCACCTCCCCCACCACTACCTGAGGAACAATGTCCTCACCTCCCCCACCACTACCTGAGGAACAATGTCCTCACCTCCCCCACCACAAGTACCTGAGGAACAATATCCTCACCTCCCCCACCACTACCTGAGGAACAATGTCCTCACCTCCCCCACCACTACCTGAGGAACAATGTCCTCACCTCCCCCACCACAAGTACCTGAGGAACAATATCCTCACCTCCCCAACCACTACCTGAGGAACAATGTCCTCACCTCCCCCACCACTACCTGAGGAACAATGTCCTCACCTCCCCCACCACAAGTACCTGAGGAACAATGTCCTCACCTCCCCAACCACTACCTGAGGAACAATGTCCTCACCTCCCCCACCACAAGTACCTGAGGAACAATGTCCTCACCTCCCCCACCACAAGTACCTGAGGAACAATGTCCTCACCTCCCCCACCACTACCTGAGGAACAATGTCCTCACCTCCCCCACCACAAGTACCTGAGGAACAATGTCCTCACCTCCCCCACCACAAGTACCTGAGGAACAATATCCTCACCTCCCCCACCACTACCTGAGGAACAATGTCCTCACCTCCCCCACCACTACCTGAGGAACAATGTCCTCACCTCCCCAACCACTACTGAGGAACAATGTCCTCACCTCCCCCACCACTACCTGAGGAACAATGTCCTCACCTCCCCCACCACAAGTACCTGAGGAACAATGTCCTCACCTCCCCACCACTACCTGAGGAACAATATCCTCACCTTCCCCACCACTACCTGAGGAACAATGTCCTCACCTCCCCCACCACAAGTACCTGAGGAACAATGTCCTCACCTCCCCCACCACTACCTGAGGAACAATGTCCTCACCTCCCCCACCACAAGTACCTGAGGAACAATATCCTCACCTCCCCAACCACTACCTGAGGAACAATGTCCTCACCTCCCCAACCACTACCTGAGGAACAATGTCCTCACCTCCCCAACCACTACCTGAGGAACAATGTCCTCACCTCCCCCACCACAAGTACCTGAGGAACAATGTCCTCACCTCCCCCACCACAAGTACCTGAGGAACAATGTCCTCACCTCCCCAACCACTACCTGAGGAACAATGTCCTCACCTCCCCCACCACAAGTACCTGAGGAACAATGTCCTCACCTCCCCCACCACAAGTACCTGAGGAACAATGTCCTCACCTCCCCCACCACTACCTGAGGAACAATGTCCTCACCTCCTCCACCACAAGTACCTGAGGAACAATGTCCTCACCTCCCCCACCACTACCTGAGGAACAATGTCCTCATCTCCCCCACCACAAGTACCTGAGGAACAATGTCCTCACCTCCCCCACCACTACCTGAGGAACAATGTCCTCATCTCCCCCACCAAAAGTACCTGAGGAACAATGTCCTCACCTCCCCAACCACTACCTGAGGAACAATGTCTTCACCTCCCCCACCACTACCTGAGGAACAATGTCCTCACCTCCCCCACCACAAGTACCTGAGGAACAATGTCCTCACCTCCCTAACCACGACCTGAGGAACAATGTCCTCACCTCCCCCACCACAAGTACCTGAGGAACAATGTCCTCACCTCCCCCACCACTACCTGAGGAACAATGTCCTCACCTCCCCCACCACAAGTACCTGAGGAACAATGTCCTCACCTCCCCAACCACTACCTGAGGAACAATGTCCTCATCTCCCCAACCACGACCTGAGGAACAATGTCCTCACCTCCCCCACCACTACCTGAGGAACAATGTCCTCACCTCCCCCACCACAAGTACCTGAGGAACAATGTCCTCACCTCCCCAACCACTACCTGAGGAACAATGTCCTCATCTCCCCAACCACGACCTGAGGAACAATGTCCTCACCTTCCCCACCACTACCTGAGGAACAATGTCCTCACCTCCCCCACCACAAGTACCTGAGGAACAATGTCCTCACCTCCCCAACCACTACCTGAGGAACAATGTCCTCATCTCCCCAACCACGACCTGAGGAACAATGTCCTCACCTCCCCCACCACTACCTGAGGAACAATGTCCTCACCTCCCCCACCACAAGTACCTGAGGAACAATGTCCTCACCTCCCCAACCACTACCTGAGGAACAATGTCCTCATCTCCCCAACTACGACCTGAGGAACAATGTCCTCACCTCCCCCACCACTACCTGAGGAACAATGTCCTTACCTCCCCCACCACAAGTACCTGAGGAACAATGTCCTCACCTCCCCAACCACTACCTGAGGAACAATGTCCTCACCTCCCCCACCACTACCTGAGGAACAATGTCCTCACCTCCCCCACCACAAGTACCTGAGGAACAATGTCCTCACCTCCACCACCACTACCTGAGGAACAATGTCCTCACCTCCCCCACCACTACCTGAGGAACAATGTCCTCACCTCCACCACCACTACCTGAGGAACAATGTCCTCACCTCCACCACCACTACCTGAGGAACAATGTCCTCACCTCCCCCACCACAAGTACCTGAGGATCAATGTCCTCACCTTCATCTCCTTTAGATATTTGCTTGAATTTGCTTCCTCTTCTATTAAAATGATACTTTAATGACAGAAGGAAGAGAAAAAGAGCCAGCTTCTCCACCAAACCCTTAGCTACAAAAAAGGTTTCCAGCATGAGGAATAAGGAGATGGAGATGAAGGAAAGCAGGCCAGGAAAGAACTGTTGCACTGCTGGAGTGTGGCGAAGGTGGTGAACAGTGTACAATTTGAAACATTTACACTTCATGGAGGGGATACCAAAGTTGTTATCTCACAGTTTGTATATATATATATATATATATATTTTTTTTTTTTTTTTTTTTTCATACTATTCGCTATTTCCCGCGATAGCAAGGTAGCGTTAAGAACAGAGGACTGGGCCTTTTTTGGAATATCCTCACCTGGCCCCCTCTGTTCCTTCTTTTGGAAAAAAAAAAAAAAAAAAAAAAAAAAAAACGAGAGGGGAGGATTTCCAGCCCCCCACTCCCTCCCTTTTTAGTCGCCTTCTACGACACGCAGGGAATACGTGGGAAGTATTCTTAATCCCCTATCCCTTATATATATATATATATATTTTTTTTTTTTTTTTATACTTTGTCGCTGTCTCCCGCGTTTGCGAGGTAGCGCAAGGAAACAGACGAAAGAAATGGCCCAACCCCCCCATACACATGTATATACATACGTCCACACACGCAAATATACATACCTACACAGCTCTCCATGGTTTACCCCAGACGCTTCACATGCCTTGATTCAATCCACTTACAGCACGTCAACCCCGGTATACCACATCGCTCCAATTCACTCTATTCCTTGCCCTCCTTTCACCCTCCTGCATGTTCAGGCCCCGATCACACAAAATCTTTTTCACTCCATCTTTCCACCTCCAATTTGGTCTCCCTCTTCTCCTCGTTCCCTCCACCTCCGACACATGTATCCTCTTGGTCAATCTTTCCTCACTCATTCTCTCCATGTGCCCAAACCACTTCAAAACACCCTCTTCTGCTCTCTCAACCACGCTCTTTTTATTTCCACACATCTCTCTTACCCTTACGTTACTCACTCGATCAAACCATCTCACACCACACATTGTCCTCAAACATCTCATTTCCAGCACATCCATCCTCCTGCGCACAACTCTATCCATAGCCCACGCCTCGCAACCATACAACATTGTTGGAACCACTATTCCTTCAAACATATCCATTTTTGCTTTCCGAGATAATGTTCTCGACTTCCACACATTCTTCAAGGCCCCCAGAATTTTCGCCCCCTCCCCCACCCTATGATCCACTTCCGCTTCCATGGTTCCATCCGCTGCCAGATCCACTCCCAGATATCTAAAACACTTCACTTCCTCCAGTTTTTCTCCATTCAAACTCACCTCCCAATTGACTTGACCCTCAACCCTACTGTACCTAATAACCTTGCTCTTATTCACATTTACTCTTAACTTTCTTCTTCCACACACTTTACCAAACTCAGTCACCAGCTTCTGCATTTTCTCACATGAATCAGCCACCAGCGCTGTATCATCAGCGAACAACAACTGACTCACTTCCCAAGCTCTCTCATCCCCAACAGACATCATACTTGCCCCTCTTTCCAAAACTCTTGCATTTACCTCCCTAACAACCCCATCCATAAACAAATTAAACAACCATGGAGACATCACACACCCCTGCCACAAACCTACATTCACTGAGAACCTATCACTTTCCTCTCTTCCTACACGTACACATGCCTTACATCCTCGATAAAAACTTTTCACTGCTTCTAACAACTTGCCTCCCACACCATATATTCTTAATACCTTCCACAGAGCATCTCTATCAACTCTATCATATGCCTTCTCCAGATCCATAAATGCTACATACAAATCCATTTGCTTTTCTAAGTATTTCTCATATACATTCTTCAAAGCAAACACCTGATCCACACATCCTCTACCACTTCTGAAACCACACTGCTCTTCCCCAATCTGATGCTCTGTACATGCCTTCACCCTCTCAATCAATACCCTCCCATATAATTTGCCAGGAATACTCAACAAACTTATACCTCTGTAATTTGAGCACTCACTCTTATCCCCTTTGCCTTTGTACAATGGCAATATGCACGCATTCCGCCAATCCTCAGGCACCTCACCATGAGTCATACATACATTAAATAACCTTACCAACCAGTCAACAATACAGTCACCCCCTTTCTTAATAAATTCCACTGCAATACCATCCAAACCTGCTGCCTTGCCGGCTTTCATCTTCCGCAAAGCTTTTACTACCTCTTCTCTGTTTACCAAATCATTTTCCCTAACCCTCGCACTTTGCACACCACCTCGAACAAAACACCCTATATCTGCCACTCTATCATCAAACACATTCAACAAACCTTCAAAATACTCACTCCATCTCCTTCTCACATCACAAACGTCAATAGTAGTTCTCATCAATTTAACCACAGTATCAATAAGCTTCAATGTCTAAGCTACGTTTTTTCCAATTTCACTATTTTCTTGTCAAAGCACCATGTATGAAAACTATCACTCCAATAGCACAACTATAAACATTTACTTCCCCTTTAAAAAAAGTTCTGGGGAAGTCTGTCTCAATACACTGCGGGACACTCTTCCACCTGGCGAGGTTTGTGTTGCAATGGTTCTTGATTCACAAACGTAGTAGCATAAAAAAAAAAAAATATATATATATATATATATATATATGTATATATATATATATATATATATATATATATATATATATATATATATATATATATATATATATATATAAAAATATATATAAATATATATTTCTTTTGCTTTGTCGCTGTCTCCCGCGTTTGCGAGGTAGCGCAAGGAAACAGAAAAAAGAAATGGCCCAACCCACCCCCATACACATGTATATACATACGTCCACACACGCAAATATACATACCTACACAGCTTTCCATGGTTTACCCCAGACGCTTCACATGCCCTGATTCAATCCACTGACAGCACGTCAACCCCGGTATACCACATCGATCCAATTCACTCTATTCCTTGCCCTCCTTTCACCCTCCTGCATGTTCAGGCCCCGATCACACAAAATCTTTTTCACTCCATCTTTCCACCTCCAATTTGGTCTCCCACTTCTCCTCATTCCCTCCACCTCCGACACATATATCCTCTTGGTCAATCTTTCCTCACTCATTCTCTCCATGTGCCCAAACCATTTCAAAACACCCTCTTCTGCTCTCTCAACCACGCTCTTTTTATTTCCACACATCTCTCTTACCCTTACGTTACTTACTCCATCAAACCACCTCATACCACACATTGTCCTCAAACATCTCATTTCCAGCACATCCACCCTCCTGCGCACAACTCTATCCATAGCCCACGCCTCGCAACCATACAAAATTGTTGGAACCACTATTCCTTCAAACATACCCATTTTTGCTTTCCGAGAAAATGTTCTCAACTTCCACACATTCTTCAAGGCTCCCAGGATTTTCGCCCCCTCCCCCACCCTATGATCCACTTCCGCTTCCATGGTTCCATCCGCTGCCAGATCCACTCCCAGATATCTAAAACACTTTACTTCCTTCAGTTTTTTTCATTCAAACTTACCTCCCAATTGACTTGACCCTCAACCCTACTGTACCTAATAACCTTGCTCTTATTCACATTGACTCTTAACTTTCTTCTTTCACACACTTTACCAAACTCAGTCACCAGCTTCTGCAGTTTCTCACATGAATCAGCCACCAGCGCTGTATCATCAGCGAACAGCAACTGACTCACTTCCCAAGCTCTCTCATCCCCAACAGACTTCATACTTGCCCCTCTTTCCAAAACTCTTGCATTCACCTCCCTAACAACCCCATCCATAAACAAATTAAACAACCATGGAGACATCACACACCCCTGCCGCAAACCTACATTCACTGAGAACCAATCACTTTCCTCTCTTCCTACACATACACATGCCTTACAACCTCGATAAAAACTTTTCACTGCTTCTAACAACTTGCCTCCCACACCATATATTCTTAATACCTTCCACAGAGCATCTCTATCAACTCTATCATATGCCTTCTCCATATCCATAAATGCTACATTCAAATCCATATATATATATATAGGGTGGGGGAGGGGGCGAAAATTCTGGGGGCCTTGAAGAATGTGTGGAAGTCGAGAACATTATCTCGGAAAGCAAAAATGGGTATGTTTGAAGGAATAGTGGTTCCAACAATGTTGTATGGTTGCGAGGCGTGGGCTATGGATAGAGTTGTGCACAGGAGGATGGATGTGCTGGAAATGAGATGTTTGAGGACAATGTGTGGTGTGAGGTGGTTTGATCGAGTGAGTAACGTAAGGGTAAGAGAGATGTGTGGAAATAAAAAGAGCGTGGTTGAGAGAGCAGAAGAGGGTGTTTTGAAGTGGTTTGGGCACATGGAGAGGACGAGTGAGGAAAGATTGACCAAGAGGATATATGTGTCGGAGGTGGAGGGAGCAAGGAGAAGAGGGAGACCAAATTGGAGGTGGAAAGATGGAGTGAAAAAGATTTTGTGTGATCGGGGCCTGAACATGCAGGAGGGTGTAAGGAGGGCAAGGAATAGAGTGAATTGGAGCGATGTGGTATACCGGGGTTGACGTGCTGTCAGTGGATTGAATCAAGGCATGTGAAGCGTATGGGGTAAACCATGGAAAGCTGTGTAGGTATGTATATTTGCGTGTGTGGACGTATGTATATATATGTGTATGGGGGGGGTTGGGCCATTTCTTTCGTCTGTTTCCTTGCGCTACCTCGCAAACGCGGGAGACAGCAACAAAGTATAAAAAAAAAAAAAAATATATATTATCCCTGGGGATAGGGGAGCAAGAATACTTCCCACGTATTCCCTGCGTGTCGTAGAAGGCGACTAAAAGGGGAGGGAGCGGGGGGCTGGAAATCCTCCCCTCTCGTTTTTTTTTAATTTTCCAAAAGAAGGAACAGAGAATTGGGCCAGGTGAGGGTAGTCCCTCAAAGGCTCAGTTCTCTGTTCTTAACGCTACCTCGCTAATGCGGGAAATGGCGAATAGTTTGAAAAAAAAAAAAAGAAAGAAAAATATATATATATATATATATATATATATATATATATATATATATATATATATATATATATATATATATCTGTTTCCCATTTTAGAAAGTTAATACAAGGAGGGGAGGATTTCTGGCCCCCCGCTCCCGTCCCCTCTAGTCGCTTTCTACGACACGCGAGGAATACGTGGGAAGTATTCTGTCACCCCTATCCCCAGGGATAATATACATATATATATACATATACACATACACACACATACACATACATACGCACATAGACACACACACATACATACATATATATACATATGAAAAATGTAAGAAACAATTTAGAAAACTGAAACTTCTAGCTTGAAATGAATGAAAAAAATGAATGTCACATAATGGTTCAACCTCTGGCTATGGAAAAAAGGAAATGTATAATTTATTTACACAAACGTCAATAGCATTTCTCATCAATTTAACCACTCGAAGGCTCAGAGTGGGGTGCCTAAATGTGTGTGGATGTAACCAAGATGTGAAAAAAGGAGAGATAGGTAGTATGTTTGAGGAAAGGAACCTGGATGTTTTGGCTCTGAGTGAAACGAAGCTCAAGGGTAAAGGGGAAGAGTGGTTTGGGAATGTCTAGGGAGTAAAGTCAGGGGTTAGTGAAAGGACAAGAGCAAGGGAAGGAGTAGCAATACTCCTGAAACAGGAGTTGTGGGAGTATGTGATAGAGTGTAAGAAAGTAAATTCTCGATTAATATGGGTAAAACTGAAAGTTGATGGAGAGAGGTGGGTGATTATTGGTGCATATGCACCTGGGCATGAGAAGAAAGATCAAGAGAGGCAAGTGTTTTGGGAGCAGCTGAATGAGTGTGTTAGTGGTTTTGATGCACGAGACCGGATTATAGTGATGGGTGATTTGAATGCAAAGGTGAGTAATGTGGCAGTTGAGGGAATAATTGGTATACATGGGGTGTTCAGTGTTGTAAATGGAAATGGTGAAGAGCTTGTAGATTTATGTGCTGAAAAAGGACTGATGATTGGGAATACCTGGTTTAAAAAGCGAGATATACATAAGTATACTTATGTAAGTAGGAGAGATGGCCAGAGAGCGTTATTGGATTATAAGTTAATTGACAGGCACGCGAGAGACTTTTGGATGTTAATGTGCTGAGAGGTGCAACTGGAGGGATGTCTGATCATTATCTTGTGGAGGCTAAGGTGAAGATTTGTATGGGTTTTCAGAAAAGAAGAGTGAATGTTGGGGTGAAGAGAGTGGTGAGAGTAAGTGAGCTTGAGAAGGAGACCTGTGTGAGGAAGTACCAGGAGAGACTGAGTACAGAATGGAGAAAGGTGAGAACAATGGAAGTAAGGGGAGAGGGGGAGGAATGGGATGTATTTAGGGAATCAGTGATGGATTGCGCAAAAGATGCTTGTGGCATGAGAAGAGTGGGAGGTGGGTTGATTAGAAAGGGTAGTGAGTGGTGGGATGAAGAAGTAAGAGTATTAGTGAAAGAGAAGAGAGAGGCATTTGGACGATTTTTGCAGGGAAAAAATGCAATTGAGTGGGAGATGTATAAAAGAAAGAGACAGGAGGTCAAGAGAAAGGTGCAAGAGGTGAAAAAAAGGGCAAATGAGAGTTGGGGTGAGAGAGTATCATTAAATTTTAGGGAAAATAAAAAGATGTTCTGGAAGGAGGTAAATAAAGTGCGTAAGACAAGGGAGCAAATGGGAACTTCAGTGAAGGGCGCAAATGGGGAGGTGATAACAAGTAGTGGTGATGTGAGAAGGAGATGGAGTGAGTATTTTGAAGGTTTGTTGAATGTGTTTGATGATAGAGTGGCAGATATAGGGTGTTTTGGTCGAGGTGGTGTGCAAAGTGAGAGGGTTAGGGAAAATGATTTGGTAAACAGAGAAGAGGTAGTGAAAGCTTTGCGGAAGATGAAAGCCGGCAAGGCAGCAGGTTTGGATGGTATTGCAGTGGAATTTATTAAAAAAGGGGGTGACTGTATTGTTGACTGGTTGGTAAGGTTATTTAATGTATGTATGACTCATGGTGAGGTGCCTGAGGATTGGCGGAATGCGTGCATAGTGCCATTGTACAAAGGCAAAGGGGATAAGAGTGAGTGCTCAAATTACAGAGGTATAAGTTTGTTGAGTATTCCTGGTAAATTATATGGGAGGGTATTGATTGAGAGGATGAAGGCATGTACAGAGCATCAGATTGGGGAAGAGCAGTGTGGTTTCAGAAGTGGTAGAGGATGTGTGGATCAGGTGTTTGCTTTGAAGAATGTATGTGAGAAATACTTAGAAAAGCAAATGGATTTGTATGTAGCATTTATGGATCTGGAGAAGGCATATGATAGAGTTGATAGAGATGCTCTGTGGAAGGTATTAAGAATATATGGTGTGGGAGGAAAGTTGTTAGAAGCAGTGAAAAGTTTTTATCGAGGATGTAAGGCATGTGTACGTGTAGGAAGAGAGGAAAGTGATTGGTTCTCAGTGAATGTAGGTTTGCGGCAGGGGTGTGTGATGTCTCCATGGTTGTTTAATTTGTTTATGGATGGGGTTGTTAGGGAGGTGAATGCAATAGTTTTGGAAAGAGGGGCAAGTATGAAGTCTGTTGGGGATGAGAGAGCTTGGGAAGTGAGTCAGTTGTTCGCTGATGATACAGCGCTGGTGGCTGATTCATGTGAGAAACTGCAGAAGCTGGTGACTGAGTTTGGTAAAGTGTGTGGAAGAAGAAAGTTAAGAGTAAATGTGAATAAGCGCAAGGTTATTAGGTACAGTAGGGTTGAGGGTCAAGTCAATTGGGAGGTGAGTTTGAATGGAGAAAAACTGGAGGAAGTGAAGTGTTTTAGATATCTGGGAGTGGATCTGGCAGCGGATGGAACCATGGAAGCGGAAGTGGATCATAGGGTGGGGGAGGGGGCGAAAATTCTGGGGGCCTTGAAGAATGTGTGGAAGTCGAGAACATTATCTCGGAAAGCAAAAATGGGTATGTTTGAAGGAATAGTGGTTCCAACAATGTTGTATGGTTGCGAGGCGTGGGCTATGGATAGAGTTGTGCGCAGGAGGATGGATGTGCTGGAAATGAGATGTTTGAGGACAATGTGTGGTGTGAGGTGGTTTGATCGAGTGAGTAACGTAAGGGTAAGAGAGATGTGTGGAAATAAAAAGAGCGTGGTTGAGAGAGCAGAAGAGGGTGTTTTGAAGTGGTTTGGGAACATGGAGAGGATGAGTGAGGAAAGATTGACCAAGAGGATATATGTGTCGGAGGTGGAGGGAACAAGGAGAAGAGGGAGACCAAATTGGAGGTGGAAAGATGGAGTGAAAAAGATTTTGTGTGATCGGGGCCTGAACATGCAGGAGGGTGAAAGGAGGGCAAGGAATACAGTGAATTGGAGCGATGTGGTATACCGGGGTTGACGTGCTGTCAGTGGATTGAATCAAGGCATGTGAAGCGTCTGGGGTAAGCCATGGAAAGCTGTGTAGGTATGTATATTTGCGTGTGTGGACGTATGTATATACATGTGTATGGGGGGGTTGGGCCATTTCTTTCGTCTGTTTCCTTGCGCTACCTCGCAAACGCGGGAGACAGCGACAAAGTATAAAAAAAAAAAAATATATATATATATATATATATATATATATATATGGATGTTTTGGCTCTGAGTGAAACGAAGCTCAAGGGTGAAGGGGAAGAGTGGTTTGGGAATGTCTTGGGAGTAAAGTCGGGGGTTAGTGAGAGGACAAGAGCAAGGGAAGGAGTAGCAGTACTCCTGAAACAGGAGTTGTGGGGGTACGTGATAGAATGTAAGAAAGTAAATTCTCGATTAATATGGGTAAAACTGAAAGTTGATGGAGAGAGATGGGTGATTATTGGTGCATATGCACCTGGGCATGAGAAGAAAGATCATGAGAGGCAAGTGTTTTGGGAGCAGCTGAATGAGTGTGTTAGTGGTTTTGATGTACGAGACTGGGTTATAGTGATGGGTGATTTGAATGCAAAGGTGAGTAATGTGGCAGTTGAGGGAATAATTGGTGTACATGGGGTGTTCAGTGTTGTAAATGGAAATGGTGAAGAGCTTGTAGATTTATGTGCTGAAAAAGGACTGATGATTGGGAATACCTGGTTTAAAAAGCGAGATATACATAAGTATACTTATGTAAGTAGGAGAGATGGCCAGAGAGCGTTATTGGATTATAAGTTAATTGACAGGCACGCGAAAGAGAGACTTTTGGATGTTAATGTGCTGAGAGGTGCAACTGGAGGGATGTCTGATCATTATCTTGTGGAGGCTAAGGTGAAGATTTGTATGGGTTTTCAGAAAAAAAGAGTGAATGTTGGGGTGAAGAGGGTGGTGAGAGTAAGTGAGCTTGGGAAGGAAACTTGTGTGACGAAGTACCAGGAGAGACTGAGTACAGAATGGAAAAAGGTGAGAACAATGGAAGTAAGGGGAGTGGGGGAGGAATGGGATGTATTTAGGGAATCAGTGATGGAGTGAGCAAAAGATGCTTGTGGCATGAGAAGAGTGGGAGGTGAGTTGATTAGAAAGGGTAGTGAGTGGTGGGATGAAGAAGTAAGAGTATTAGTGAAAGAGAAGAGGCATTTGGACGATTTTTGCAGGGAAAAAATGCAGTTGAGTGGGAGACGTATAAAAGAAAGAGACAGGAGGTCAAGAGAAAGGTGCAAGAGGTGAAAAAAAGGGTAAATGAGAGTTGGGGTGAGAGAGTATCATTAAATTTTAGGGAAAATAAAAAGATGTTCTGGAAGGAGGTAAATAAAGTGCGTAAGACAAGGGAGCAAATGGGAACTTCAGTGAAGGGCGCAAATGGGGAGGTGATAACAAGTAGTGGTGATGTGAGAATGAGATGGAGTGAGTATTTTGAAGGTTTGTTGAATGTGTTTGATAATAGAGTGGCAGATATAGGGTGTTTTGGTCGAGGTGGTGTGCAAAGTGAGAGGGTTAGGGAAAATGATTTGGTAAACAGAGAAGAGATAGTAAAAGCTTTGCGGAAGATGAAAGCCGGCAAGGCAGCAGTTTTGGATGGTATTGCAGTGGAATTTATTAAAAAAGGGGGTGACTGTATTGTTGACTGGTTGGTAAGGTTATTTAATGTATGTATGACTCACGGTGAGGTGCCTGAGGATTGGCGGAATGCGTGCATAGTGCCATTGTAATAAGGCAAAGGGGATAAGAGTGAGTGCTCAAATTACAGAGGTATAAGTTTGTTGAGTATTCCTGGTAAATTATATGGGAGGGTATTGATTGAGAGGGTGAAGGCATGTACAGAGCATCAGATTGGGGAAGAGCAGTGTGGTTTCAGAAGTGGTAGAGGATGTGTGGATCAGGTGTTTGCTTTGAAGAATGTATGTGAGAAATACTTAGAAAAACAAATGGATTTGTATGTAGCATTTATGGATATGGAGAAGGTATATGATAGAGTTGATAGAGATGCTCTGTGGAAGGTATTAAGAATATATGGTGTGGGAGGAAAGTTGTTAGAAGCAGTGAAAAGTTTTTATCGAGGATGTAAGGCATGTGTACGTGTAGGAAGAGAGGAAAGTGATTGGTTCTCAGTGAATGTAGGTTTGCGGCAGGGGTGTGTGATGTCTCCATGGTTGTTCAATTTGTTTATGGATGGGGTTGTTAGGGAGGTGAATGCAAGAGTTTTGGAAAGAGGGGCAAGTATGAAGTCTGTTGGGGATGAGAGAGCTTGGGAAGTGAGTCAGTTGTTGTTCGCTGATGATACAGCGCTGGTGGCTGATTCATGTGAGAAACTGCAGAAGCTGGTGACTGAGTTTGGTAAAGTGTGTGAAAGAAGAAAGTTAAGAGTAAATGTGAATAAGAGCAAGGTTATTAGGTACAGTAGGGTTGAGGGTCGAGTCAATTGGGAGGTGAGTTTGAATGGAGAAAAACTGGAGGAAGTGAAGTGTTTTAGATATCTGGGAGTGGATCTGGCAGCGGATGGAACCATGGAAGCGGAAGTGGATCATAGGGTGGGGGAGGGGGTGAAAATTCTGGGAGCCTTGAAGAATGTGTGGAAGTCGAGAACATTATCTCGGAAAGCAAAAATGGGTATGTTTGAAGGAATAGTGGTTCCAACAATGTTGTATGGTTGCGAGGCATGGGCTATGGATAGAGTTGTGCCCAGGAGGATGGATGTGCTGGAAATGAGATGTTTGAGGACAATGTGTGGTGTGAGGTGGTTTGATCGAGTAAGTAACGTAAGGGTAAGAGAGATGTGTGGAAATAAAAGGAGCGTGGTTGAGAGAGCAGAAGAGGGTGTTTTGAAATAGTTTGGGCACATGGAGAGAATGAGTGAGGAAAGATTGACCAAGAGGATATATGTGTCGGAGGTGGAGGGAACGAGGAGAAGAGGGAGACCAAATTGGAGGTGGAAAGATGGAGTGAAAAAGATTTTGTGTGATCGGGGCCTGAACATGCAGGAGGGTGAAAGGAGGGCAAGGAATAGAGTGAATTGGAGCGATGTGGTATACCGGGGTTGACGTGCTGTCAGTGGATTGAATCGGGGCATGTGAAGCGTCTGGGGTAAACCATGGAAAGCTGTGTAGGTATGTATATTTGCGTGTGTGGACGTATGTATATACATGTGTATGGGGATGGGTTGGGCCATTTCTTTCGTCTGTTTCCTTGCGCTACCTCGCAAATGCGGGAGACAGCGGCAAAAAAAAAAAAAATATATATATATATATATATATATATATATATATATATATATATATATATATATATATATATGGGAGTGGGGGGCTGGAAATCCTCCCCTCTCGTTTTTTTTTAATTTTCCAAAAGAAGGAACAGAGAATTGGGCCAGGTGAGGGTATTCCCTCAAAGGCCCACTCCTCTGTTCTTAATGCTACCTCGCTAATGCGGGAAATGGCGAATAGTTTGAAAGAAGAAAAATATATATATATATATATATATATATATATATATATATATATATATATATATATATATATATTAAATTCTAGGGAGAATAAAAAGGTGTTCTGGAAGGAGGTAAATAAAGTGCGTAAGACAAGGGAGCAAATGGGAACTTCAGTGAAGGGCGCAAATGGGGAGGTGATAACAAGTAGTGGTGATGTGAGAAGGAGATGGAGTGAGTATTTTGAAGGTTTGTTGAATGTGTTTGATGATAGAGTGGCAGATATAGGGTGTTTTGGTCGAGATGGTGTGCAAAGTGAAAGGGTTAGGGAAAATGATTTGGTAAACAGAGAAGAGGTAGTAAAAGCTTTGCGGAAGATGAAAGCCGGCAAGGCAGCAGGTTTGGATGGTATTGCAGTGGAATTTATTAAAAAAGGGGGTGACTGTATTGTTGACTGGTTGGTAAGGTTATTTAATGTATGTATGACTCATGGTGAGGTGCCTGAGGATTGGCGGAATGCGTGCATAGTGCCATTGTAATAAGGCAAAGGGGATAAGAGCGAGTGCTCAAATTACAGAGGTATAAGTTTGTTGAGTATTCCTGGTAAATTATATGGGAGGGTATTGATTGAGAGGGTGAAGGCATGTACAGAGCATCAGATTGGGGAAGAGCAGTGTGGTTTCAGAAGTGGTAGAGGATGTGTGGATCAGGTGTTTGCTTTGAAGAATGTATGTGAGAAATACTTAGAAAAGCAAATGGATTTGTATGTAGCATTTATGGATCTGGAGAAGGCATATGATAGAGTTGATAGAGATGCTCTGTGGAAGGTATTAAGAATATATGGTGTGGGAGGAAAGTTGTTAGAAGCAGTGAAAAGTTTTTATCGAGGATGTAAGGCATGTGTACGTGTAGGAAGAGAGGAAAGTGATTGGTTCTCAGTGAATGTAGGTTTGTGGCAGGGGTGTGTGATGTCTCCATGGTTGTTTAATTTGTTTATGGATGGGGTTGTTAGGGAGGTAAATGCAAGAGTTTTGGAAAGAGGGGCAAGTATGAAGTCTGTTGGGGATGAGAGAGCTTGGGAAGTGAGTCAGTTGTTGTTCGCTGATGATACAGCGCTGGTGGCTGATTCATGTGAGAAACTGCAGAAGCTGGTGACTGAGTTTGGAAAAGTGTGTGGAAGAAGAAAGTTAAGAGTAAATGTGAATAAGAGCAAGGTTATTAGGTACAGTAGGGTTGAGGGTCAAGTCAATTGGGAGGTGAGTTTGAATGGAGAAAAACTGGAGGAAGTGAAGTGTTTTAGATATCTGGGAGTGGATCTGGCAGCGGATGGAACCACGGAAGCGGAAGTGGATCATAGGGTGGGGGAGGGGGGCGAAAATCCTGGGGGCCTTGAAGAATGTGTGGAAGTCGAGAACACTATCTCGGAAAGCAAAAATGGGTATGTTTGAAGGAATAGTGGTTCCAACAATGTTGTATGGTTGCGAGGCGTGGGCTATGGATAGAGTTGTGCGCATGAGGATGGATGTGCTGGAAATGAGATGTTTGAGGACAATGTGTGGTGTGAGGTGGTTTGATTGAGTGAGTAACGTAAGGGTAAGAGAGATGTGTGGAAATAAAAAGAGCGTGGTTGAGAGAGCAGAAGAGGGTGTTTTGAAGTGGTTTCGGCACATGGAGAGGATGAGAGGGGGAAAAACTGACCAAGAGGATATATGTGTCGGAGGTGGAGGGAACAAGGAGAAGATGGAGACCAAATTGGAGGTGGAAAGATGGAGTGAAAAAGATTTTGTGTGATCGGGGCCTGAACATGCAGGAGGGTGAAAGGAGGGCAAGGAATAGAGTGAATTGGAGCGATGTGGTATACCGGGGTTGACGTGCTGTCAGTGGATTGAAGCAAGGCATGTGAAGCGTCTGGGGTAAACCATGGAAAGCTGTGTAGGTATGTATATTTGCGTGTGTGGACGTATGTATATACATGTGTATGGGGGGGGGTTGGGCCATTTCTTTCGTCTGTTTCCTTGCGCTACCTCGCAAACGCGGGAGACAGCGACAAAGTATAATAATAAAATATATATATATATATATATATATATATATATATATATATATATATATATATATATATTTTTTTTTTTTTTTTTTTTTTTTTTTTATACTTTGTCGCTGTCTCCCGCGTTTGCGAGGTAGCGCAAGGAAACAGACGAAAGAAATGGCCCAACCCCCCCCCCCATACACATGTACATACACACGTCCACACACGCAAATATACATACCTACACAGCTTTCCATGGTTTACCCCAGACGCTTCACATGCCTTGCTTCAATCCACTGACAGCATGTCAACCCCTGTATACCACATGACTCCAATTCACTCTATTTCTTGCCCTCCTTTCACCCTCCTGCATGTTCAGGCCCCGATCACACAAAATCTTTTTCACTCCATCTTTCCACCTCCAATTTGGTCTCCCTCTTCTCCTCGTTCCCTCCACCTCCGACACATATATCCTCTTGGTCAATCTCTCCTCACTCATTCTCTCCATGTGCCCAAACCATTTCAAAACACCCTCTTCTGCTCTCTCAACCACGCTCTTTTTATTTCCACACATCTCTCTTACCCTTACGTTACTTACTCGATCAAACCACCTCACACCACACATTGTCCTCAAACATCTCATTTCCAGCACATCCATCCTCCTGCGCACATCTCTATCCATAGCCCACGCCTCGCAACCATACAACATTGTTGGAACCACTATTCCCTCAAACATACCCATTTTTGCTTTCCGAGATAGTGTTCTCGACTTCCACACATTTTTCAAGGCTCCCAAAATTTTCGCCCCCTCCCCCACCCTATGATCCACTTCCGCTTCCATGGTTCCATCCGCTGACAGATCCACTCCCAGATATCTAAAACACTTCACTTCCTCCAGTTTTTCTCCATTCAAACTCACCTCCCAATTGACTTGACCCTCACCCCTACTGTACCTAATAACCTTGCTCTTATTCACATTTACTCTCAACTTTCTTCTTCCACACACTTTACCAAACTCAGTCACCAGCTTCTGCAGTTTCTCACATGAATCAGCCACCAGCGCTGTATCATCAGCGAACAACAACTGACTCACTTCCCAAGCTCTCTCATCCCCAACAGACTTCATACTTGCCCCTCTTTCCAAGACTCTTGCATTTACCTCCCTAACAACCCCATCCATAAACAAATTAAACAACCATGGAGACATCACACACCCCTGCCGCAAACCTACATTCACTGAGAACCAATCACTTTCCTCTCTTCCTACATATATATATATATATATATATATATATATATATATATATATATATATATATATATATATAAATATATATATATATATATATATATATATATATATATATATATATATATATATATATATATATATATATATATATACATATATATATATATATATATATATATATATATATATATATATATAAATATATATATATATATATATATATATATATATATATATATATATATATATATATATATATATATATATATTTTATCTCAGAAAGCAAAAATGGGTATGTTTGAAGGAATAGTGGTTCCAACAATGTTCCATGGTTGCGAGGTGTGGGCTATGGATAGAGTTGTGCGCAGGAGGATGGATGTGCTGGAAATGAGATGTTTGAGGACAATGTGTGGTGTGAGGTGGTTTGATCGAGTAAGTAACGTAAGGGTAAGAGAGATGTGTGGAAATAAAAAGAGCGTGATTGAGAGAGCAGAAGAGGGTGTTTTGAAATGGTTTGGGCACATGGAGAGAATGAGTGAGGAAAGATTGACCAAGAGGATATATGTGTCGGAGGTGGAGGGAACGAGGAGAAGTGGGAGACCAAATTGGAGGTGGAAAGATGGAGTGAAAAAGATTTTGTGTTATCGGGGCCTGAACATGCAGGAGGGTGAAAGGAGGGCAAGGAATAGAGGGAATTGGATCGATGTGGTATACCGGGGTTGACGTGCTGTCAGTGGATTAAAACAGGGCATGTGAAGCGTCTGGGGTAAACCATGGAAAGCTGTGTAGGTATGTATATTTGCGTGTGTGGACGTATGTATATACATGTGTATGGGGGTGGGTTGGGCCATTTCTTTCGTCTGTTTTCTTGTGCTACCTCGCAAATGCGGGAGACAGCGACAAAGCAAAAAAAAAAAATAAAAATATATATATATATATATATATATATATATATATATATATATATATATATATATATATATATATATATATATATATATATATATATATATATATATATATATATATATATATATATATATATATATATGTATATATATATATATATATATATAACATTGTTGGAACCACTATTCCTTCAAACATACCCATCTCTGCTCTCCAAGATAATGTTCTCATCTTCCACATTTTTTAACGCTACCAGAACTTTTGCCCCCTCCCCTACACTGTGACTCACTTCCAGTTCTATGGTTCCATCTGCTGCCAAATCCACTCCCAGATATCTAAAACACTTCACTTCCTCCAGTTTTTCTCCATTCAAACTTACCTCCCAATTGACTTGTTCCTCAACCCTACTGTACCTAATAATCTTGCTCTTATTCACATTTACTCTCAGCTTTCTTCTTTCACACATTTTACCAGACTCAGTCACCAGCTTCTGCAGTTTCTCACATGAATCAGCCACCAGCGCTGTATCATCAGCGAACAACAACTGACTCACTTCCCAAGCCCTCTCATCCACAACAAACTGCATACTTGCCCTCTTTCCAAAACTCTTGCATTCACCTCCCTGACAACCCCATCCATAAACATATCAAACAACCATAGAGACATCACACACCCCTACCGCAAACCGACATTAACTGAGAATCAATGACTTTCCTCTCTGACCCACACATCCTCTACCACTTTTGAAATCCCTGGGGATAGGGGAGAAAGAATACTTCCCACGCATTCCCCGCGTGTTGTACAAGGCAACTAAAGGGGATGGGAACAGGGGGCTGGAAACCCTCCCCTCCCTGTAATTATCTTTCTAAAAGGGGAAACAGAAGAACGAGTCACGCAGGGAGTGCTCATCCTCCTCAAAGGCTAAGATTGGGGTGTCTAAATGTGTGTGGATGTAACCAAGATGAGAAAAAAAGAGAGATAGGTAGTATGTTTGAGGAGAGGAACCTGGATGTTTTGGCTCTGAGTGAAATGAAGCTCAAAGGTAAAGGGGAAGAGTGGTTTGGGAATGTTTTGGGAGTAAAGTCAGGGGTTGGTGAGAGGAGAAGAGCAAAGGAAGGAGTAGCACTACTCCTGAAACAGGAGTGGAGGGAGTATGTGATTGAGTGTAAGAAAGTAAACTCTAGATTGATATAGGTAAAACTAAAAGTGGATGGAGAGAGATGGGAGATTACTGTTGCCTATGCACCTGAGCATGAATAGAAAGATCATGAGAGGCAAGTGTTTTGGGAGGAGCTGAGTGAGTGTGTTTGCAGTTTTAATATATGAGACTGGGTTATAGTGATGGGTGATTTGAATGCAAAGGTGAGTTATGTGGCAGTTGAGGGAATAATTGGTGTACACGGGGTGTTCAGTGTTGTAAACGAAAATGGTGAAGAGCTTGTAGATTTGTGTGCTGAAAAAGGACTGGTGATTGGGAATACCTGGTTTAAAAAGAGAGATATACGTAAGTATACGTATGTAAGTAGGAGAGATGACCAGAGATTGTTACTGGATTATGTGTAAATTGATAGGCATAAGAAAGAGAGACTTCTGGATGTTAATGTGCTGATAGGTGCAACTGGCGGGATGTCTGATCATTTTCTTGCAGAAGCAAAGGTGAAGATTTGTAGAGGTTTTCAGAAAAGAGGAGAGAAAGTTTGGGTGAAGAAAGTAAGTGAGCTTGGGAAGGTGACTTGTGTGAGGAAGTACCAGGAGAGACTAAGTGCAGAATGGAAAAACGTTAGAGCAAAGGACGTAAAGGGAGTGGGGGGGAAATGGGATATATTTGGGGAAGCAGTGATGGCATGCCCAAAGGATGCTTGTGGCATGAGAAGCGTGGGAGGTGGGCAGATTAGAAAGGGTAATGAGTGGTGGGATCAAAAAGTAAGATTATTAGTGAGAGAGAAGAGAGAGATGTTTGGACGATTTTTGCGGGGAAGTAGTGCAAATAACTGGGAGATGTATAAAAGAATGAGGCAGGAGGTCAAGAGAAAGGTGGAAGAGGTGAAAAAGAGGGCAAATGAGAGTTGGGTTGAGAGAGTACCATCAAATTTTAGGGAGAATAAAAAGATGTTTTGGAGGGAGGTAAATAAAGTACATAAGACAAGAGAACAAATGGGAACATCAGTGAAGGGGGATAATGGGGAGATAATAACAAGTAGTGATGATGTGAGAAGATGCAGTGAGTATTTTGAAGGTTTGTTGAACGTGTTAGATGATAGAGTGGTAGATATAGGGTGTTTTGGTCGAGGTGGTGTGTAAAGTGAGAGGGTCAAGGAGAAGGGTTTTGTAAATGGAAAAGACGTAGTGAAAGCTTTGCGGAAGATGAAAGCCGGCAAGGTAGCGGGTTTGGATGGTATTACAGTGGAATTTATCAAAAAAGGGGGTGACTATGTTGTTGACTCGTTGGTGAGGCTATTCAATTTATGTATGACTCATGGTGAAGTGCCTGAGGATTGGCGGAATGTATGCATAGTGCCATTGTACAAAGGCAAAGGGGATAAAGGTGAGTGTTCAAATTACAGAGGTGTAAGTCTGTTGAGTATTCCTGGGAAATAATGTGGGATGGTATTGATAAAGAGTGTGAAGGCATGTACAGAGCATCAGATTGGGGAAGAGCAGTGTGGTTTCTGAAGTGGTATAGGACGTGTAGATCAGGTGTTTGCTTTGAAGAATGCATGTGAGAAATACTAAGAAAAACAAACGGATTTGTATGTAGCATTTATGGATCTGAAGAAGATATATGATGGAGTTCATAGAGATGCTATGTAGAAGGTATTAAGAGCATATGGTGTGGGTGGCAAGTTGCTAAAAGCAGTGAAAAATTTTTATCAAGGATATACGGCATGTGTACGAGTAGGAAGAGAGGAATGTGATTGGTTCTCAGTGAATGTTGGTCTGCGGCAGGGGTGCGTGATGTCTCCATGGTTATTAAATTTGTTTATGGATGGGGTTGTTAGGGAGGTAAATTCAAGGGTTTTAGAGAGAGGGGCAAGTATGCAGTCTGTTGTGGATGAGAGGGCTTGGGAAGTGAGTCAGTTGTTGTTCGCTGATGATACAGCACTGGTGGCTGATTCGGGTGAGAAACTGCAGAAGCTGGTGACTGAGTCTGGTAAAATGTGTGAAAGTAGAAAGCTGAGAGTAAATGTGAATAACAACAAGGTTATCAGGTACAGTAGGGTTGAGGGACAAGTCAATTCGGAGGTAAATTTGAGTGGAGAAAAATTGGAGGAAGTGAAGTGCTTTAGATATCTGGATTTGGCAGCAGATGGAACCATGGAAGCGGAAGTGAGTCACAGGGTGGGGGAGGGGTGAAGGTTCTGGGAGCGTTGAAAAATGTTTGGAAGACAAGAACATTATCTTGGAAAGCAAAAATGGGTACGTTTGAGGGAATAGTGGTTCCAACAATGTTATATGGTTTCGAGGCATGGTGTTATAAAGGGTAAGAGAGTTGTGGGGTGATAAAAAGAGTGGTTGAGAGAGCAGAAGAGGGTGTACTGAAGAGAACAAAGGGAAACATCAGTGAAGGGAACAATGGGGAGGTAATAACAAGTAGTGGTGATGTGAGAAGGAGATGGAGTGAGTATTTTGAAGCTTTGTTGAATGTGTTTAATGATAGGATGGCAGATATAGGGTGTTTTGGTCGAGGTGGTGTGTGAAGTGAGAGGGTCAGGGAGAATGGTTTGGTAAACAGAGAAGAGGTAGTGAAAGCTTTGTGGAAGATGAAGGCCAGTAAGGCAGCAGGTTTGGATGGTACTGCTATGGAATTTATTAAAAAAAGAGTGTGACTGTGTTGTTGACTGGTTGGTGAGGATATTCAATGTATGTGTAGCTCATGGTGAAGTGCTTGAGGATTGGTGAAATGCATGCATAGTGCCATTGTACAAAGGCAAAGGGGATAAAGATGAGTGTTCAAAGTACAGAGGTATAAGTCTGTTGAGTATTCCTGGGAAATCATATGGAAGGGTATTGATTGCAAGGGTGAAGGCATGTACAGAGCATCAGATTGGGGAAGAGCAGTGTGGTTTCAGAAGTGGTTGAGGATGTGTGGATCAGGTGTTTGCTTTGAAGAATGTATGTGAGAAATACTTAGAAAAACAAATGGATTTGGAGAAAGCATATAATAGAGTTGATAGAGATGCTCTGTGGAAGGTATTAAGAGTACATGGTGTGGGAGGCAAGTTGCTCTTAGCAGTGAAAAGTTTTTATGAAGGATGTGGGGCATGTGTACAAATAGGAAGAGAGGAAAGTGATTGGTCCCTAGTGAATGTCAGTTTGCGACAGGGGTGCATGATGTCTCCATGGTTGCTGAGGGCAAGTAAGCAGTCTTATTTGGATGAGAGGACTTGGGAAGTGAGTCGGTGGTTGTTTGCTGATGATACAGTGCTGGTGGCTGATTTGGGTGAGAAACTGCAGAAGCTGGTGACTGAGTTTGGTAAAGTGTGCGAAAGAAGAAAGCCGAGAGTAAATTGAATAAGAGCAAGGTTATCAGCTTCGGTAGGGTTGAGGGACAAGTCAGTTGGGAGGTAAGTTTGAATGGAGAAAAACTGGAGGAAGTGAAGTGTTTTAGATATCTGGGAGTGAATTTGGCAGTGGATGGAACCATGGAAGTAAAAAGGAGTCACAGGGTTGGAGACGGGGCGAAGGTTCTGGGAGCGTTAAAGAATGTGTGGAAGGCAAGAATGATATCTCAAAGAGCAAAAATGGGTATGTTTGAAGGAATAGTGGTTCCAACAATGTTATATGGTTGTGAGGCATGGGCTATAGATAGGGTTGTGTGGATAAGGGTGGATGTGTTGGAAATGAAATATCTGAGGACAATAAAAGGTGCAAGGTGGTTTGACCAAGTAAGTAATGAAAGGGTAAGAGAGATGCATGGAAATAAAAAGAGTGTGGTTGAGAGAGCAGTAGAGGGGATACTGAAATGGTTTGGTCACATGGAGAGAATGAGAAGAAAGACTGACAAATAGGATATATGTGTCAGAGGTGGAGGGAATGAGAAGTGGGAAACCAAACTGGAGGTGGAAGGATAACGTGTAAAAGATTTTGAGTAATCGGGGCCTGAACATACAGGAGGGTGAAAGACGTGCAAGGAATAGAGTGAATTGGAACGATGTATTATACCGGGTCAATGCGCTGTCAATGGATTGAACCAAGGTATGTGAAGCGTCTGGGGTAAACCGTGGAAAGTTTTGTGGGGCCTGGATGTGGAAAGGGAGCTGTGGTTTCGGTGCATTATACATGACAGCTAGAGACTGAGTGTAAATGAAAGTGGCCTTTTGTCTTTTCCTACCGCTAACTCACGGGGGAAGTTTGCTATTTCATGTGTGGCGGGGCAGCGATGGGAATGGATAAACGCATGAACGTGGCCTTTTGTCTTTTCCTACCACTAACTCCCGGGGGAAGTTTGCTATTTCATGCGTGGCGGGGTAGCAATGGGAATGGATAAAGGCAGCAAGTATGAATATGTACATGTGTATATATGTACATGTCTGTGTATGTATATGTATGTATACATTGAAATGTATAAGTATGTATATATGCATGTGTGGGCATGTATGAGTATACATGTGTATGTGGGTGGGTTGGGCCATTCTTTCGTCTGCACTCTTGCACTTCCTCACTAATGCAGGAGACAGCGACAAAGTATAATAGATGAATAAATAAAGAAATAAATCTTACTTGGTAACTGATACAATACGCTGTATTCTCTAAATACAGTATTTTTTTTACATATTTCTCTTTATTAGATTAATGATAAATTCATTCACTAAAAATTGGGCATATACCTATGAAAATAATGTAAATATGGGTGATACAGTATGTTTCTAACTCAGGTATGCAAGGAAAGCAACTGTATTTCAGTTAAATACATTCAAAATATTTTTCAGCGAATGATACAATACAATGTATTCTATTCATACGCTAAAGGAATATTTTCCATAGTTCTCTTCAATAGGTTCTTATCAAAAGCATGAGCTATTCATTATCTACACATTCAGAAAAAATGTACAACAAATCCTTACCCAGCCTATCCCAGAGTCCTGAAGAAATGTGAGTATGACAACAGTCAGTCAACTGTCTATGATTTTTTTGGAAATGTCGAATAGTATTTTCATTGCATGGATAATGTTTTGAGTGTTATTTAGAACATTATTTCCTTTAGTTACATTACATTCTGAGTATACTTCTTCCTTTTTTCCCCACAATCCCTAACCCATTATTTACATGGAAATGGATGTCACAATATAGTGCAATTCAACACCACAAAGGAAAACAGAATGCAAAGGAGTACTGGTGAGCAAGGATCTTAAGCTGTGGCAACAATGTACTAATGTACATAATAAGGCTGGCAAAATGTATTAGTGCATAATAAAGCTAATATGATGTTAGGGTTCATTAATAGGAATGTTAGGAATAAAACTCCTAAAGTATTATTGCAACTTTATCTTGCATTGGTGAGACCACATTTGGATTATGCAGTACAGTTTTGGGCTCCATACTATGCAGTTGATATAGATGGTTTTGAGAGAGTACAAAGGTGAATGAAAAAAATGATCCCTGGAATCAGAAACCAACTTATGAAGACATGTTAAAAAGACTGAATGTACACTTACTTAAGAGGAGGGCTAGATGGGATATGATTGAAGATCTTAAATGGGTAAATGGCATTAATAAAGATAACATGAATAGAGTTCTTACAATGGTGCCCCTCGACAAGAAATAATGGATTCAAATTTGAAAAAAATAGATTCCCGTCAGATGTAGGTAAATACTGGTTCGGGAATAAGGTATCATATTTATGGAACACACTGTGAAGTACAGTAGTGGAAGCTAGGTCTTTAGGTAGTTTTATATGAAGTTTGGATGTGTTAATGGGCTCAGGCGATTGGCTGATGGGTGGACAGACTTAAGATCTGCCTAGCATAGGATAACAGGCCTCTTGCAGTGTCCTCACTTCTTAGGTTCTTATGTTCTTAACTTTTTGGAACCTATCTCTTGCTATACTGCAACCCTACTGTATATAGAGGACAATGCACTATAAGTGGGCTGAACCAAAGCATATGGGATTTATGAAGAGTGCAGGAAAATCATGAAAATGTTTATGGGGATTGCCTGTAGATAGCTGGCTCTGGTTTTGGTGGATTATACATGACAACTAGATCATGAATGTGAGCAAATGAGGCCATTCTTCATCTGCTCCTGGGGCTGCCATTTTAAGTGGAAAATGGCAAACAAGTGCAATGAGAAAAATTGCTAATATTCATTAAGCTCGAGAAAATAGCCCCATCAGAACAGCATATGAGGATAGATGGAAATAAATGAGGAATGATGTGTATGAAATTTAAGCTTTTGAAATGAAGATCTGTATAAAGTAATGTAATAACAATAAAGCACATGTCTCTAATTCTATCCATAGGTCAAGCAATAACTCACCTGCTCTTGATTTGTAGCTGTTCTGTCATTCTTCTTTCTATGAATTCCTGCCTTACCCCACCTGTTCTCTGGCTCTTGAGGTCTGCCATCTCCAGGATGTCGTGGCTGTGGCATTTTGCAGTTACAAGCTGACTCATTACCTTTTACCTTGCTTACTGTTCCCTCACCTACATGGGAGATATTAAAGCTAAATAGTACTTCCACTTTCAAACACTATTCCACACACATTATATATGGGTACAAAACAGATGTAGTGTAACAACAAATTTTCATAAAAAGCTGTAAAAATGATATAGTTGTTAGTTGTGAATGAAAAAAATCACATGAAGAAAATCATCACTTGATGTACAGCCACATAGTTTCATTTCAAAGTAGTTAGCACATTGCAAAACTAATTTGGCTGATATGTTACTTGATCTGATTTAACATACCTACTTACTGTACTTCATTGTTAACTCTTTTGGTGCTCAACAAAAATTTAGGCTGGTTCCAGAAAAATTCATTCTTTTTACATCGGAGGCACAGTCACTGACAAAAGTCCACATCAAAGCCAGCTTTCACTAAAATATGTAAGGATTATAAAACAGAAAAAGAAGAGACAAGGGAAGTATTCATGAATTTTGGAGGAGGTGAAGAACCTGTCATTTAAAATGTGCCATGTCATAGTTCTTAGGAAAGACATAAGAAAGTGGAGTTCCAGAGCTTTGAGGTGTAGGGAAAGAAACAGTTTTCAAAATGGCCCACCACTGAGTTGATGATGACCACACAATAATCATGTGATGCAGCAGTTTGCAGAGTACTAAAAGGTCAAGTTAGTGATGGGGCACACAATCAGCCAGCTCTCAGGAGAAAAAAATAGAATAATACCTATAGAAGCAAATGGATTTGTATGTAGCATTTATGGATCTGGAGAAGGCATATGATAGAGTTGATAGAGATGCTCTGTGGAAGGTATTAAGAATATATGGTGTAAGAGGCAAGTTGTTAGAAGCAGTGAAAAGTTTTTATCGAGGATGTAAGGCATGTGTACGTGTAGGAAGAGAGGAAAGTGATTGGCCTCAGTGAATGTAGGTTTGCGGCAGGGGTGTGTGATGTCTCCATGGTTGTTTAATTTGTTTATGGATGGGGTTGTTAGGGAGGTGAATGGAAGAGTTTTGGAAAGAGGGGCAAGTATGAAGTCAGTTGTGGATGAGAGAGCTTGGGAAGTGAGTCAGTTGTTGTTCGCTGATGATACAGCGCTGGTGGCTGATTCATGTGAGAAACTGCAGAAGCTGGCGACTGAGTTTGGTAAAGTGTGTGAAAGAAGAAAGTTAAGAGTAAATGTGAATAAGAGCAAGGTTATTAGGTACAGTAGGGTTGAGGGTCAAGTCAATTGGGAGGTAAGTTTGAATGGAGAAAAACTGGAGGAAGTAAAGTGTTTTAGATATCTGGGAGTGGATCTGGCAGTGGATGGAACCATGGAAGTGGAAGTGAATCATAGGGTGGGGGAGGGGGCGAAAATCCTTGGAACCTTGAAGAATGTTTGGAAGTCGAGAACATTATCTCGGAAAGCAAAAATGGGTATGTTTGAAGGAATAGTGGTTCCAACAATGTTGTATGGTTGCGAGGTGTGGGCTATGGATAGAGTTGTGCGCATGAGGGTGGATGTGCTGGAAATGACGTGTTTGAGGACAATGTGTGGTGTGAGGTGGTTTGATCGAGTAAGTAATGTAAGGGTAAGAGAGATGTGTGGAAATAAAAAGAGCGTGGTTGAGAGAGCAGAAGAGGGTGTTTTGAAATGGTTTGGGCACAAGGAGAGAATGAGTGAGGAAAGATTGACCAAGAGGATATATATGTCGGAGGTGGAGGGAACGAGGAGAAGTGGGAGACCAAATTGGAGGTGGAAAGATGGAGTGAAAAAGATTTTGAGTGATCGGGGCCTGAACATGCAGGAGGGTGAAAGGCGGGCAAGGAATAGAGTAAATTGGATCGATGTGGTTTACCGGGGTTGACGTGCTGTCAGTGGATTGAATCAGGGCATGTGAAGCGTCTGGGGTAAACCATGGAAAGTTGTGTGGGGCCTGGATGTGGAAAGGGAGCTGTGGTTTCGGGCATTATTGCATGACAGCTACAGACTGAGTGTGAACGAATGGGGCCTTTGTTGTCTTTTCCTAGCGCTACCTCGCACACATGAGGGGGGAGGGGGATGGTATTCCATGTGTGGCGAGGTGGCAATGGGAATGAATAAAGGCAGACAGTGTGAATTGTGTGCTTCGGTATATATGTATGTGTCTGTGTGTGTATATATACGTGTACATTGAGATGTATGGGGATGTATATTTGCGTGTGTGGACATATATGTATATAAATGTGTATGGGGGTGGGTTGGGCCATTTCTTTCGTCTGTTTCCTTGCACTACCTCGCAAACACGGGAGACAGCGACAAAGCAAAATAAATAAATAAATAAATAAAAACCTATAGAAGAGGGAAAGTGAATCAACATTGCTGCATAGGCCAAAAGCATCAAATTTTGAAGTCGGCCTTGGGAAAGTTGAAAGTTAGACCACTATTGGCTCAACTCTGTCGAGTAAGGATGCAGAGCTAGAACCACCCTAGATACGAGAGAAGTACTCCATAAAAGGATCGATCAATCCTTTGTATAAACAGAGCTACTGTTCATAAAAAAGAAATTATGACATATAAACAGGGCTCTTGGTTTATTTAATGCAGACTGAGCTATTTCTGCAATGTTGGTTAGTGAGTCTACATGTGAGTTTTGTATATATATATATAAAAAAAAAAAAGGGAGCAGCTCATGTGGAGCAGACCCATCCCCCTCTTTAAGAACCTTTCCAAATAGGTTTCAGTTTCATATAAGAACGTTTCATGATGATGCTCAGAGTATACAAAATGAAGTCTCAAGTTTAGCGTTAGCAGGAAAATATTCATTTATCTTTTTATTATAATTTGTTGCTGTCTCCTGCGTTAGCGAGGAAGCACAAGGAAATAGATGAAACAATGGCCCAACCCACTCACATACACATGTATATACATACACATCCACACACGCACATATACATACCTATACATTTCAACGTACACATTTATATACATACACAGACATATACATATATACACATGCCCTGGTTCAATCCAGTGACAGCACGTCGAACTCGGAATACCACATTGTTCCAATTCACTCTATTCCTTGCATGCCTTTCACCCTCCTATATGTTCAGGCCCTGACTGCTCAAAATCTTTTTCACTCCATCCTTCCATGCCCAATTTAGTCTCCCACTTCTCCTTGTTCCCTCCACCTCTGACACATATATCCTCTTTGTCAATCTTTCCTCACTCATTGTCTCCATGTGACCAAGCCATTTCAATACACCCTTTTCTGCTCTCTCAACAATATTGTTTTTATTACCACACACACACACACACATATAGTGGTGATGTGAGAAGGAGATGGAGTGAGTATTTTGAAGATTTGTTGAATGTATTTGATGACAGAGTGGCAGATATAGGATGTTTTGGTTGCGGTGGTGTGCAAAGTGAGAGGGCTAGGGAGAATGATTTGGTAAACAGAGAAGACGTAGTAAAAGCTTTGTGGATGATGAAAGCCAGCAAGGCAGCAGGTTTGGATGGTATTGCAGTGGAATTTATCAAAAACGGGGGTGACTGTATTGTTGACTGGTTGGTAAGGATATTTAATGCATGTATGACTTATGGTGAGGTGCCTGAGGATTGGTGGAATGCTTGCATAGTGCCATTGTACAAAGGCAAAGGGGATAAAAGTGAGTGCTCAAATTACAGAGGCATAGTTTGTTGAGTATTCCTGGGAGATTATATGGGAGGGTATTGATTGAGAGGGGCGAAGGCATGTACAGAGCATCAGATTGGGGAATAGCAGTGTGGTTTCAGAAGTGGTAGAGGATGTGTGGATCAGGTGTTTGCTTTGAAGAATGTATGTGAGAAATACTTAGAAAAGCAAATGGATTTGTATGTAGCATTTATGGATCTGGAGAAGGCATATGATAGAGATGATAAAGATGCTCTTTGGAAGGTGTTAAGAGTGTATGGTGTGGGAGGCAAAGTGTCAGAAGCAGTGAAAAGTTTTTATCGAGGATGTAAGGCATGTGTACGAGTAGGAAGAGAGGAAAGTGATTGGTTCTCAGTGAATGTAGGTTTGCGGCAGGGGTGCGTGATGTCTCCATAGTTGTTTTCTCCATGGTTGTTTAATTTGTTTATGGATGGGGATGTTAAGGAGGTGAATGGAAGAGTTTTGGAAAGAGGGGCAAGTATGCAGTCTGTTGTGGATGAGAGAGCTTGGGAAGTGAGTCAGTTGTTGTTCACTGATGATACAGCACTGGTGGCTGATTCAAGTGAGAAACTGCAGAAGCTGGTGACTGAGTTTGGCAAAGTGTGTGAAAGAAGGAAGCTGAGAGTAAATGTGAATAAGAGCAAGGTTGTTAGGTACAGTAGGGTTGAGGGACAAGTCAGTTGGGTGGTGTGTTTGAATGGAGAAAAACTGGAGGAAATGAGGAATTTTAGATATCGAGGAGTGGATTTCGCAGCAGATGGAACCATGGAAGCAGAAGTGAATCATAGGGCAGGGAAGGGGGCGAAAGTTCTGGGAGCGTTGAAAAATGTGTGGAAGTCAAGAATGTTATCTTGGAAAGCAAAAATGGGTATGTTTGAAGGAATAGTGGTTCCAACAATGTTATATGGTTGCAAGGCGTGGGCTTGGTCAATCTTTCCTCACTCATTCTCTCCATGTGTACAAACCATTTAAAAACACCCTCTTCTGCTCTCTCAACCACACTCTTTTTATTACCACACATCTCTCTTACCCTTTCATTACTTACTTGATCAAACCACCTCACACCACATATTGTCCTCAAATATCTCATTTCCAGCACATCCACCCTACTTTCCAAAATAAAGTTCTTGACTTCCATACATTTTTCAATGCTCCAAGAACTTTCGCCCCCTCCCCCACCCTATGATTCACTTCCGCTTCCATGGTTCCATCCGCTGCCAAATTCACTCCCAAATATTTAAAACACTTTACTTCCTCCAGTTTTTCTCCATTCAAACTTACTTCCCAATTGACTTGTCCCTCAACCTTACTGTACCTAATAACCTTGCTCTTATTCACATTTACTCTCAGCTTTCTTCTTTCACACACTTTACCAAACTCAGTCACCAGCTTGTGCAGATTCTCGCCCGCATCAGCCACCAGTGCTGTATCATCAGCGAACAACAACTAACTCACTCCCCACACTATCTCATCCACAACAGACTTCATACTTGCCCCTCTTTCCAAAATTCTTCCATTCACCTCCCTAACAACCTCATCCATAAACAAATTAAAGAACCATGGAGACATCACAAACCCCTGCCGCAAGCCAACATTCACTAAGAACCAATCACTTTCTTCTCTTCCTACATGTACACATGCCTTACACCCTCGATAAAAACTTTTCACTGCTTCTAACAACTTGCCTCCCACACCATATATTCTTAATACCTTCCACAGAGCATCTCTATCAACTCTATCATATGCCTTCTCCAGATCCATAAATGCTACATACAAATCCATTTGCTTTTCTAAGAATTTCTCACATACATTCTTCAAAGCAAACACCTGATCCACACTTCCTCTACCACTTCTGAAACCACACTGCTCTTCCCCAGTCTGATCCTCTGTACATGCCTTCACCCCTCTCAATCAATACCATCCCATATAAATTCCCAGGAATACTCAACAAACTTATACCTCTGTAATTTGAGCACTCACTTTTATCCCCTTTGCCTTTGTACAATAGCACTATGCAAGCATTCCGCCAATCCTCAGGCACCTCACCATGAGACATACATAACATTAAATAACCTTACCAACCAGTCAACAATACAGTCACCCCCTTTTTTAATAAAGTCTACTGCAATATCATCCAAACCTGCTGCCTTGCCGGCTTTCATCTTCCTCAAAGCTTTTACTACCTCTTCTCTGTTTACCAAATCATTTTCCCTAACCCTCTCACTTTGCACACCACCTCGACCAAAATACCCTATATCTGCCACTCTATCATCAAACACATTCAACAAACCTTGAAAATACTCACTCCATCTTCTCACATCACCACTACTTGTTATCACCTACCCATTAGCCCCCTTCACTGAAGTTCCCATTTGTTTCCTTGTCTTACGCACTGTATTTACCTCCTTCCAAAACATATTTTTATTCTCCCTAAAATTCAATGATACTCTCTCACCCCAACTCTCATTTGCCCTCTTTTTCACCTCTTGCACCTTTCTCTTGACCTCCTGCTTCTTTCTTTTATACATCTCCCACTCATTTGCATTATTTCCCTGCAAAAATTGTCCAAATGCCTCTTTCTTCTCTTTCACTTATAATCTTACTTCTTCATCCCACCACTCTCTACCCTTTCTAATCAACCCACCTCCCACTCTTCTCATGCCACAAGCATCTTTTGCGCAAGCCATCACTGCTTCCCTAAATACATCCCATTCCTCCCTCATTCCCCTTACCTCCTTAGTTCTCACCTTTTTCCATTCTGTACTCAATCTCTCCTGGTTCTTCCTCACACATGTCTCATTCCCAAGCTCACTTACTCTCACCACTCTTTTCACCCCAACATTCTCTCTTCTCTTCTGAAAACCTCTACAAATCTTCACCTTCATCTCCACAAGATAATGATCAGACATCCCTCCAGTTGCATCTCTCAGCACATTAACATCCAAAAATCTCTCTTTCACACGCCTATCAATTAACATGTAATTCAATAACGCTCTCTGGCCATCTCTTCTACTTACATACGTATACTTATGTATATCTCTCTTTTTTAAACCAGGTATTCCCAATCACCAGTCCTTTTTCAGCACATAAATCTACAAGCTCTTCACCATTTCCATTTCCAACACTGAACACCCCATGTACACCAATTATTCCCTCAACTGCCACATTACTCACCTTTGCATTCAAATCACCCATCACTAAACCTGGTCTCTAGCATCAAAACTACTAACACACTCACTCAGCTGCTCCCAAAACACTTGCCTCTCATGATCTTTTTTCTCATGCCCAGGTGCATATGCACCAATAGTCACCATCTCTCTCTATCAACTTTCAGTTTTACCCATATCAATCTGGACTTTATACATATGTACATATATATTACTATTATTATTATTATATTGCTTTGTTGCTGTCTCCCGCATTTGTGAGGTAGCGCAAGGAAACAGACGAAAGAAATGGGGCAACTCACCCCATACGCATGTATATACACACACGTCCACACACGCAAATATACATACCTATACATCTCAATGTACACATATATATACACACAGAGGCATATACATATATACACATGTACATAATTCATACTGTCTGCCCTTATTTATTCCCATTGCCACCCCGCCACACATGGAATAACATCCCCCTCCCCCCTCATGTGTGCGAGGTAGTGCTAGGAAAAGACAACAAAGGCACCATTCGTTCACACTCAGTCTCTAGCTGTCATGTAATAATGCACCAAAACCACAGCTCCCTTTCCACATCCAGGCCCCACGCAACTTTCCATGGTTTACCCCAGACGCTTCACATGCCTTAATTCAATCCACTGACAGCACATCGACCCCAGTATACCACATCGTTCCAATTCACTCAATTCCTTGCATGCCTTTCACCTTCCTGCATGTTCAGGCCCCAATCACTCAAAATCTTTTTCACTCCATCTTTCCACCTCCAATTTGGTCTCCCACTTCTCCTCGTTCCCTCCACCTCAGACACATATATCCTCTTGGTCAATCTTTCCTCACTCATTCTCTCCATGTGACCAAACCATTTCAAAACACCCTCTTCTGCTCTCTCAACCACACTCTTTTTATTTCCACACATCTCTGTTACCCTTGCATTACTTACTCGATCAAACCACCTCACACCACATATTGTCCTCAAACATCTCATTTCCAGCACATCCACCCTCCTGCGCACAACTCTATCCATAGCCCACACCTCACAACCATACAACATTGTTGGAACTACTATTCCTTCAAACATACCCATTTTTGCTTTCGGAGATAATGTTCTCGACTTCCAAACATTCTTCAAGGCTCCCAGAAATTTCATCCCCTCCCCCACCCTGTGATTCACTTCTGCTTCCCTGGTTCCATCCACTGCCAGATCCACTCCCAGATATCTAAAACACTTCACTTCCTCCAGTTTTTCTCCATTCAAACTTACCTCCCAATTGACTTGTCCCTCAACCCTACTGTACCTAATAACCTTCCTCTTATTCACAGTTACTCTTAACTTTCTTCTTTCACACACTTTATCAAACTCAGTCACCAGCTTCTGCAGTTTCTCACATGAATCAGCCACCAGCACTGTATCATCAGCGAACAACAACTGACTCACTTCCCAAACTCTCTCATCCACAACGGACTGCATACTTGCCCCTCTTTCCAAAGCTCTTCCATTCACCTCCCTAACAACCCCATCCATAAACTAATTAAACAACCATTTAGACATCACACACCCCTGCCGCAAACCTACATTCACTGAGAACCAATCACTTTCCGCTCTTCCTACACGTACACATGCCTTACATCCTCGATAAAAACTTTTCACTGCTTCTAACAACTTGCCTCCCACACCATATATTCTTAATACCTTCCACAAAGCATCTCTATCAACTCTATCATATGCCTTCTCCAGATCCATAAATGCTACATACATATCTATTTGCTTTTCTAAGTATTTCTCACATACATTCTTCAAAGCAAACACCTGATCCACACATCCTCTACCACTTCTGAAACCACACTGCTCTTCCCCAATCTGATGCTCTGTACATGCCTTCACCCTCTCAATCAATACCCTCCCATATAATCTACCAGGAATACTCAACAAACTTATACCTCTGTAATTTGAGCACTCACTCTTACAACCTTTGCCTTTGTACAATGGCACTATGCAAGCATTCCGCCAATCCTCAGGCACCTCACCATGAGTCATACATACATTAAATAACCTTACCAACCAGTCAACAATACAGTCACCCTCTTTTTTAATAAAGTCCACTGAAATACCATCCAAACCTGCTGCCTTGCCGGCTTTCATCTTCCGCAAAGCTTTTACTACCTCTTCTCTGTTTACCAAATCATTTTCCCTAACCCTCTCACTTTGCACACCATCTCGACCAAAACACCCTATATCTGCCACTCTATCATCAAACACATTCAACAAACCTTCAAAATACTCACTCCATCTCCTCACATCACCACTACTTGCTATCACATCCCCATTAGCCCCCTTCACTGAAGTTCCCATTTGTTCCCTTGTCTTACGCACTTTATTTACCTCCTTCCAAAACATCTTTTTATTCTCCCTAAAATTTAATGATATTCTCTCACCCCAACTCTCATTTGCCCTCTTTTTCACCTCTTGCACCTTTCTCTTGACCTCCTCCCTCTTTCTTTTATACATCTCCTACTCATTTGCATTTTTTCCCTGCAAAAATCGTCCAAATGCTTCTCTCTTCTCTTTCACTAATAATCTTACTTCTTCATCCCACCACTCACTATCCTTTCTAATCAACCCACCTCCCACGCTTCTCATGCCACAAGCATCTTTTGCGCAAGCCATCACTGCTTCCCTAAATACATTCCATTCCTCCACCACTCCCCATACCTCATTTGTTCTCACCTTTTTCCATTCTGTACTCAGTCTCTCCTGGTACTTCCTCACACAAGTCTCCTTCCCAAGCTCACTTACTCTCACCACTCTCTTCACCCCAACATTCTCTCTTCTTTTCTGAAAACCCCCACAAATCTTCACCTTCGCCTCCACAAGATAATGATCAGACATCCCTCCAATTGCACCTCTCAGCACATTAACATCCAAAAGTCTCTCTTTTGTGTGCCTATCAATTAACACATAATCCAATAATGCTCTCTGGCCATCTCTCCTACTTACATACGCATACTTATGTATATCTCGCATTTTAAACCAGGTATTCCCAATCAATTTTCAGAAGTGGTAGAGGATGTGTCGATCAGGTGTTTGCTTTAAAGAATGTATGTGAGAAATACTTAGAAAAGCAAATGGATTTGTATGTATCATTTATGGATCTGGAGAAGGCATATGATAGAGTTGATAGAGATGCTCTGTGGAAGGTATTAAGAATATATGGTGTGGGAGGCAAGTTGTTAGAAGCAGTGAAAAGTTTTTATCGGGGATGTAAGGCATGTGTACGTGTAGGAAGAGAGGAAAGTGATTGGTTCTCAGTGAATGTAGGTTTGCGGCAGGGGTGTGTGATGTCTCCATGGTTGTTTAATTTGTTTATGGATGGGGTTGTTAGGGAGGTGAATGCAAGAGTTTTGGAAAGAGGGGCAAGTATGAAGTCTGTTGGGGATGAGAGAGCTTGGGAAGTGAGTCAGTTGTTGTTCGCTGATGATACAGCGCTGGTGGCTGATTCATGTGAGAAACTGCAGAACCTGGTGACTGAGTTTGGTAAAATGTGTGAAAGAAGAAAGTTAAGAGTAAATGTGAATAAGAGCAAGGTTATTAGGTACAGTAGGGTTGAGGGTCAAGTCAATTGGGAGGTGAGTTTGAATGGAGAAAAACTGGAGGAAGTGAAGTGTTTTAGATATCTGGGAGTGGATCTGGCAGCGGATGTAACCATGGAAGCGGAAGTGGATCATAGGGTGGGGGAGGGGGCGAAAATTCTGGGAGCCTTGAAGAATGTGTGGAAGTCGAGAACATTATCTCGGAAAGCAAAAATGGGTATGTTTGAAGGAATAGTGGTTCCAACAATGTTGTATGGTTGCGAGGCATGGGCTATGCATAGAGTTGTGTGCAGGAGGATGGATGTGCTGGAAATGAGATGTTTGAGGACAATGTGTGGTGTGAGGTGGTTTGATCGAGTAAGTAACGTAAGGGTAAGAGAGATGTGTGGAAATAAAAAGAGCGTGGTTGAGAGAGCAGAAGAGGGTGTTTTAAAATGGTTTGGGCACATGGAGAGAATGAGTGAGGAAAGATTGACCAAGAGGATATATGTGTCGGAGGTGGAGGGAGCAAGGAGAAGAGGGAGACCAAATTGGAGGTGGAAAGATGGAGTGAAAAAGATTTTGTGTGATCGGGGCCTGAACATGCAGGAGGGTGAAAGGAGGGCAAGGAATAGAGTGAATTGGAGCGATGTGGTATACCGGGGTTGACGTGCTGTCAGTGGATTGAATCAAGGCATGTGAAGCGTCTGGGGTAAACCATGGAAAGCTGTGTAGGTATGTATATTTGCATGTGTGGACGTATGTATATACATGTGTATGGGGGTGGGTTGGGCCATTTCTTTCGTCTGTTTCCTTGCGCTACCTCGCAAACGCGGGAGACAGCGACAAAGCAAAAAAAAAAAAAAAAAAAAAAATCCCAATCACCAGTCCTTTTTCAGCACATGAATCTACAAGCTCTTCACCATTTCCATTTACAACACTGAACACCCCATGTATACCAATCATTCCCTCAACTGCTGCATTACTCACCATTGCATTCAAATCACCTATCACTATAACCCGGTCTTATGCATCAAAACCACTAACACACTCATTCAACTGCTCTCAAAACACTTGCCTCTCATGATCTTTCTTCTCATGCCCAGGTGCATAGGCACCAATAATCACCCATCTCTCTCCATCAACTTTCAGTTTTACCCACATCAATCTAGAGTTTACTTTCTTACACTCTATCACATACTCCCACAACTCCTGTTTCAGGAGTAGTGCTACTCCTTCACTTGCTCTTGTCCTCTCACTAACCCCTGACTTTACTCCCATGACATTCCCAAACCACTCTTTTTTTTTTTGGCTTTGTCGCTGTCTCCTGCGTTTGCGAGGTAGCGCAAGGAAACAGATGAAAGAAATGGCCCAGCCCACCCCCATACACATGTATATACATACGTCCACACACGCAAATATACATACCTACACAGCTTTCCATGGTTTACCCCAGACGCTTCACATGCCCTGATTCAATCCACTGACAGCACGTCAACCCCGGTATACCACATCGATCCGATTCACTCTATTCCTTGCCCTCCTTTCACCCTCCTGTATGTTCAGGCCCCGATGACACAAAATCTTTTTCACTCCATCTTTCCACCTCCAATTTGGTCTCCCACTTCTCCTCGTTCCCTCCACCTCCGACACATATATCCTTTTGGTCAATCTTTCCTCACTCATTCTCTCCATGTGCCCAAACCATTTCAAAACACCCTCTTCTGCTCTCTCAACCACGCTCTTTTTATTTCCACACATCTCTCTTACCCTTACATTACTTACTCGATCAAACCACCTCACACCACACATTGTCCTCAAACATCTCATTTCCAGCACATCCATCCTCCTGCGCACAACTCTATCCATAGCCCACGCCTCGCAACCATACAACATTGTTGGAACCACTATTCCTTCAAACATACCCATTTTTGCTTTCCAAGATAATGTTCTCGACTTCCACACATTCCTCAAGGCTCCCAGGATTTTCGCCCCCTCCCCCACCCTATGATTCACTTCCGCTTCCATGGTTCCATCCGCTGCCAGATCCACTCCCAGATATATAAAACACTTTACTTCCTCCAGTTTTTCTCCATTCAAACTAACCTCCCAATTGACTTGACTCTCAACCCTACTGTACCTAATAACCTTGCTCTTATTCACATTTACTCTTAACTTTCTTCTTTCACACACTTTACCATACTCAGTCACCAGCTTCTGCAGTTTCTCACATGAATCAGCCATCAGCGCTGTATCATCAGCGAACAACAACTGGCTCACTTCCCAAGCTCTCTCATCCACAACAGACTTCATACTTGCCCCTCTTTCCAAAACTCTTGCATTCATCTCCCTAACAACCCCATCCATAAACAAATTAAACAAGCATGGAAACATCACACACCCCTGCCGCAAACCTACATTCACTGAGAATCAATCACTTTCCTCTCTTCCTACACGTACACATGCCTTACATCCTCGATAAAAACTTTCCACTGCTTCTAACAACTTGCCTCCCACACCATATATTCTTAATACCTTCCACAGAGCATCTCTATCAACTCTATCATATGCCTTCTCCAGATCCATAAATGCTACATAAAAATCCATTTGCTTTTCTAAGTATTTCTCACATACATTCTTCAAAGCAAACAACTGATCCACACATCCTCTACCACTTCTGAAACTACACTTCTCTTCCCCAATTTGATGCTCTGTACATGCCTTCACCCTCTCAATCAATACCCTCCCATATAATTTACCAGGAATACTCAACAAATTTATACCTCTGTAATTTAAGCACTCACTCTTATCCCCTTTGCCTTTGTACAATGGCACCATGCACGCATTCCGCCAGTCCTCAGGCACCTCACCATGAGTCATACATACATTAAATAACCTTACTAACCAGTCAACAATACAGTCACCCCCTTTTTTAATAGATTCCACTGCAATACCATCCAAACCTGCTGCCTTGCTGGCTTTCATCTTCCACAAAGCTTTTACTAGCTCTTCTCTGTTTACCAAATCATTTTCCCTAACCCTCTCACTTTGCACACCATCTCGACCAAAACACCCTATATCTGCCACTCTATCATCAAACACATTCAACAAACCTTCAAAATACTCACTCCATCTCCTTCTCACATCACCACTACTTGTTATCACCTCCCCATTTGCGCCCTTCATTGAAGTTCCCATTTGCTCCCTTGTCTTACGCAATTTATTTACCTCCATCCAGAACATCTTTTTATTCTCCCTAAAATTTAATGATACTCTCTCACCCCAACTCTCATTTGCCCTTTTTTTCACCTCTTGCACCTTTCTCTTGACCTCCTGTCTCTTTCTTTTATACATCTCCCACTCAATTGCATTTTTTCCCTGCAAAAATCGTCCAAATGCCTCTCTCTTCTCTTTCACTAATAATCTTACTTCTTCATCCCACCACTCACTACCCTTTCTAATCAACCCACCTCCCACTCTTCTCATGCCACAAGCATCTTTTGCGCAATCCATCACTGATTCCCTAAATACATCCCATTCCTCCCCTACTCCCCTTACTTCCATTGTTCTCACCTTTTTCCATTCTGTACTCAGTCTCTCCTGGTACTTCCTCACACAAGTCTCCTTTCCAAGCTCACTTACTCTCACCACCCTCTTCACCCCAACATTCACTCTTCTGAAAACCCATACAAATCTTCACCTTAGCCTCCACAAGATAATGATCAGACATCCCTCCAGTTGCACCTCTCAGCACATTAACATCGAAGAGTCTCTCTTTCGCACTCCTGTCAATGTGTGTATATATGGGTATGTTTGAAGGAATAGTGGTTCCAACAATGTTGTATGGTTGCGAGGCGTGGGCTATGGATAGAGTTGTGCGCAGGAGGATGGATGTGCTGGAAATGAGATGTTTGAGGACAATGTGTGGTGTGAGGTGGTTTGATCGAGTGAGTAACGTAAGGGTAAGAGAGATGTGTGGAAATAAAAAGAGTGTGGTTGAGAGAGCAGAAGAGGGTGTTTTGAAGTGGTTTGGGCACATGGAGAGAATGAGTGAGGAAAGATTGACCAAGAGGATATATGTGTCGGAGGTGGAGGGAGCAAGGAGAAGAGGGAGACCAAATTGGAGGTGGAAAGATGGAGTGAAAAAGATTTTGTGTGATCGGGGCCTGAACATGCAGGAGGGTGAAAGGAGGGCAAGGAATAGAGTGAATTGGAGCGATGTGGTATACCGGGGTTGAAATGCTGTCAGTGGATTGAATCAGGGCATGTGAAGCGTCTGGGGTAAACCATGGAAAGATGTGTAGGTATGTATATTTGCGTGTGTGGATGTATGTATATACATGTGTATGGGGGTGGGTTGGGCCATTTCTTTCGTCTGTTTCCTTGCGCTACCTCGCAAACGCGGGAGACAGCGACAAAGTTTAAAAAAAAAAAAAAAAAAATATATATATATATATATATATATATATATATATATATATATATATATATATATATTATCCCTGGGGATAGGGGTGAAAGAATACTTCCCACGCATTCCTCGCGTGTCGTAGAAGGCGACTAGAGGGGACGGGAGCGGGGGGCCAGAAATCCTCCCCTCCTTGTATTTTTAACTTTCTAAAATGGGAAACAGAAGGAGTCACGCAGGGAGTGCTCATCCTCCTCGAAGGCTCAGACTGGGGTGTCTAAATGTGTGTGGATGTAACCAAGATGTGAAAAAAGGAGAGATAGCTAGTATGTTTGAGGAAAGGAACCTGGATGTTTTGGCTCTGAGTGAAACGAAGCTCAAGGGTAAAGGGGAAGAGTGGTTTGGGAATGTCTTGGGAGTAAAGTCAGGGGTTAGTGAGAGGACAAGAGCAAGGGAAGGAGTAGCAGTACTCCTGAAACAGGAGTTGTGGGAGTATGTGATAGAATGTAAGAAAGTAAATTCTCGATTAATATGGGTAAAACTGAAAGTTGATGGAGAGAGATGGGTGATTATTGGTGCATATGCACCTGGGCATGAGAAGAAAGATCATGAGAGGCAAGTGTTTTGGGAGCAGCTGAATGAGTGTGTTAGTGGTTTTGATGCACGAGACTGGGTTATAGTGATGGGTGATTTGAATGCAAAGGTGAGTAATGTGGCAGTTGAGGGAATAATTGGTATACATGGGGTGTTCAGTGATGTAAATGGAAATGGTGAAGAGCTTGTAGATTTATGTGCTGAAAAAGGACTGGTGATTGGGAATACCTAGTTTAAAAAGCGAGATATACATAAGTATACGTATATATATATATATATTTTTATATATTTCTTTTTTATTTTGCTTTGTCGCTGTCTCTCGCGTTTGCGAGGTAGCGCAAGGAAACAGACGAAAGAAATGGCCCAACCCACCCCCATACACATGTATATACACAAACGTCCACACACGCAAATATACATACCTATACATCTCAATGTACACATATATATACACACACAGACACATACATATATACCCATGCACACAATTCACACTCTCTGCCTTTATTCATTCCCATCGCCACCTCGCCACACATGGAATACCATCCCCCTCCCCCCTCATGTGTGCGGGGTAGTGCTAGGAAAAGACAACAAAGGCCTCATTCGTTCACACTCAGTCTCTAGCTATCATGCAATAATGCCCGAAACCACAGCTCCCTTTCCACATCCAGGCCCCACACAACTTTCCATGGTTTACCCCAGACGCTTCACATGCCCTGATTCAATCCACTGACAGCACGTCAAACCCGGTATACCACATCGATCCAATTCACTCTATTCCTTGCCCGCCTTTCACCCTCCTGCATGTTTAGTCCCCGATCACTCAAAATCTTTTTCACTCCATCTTTCCACCTCCAATTTGGTCTCCCACTTCTCCTCGTTCCCTCCACCTCTGACACATATATCCTCTTGGTCAATCTTTCCTCACTCATTCTCTCCATGTGCCCAAACCATTTCAAAACACCCTCTTCTGCTCTCTCAACCACGCTCTTTTTATTTCCACACATCTCTCTTACCCTTACATTACTTACTCGATCAAACCACCTCACACCACACATTGTATTTATCTTTTCTTTCTTTCATACTATTTGCCATACTATTTGTAGGAAGAGAGGAAAGTGATTGGTTTACAGTGAATGTAGGTTTGCGGCAGGGGTGTGTGATGTCTCCATGGTTGTTTCACTTGTTTATGGATGGGGTTGTTAGGGAGGTAAATGCAAGAGTTTTGGAAAGAGGGGCAAGTATAAAGTCTGTTGTGAATGAGAGAGCTTGGGAAGTGAGTCAGTTGTTGTTCGCTGATGATACAGCACTGGTGGCTGATTCATGTGAAAACTGCAGAAGCTGGTGACTGAGTTTGGTAAAGTGTGTGAAAGAAGAAAGTTAAGAGTAAATGTGAATAAGAGCAAGGTTATTAGCTACAGCAGGGTTGAGAGTCAAGTCAATTGGGAGGTAAGTTTGAATGGAGAAAAAATGGAGGAAGTAAAGTGTTTTAGATATCTGGGAGTGGATCTGGCAGCAGATGGAACCATGGAAGCGGAAGTGAATCATAGGGTGGAGGAGGGGGCGAAAATCCTAGGAGCCTTGAAGAATGTGTGGAAGTCGAGAACATTATCTCAAAAAGCAAAAATGGGTATGTTTGAAGGAATAGTGGTTCCAACAATGTTGTATGGTTGCGAGGCGTGGGCTATGGATAGAGTTGTGTGCAGGAGGGTGGATGTGCTGGAAATGAGGTGTTTGAGGACAATGCGTGGTGTGAGGTGGTTTGATCGAGTAAGTAATGTAAGGGTAAGAGAGATGTGTGGAAATAAAAAGAGCGTGGTTGAGAGAGCAGAAGAGGGTGTTTTGAAATGGTTTGGGCACATGGAGATAATGAGTGAGGAAAGATTGACCAAGAGGATATATGTGTCAGAGGTGGAGGGAACGAGGAGAAGTGGGAGACCAAATTGGAGGTGGAAAGATGTAGTGAAAAAGATTTTGAGTGATCGGGGCCTGAACATGCAGGAGGGTGAAAGGCGGGCAAGGAATAGAGTGAATTGGATCGATGTGGTATACCGGGGTTGACATGCTGTCAGTGGATTGAATCAGGGCATGTGAAGCGTCTGGGGTAAACCATGGAAAGTTGTGTGGGGCCTGGATGTGGAAAGGGAGCTTTGGTTCGGGCATTATTGCATGACAGCTAGAGACTGAGTGTGAACGAATGGGGCCTTTGTTGTCTTTTCCTAGCGCTACCTCGCACACATGAGGGGGGAGGGGGATGGTATTCCGTGTGTGGCGGGGTGGCGATGGGAATGAATGAGGGCAGACGGTGTGAATTGTGTGCATGGGTATATATGTATGTATCTGTGTGTGTATATATATGTGTACATTGAGATGTATAGGTATGTATATTTGCATGTGTGGACGTGTATGTATATACATGTGTATGGGGATGGGTTGGGCCATTTCTTTCGTCTGTTTCCTTGCGCTACCTTGCAAACGCGGGAGACAGCAATAAAGCAAAATAAATAAATATATATACATATTATCCCTGGGAAGGGGAGAAAGAATACTTCCCACGTATTTCCTGCGTGTTGTAGAAGGCAACTAAAAGGGAAGGGAGCGGGGGGGGCTGGAAATCCTCCCCTCTCTTTTTTTTTTTATTTTCCAAAAGAGGGAACAGAGAAGGGGGGCAGGTGAGGATACTCCCTCTAAGGTCCAGTCCTCTGTTCTTAATGCTACCTCGCTAATGCGGGAAATGGCGAATAGTATGAAAGAAAGAAAAGATATATATATACATATATACTCATGTACCTATCTATAATTGCTCACCAATATCCAATTTCCAGTGCCACCCCACCCACAGGAAAGTAAGGTAGCGCCAAGATACATATGGCGAAAGGCCACATCAGCTCACATCTGTTCTCTAGCTGTCATATGTAATGCACCAAAACCATTGCTCCCTATCCACACCTAGGCCCCACAGACCTTTCCATGGTTCACTTTGGACATTTTACATGCCCTGGTTCAGTCCATTAATAGTACATTGAACCCAGAATGCCACATCGCTCCAATTCACTGTATTCCGTTAATGCCTTTCTGCATTCCACCCTCCTGCATGTTCAGGCCCTGATCGCTCAAAATCTTTTTCTCTCCATCCTTCCATCTCCAATTTGGTCTCCCGTTCCTTGCTCCTTCACATTTGCCACATATACCCTTTTCATCAACCTTTCCTCACTAACTCTCTACATATGTCCAAATCTTTTCAACATACCCTCCTTAGCTCTCTCATCCACATTCTTTTTATTAACACACATCTCTTGCCTTTTCATTACTTACTTGATCAAACCACCTCACACAAAATATTGTCCTCAAACATTTCATTTCCAATACATCCATCCTCCTTCACACAACCCTATTCAAAGCCTATGCCTCACAGCCATATAGTATTGTTGGAACTATTATTCCTTCAAACACATCCATTTCTGCTATCATAGATTATATTCTCTCTTTCCACACATTCTTCATCACTCCCAGAACCTTTGCCTCTTCCCACCCCCCCTATGTTTTGTTTGCAATTTCCTGAGTTTATGAAGTAGGCAATTTCCTGAGTTTATGAAGTAGTGCCAGGAGCAGACTAACAAGGGCCCCATTTGCTTGAATACATTCTCCAGCTGTCATGTTTAATGCATCAAAAGCAAAGCCCCCAAGCCACAACTAGACCCCACAGAACTTTCCATAGTTTCCATTAATCACTTCATATGCCATAGTTCAGTCCACTGACATCAAATTGATCCCTGTATATCACGTCAACCCACTTTTATCCCATGCACACCTTTCATCCCCTTCCATGTTCAGACCCTGATTGCTCAAATTCTCTTTCACTCCATTCTTCCATCTCCAATTTGGTCTCCTGCTTCTCCTTGCTCCCTCCACATTTGACATATATGTCCTCTTCATCAACCTTTCCTCTAATTCTCTCCATACGTCCAAACCATTTCAACACACCCTCTTTTGCTCTCTCAACCACAATCTTTTTATTACCATACCTCTCTCTTATCTTTCCATTAATTACTCGATCAAACCACCTCACACAACATATTGTCCTTATATGTCTTATTTCCAATACAGCCATCCTCCTCCACACAACCCTATCTGTAGCCTATGCCTCTCAACCACATAATATTGTTGGGAATATTATTACTTCAAACACATCTATTTTTGCTCTCCGAGATAATATTATCTCTTTCCACACATTCTTCATTGCTCCCAGAACCTTTGCCCCTTCCCCCACCCTATGACTTGTTTGCAATTTCCTGAGTTTATAAGGTAGTGCCAAGAGCAGACGAACAAAGGCCCCATTTGCTTACATCCATCCTCTCACTGTCAAGTGTACTGCATCAAAACCAAAGCCCCCAAGCCACAACTAAGCCCCATAGAACTTTCCATAGTTTTCATTGGCCACTTCACATGCCTTGGTTCAGTTCACTGACATCACACTGATCCCTGAATATCACATCATTCCACTTTTAGGTTACCACCAAACACATATATCCTCTTTGTCAACCTATCCTCACTCATTCTCTCCATATGTTCAAGCATTTCAGCACACCCTCTTCAGCTCTCTCTTAACCTTTTATTACTTACTGAATTGAACCACCTCACACCACATATTGTCCCCAAACATTTCATTTCAAACATATCCACCTTTCTCTGCACAGCCTCATCCACAGTCTACGCATTATATTCATATGAAATTGTTGGACTACTGCATTTTCAGAAATAACTATTTCCATCATTCCAGATAACAACCTCTCTTTCCATATGTTCTCCATTGCTCCCAGCACCTTTACCCCCTCAACCACCCTATGACTCACTTCTGCTTCCAAGGTTCCATTTGCAGCCATGTCCACTCCCAGGTATCTAAAAACATCTCACTTACCGAGATCTTATCTATTCAAACTCACATCCCAACTAACCTACCTCTTTGCCCTGCTAAACTTAATAAATTCTTAGCATAATATACATTAATGACCTAGAACTCGGTCTCACATTTAAGATCTCCAAATTTGCTGATGATAGGAAACTAGGAGGTAGAGCTGTAAACAGGCAGGAATGTGAAGCGAGTCAAAAGAGATCTTAAGTTACTAGCAGAGTGGTCAGACAAATGGCAAATGAAGTTTATGGAGACAGGTGTAAAGTTATGTACTTTGGAGACAAGAATATACATTACAGCTACAAACTATTTGGAAACTCTATAACTACAGTAAATGAAGAAAAGGACCTTGGAGTTGTCATTAGCAACAATTTGAAATACACTAAACAGTGTAAGCAGCATGTGAAAAGGCAACCAAATGTTAGGTTTCATAGGCAGGAACATAGATTACAGGACATCAGAAACAATTCTCACACTTTACAATTCTTCAGTAAGACCACATCTTGAATATGTAGTCCAGTTTTGGTCCCCAAACTATAAAAAGGATGAGGAAAAATTAGAGGAAGTACAAAGACAAGCAACAAAATTGATCCCATCCCTCAGAAATCTGGCATACAAGGAGAATCTAAACATACTGGATTTCTTCTTCCTTAATAAACGTAAACTTTGCAGTGAATTAATCCAAGTGTTCAAAATTCTGAACAAATTTGATAAAGTAAACCACGAGCATCTTTTTGAAATAAAAGAAAATGCATTACTGGGCCAAATGGAATAAAACTGAAGCTAAAAGATGTAGTATGTACATGGGAAAAAACTTCTTTTCCTATAGGTCCATTGAGCACTGGAATAAGTTACCATCAGACATAGAGAATACTAAAACTATAAATACCTTCAAAAGTCATTTAGACAAATATTTCATCTTTTTCTTTTCTTTTTCTTTCATACTATTCGCCATTTCCCGCATTAGCGAGGTAGCACTAAGAACAGAGGACTGGGCCTTTGAGGGAATATCCTCACCTGGCCCCCTTCTTTGTTCCTTCTTTTGGAGAAATAAAAAAAAACGAGAGGGGAGGATTCATATATACTCTGAGAAAAATGCCCGAAATAAACATATAAACAACAGTGGTATTAGGGACACTTGAAGGATAATGTACAATAGGGGGGAGTTGATGATAGCTTAGAAAACTACTGAGTGGAAATATATTTTTTTTGTCAAGTTGAATCTTTTTTTTTTTAGACATCCCAGTTGTGGGCCAATCAGGCCTCTTGCTGTCTGTCTTTCTCATGTAAACTCATGTAATGAAACATCCTATACCTTCCACTCAATCATCAAACACATTTAAGAGTCTTTTAAAATACTCACTTGATCACTAAAAGTTATCACTTCCCTTTTGCCTCTTCACCAATGTCCCCATTTGTTGTCTTGTCTTTCACACATTATTTACCTCCTTCCAAAACATCTCATTCTCCCTAAAGTTTAATGATACTTGCTCACCCCATCTCTCATTTGCACTCTTTTTCAACCCTTGCATACTCCTCTAGATTTCCTGCTGCTTTCTGTTATACATTTCCCAATTATTTGCAATCATGTCCTGAGTACTACCCAAACACCACTCTTTTCTCTTCCTCACACAACTTTACTTCTTCATCTCCCCATTCACCATCCTTTCTAATCTGCCCAGAATTCTACCTGTGTTCCCTGTGTGTTGTAGAAGGCAACTAAAGGGATGGGACTATACCCTAGCCTGAGCCAGGTACTCAATTCCTCGACAAGCACCATGGGCAAGGATGAACAGCTGGGTTGATTGCGAACTGATTGCTGTGACCAGAATTTAAACACATGTGGGCCTGACCCTAGGTGGCCTGTGAATGCATCAGAATGAATAATGCTAACCACTGCACCATGGAGGTCTATTTCTGTTGTTGTTGTATTGGCATCCTGCCTCTGAATGGAATCATAAATGATGGTACTTTTCATACCAAACACCTTTATACAATGTAATATGAAGTATTACATGATACTGTGATTAGATTTGATGTAACGAGATTTACACAGTCAAACTGTAAGGTGAGTCTGGGTTAACACTACTTTGGGCTGGCCCAGTACACACAAAACATAAAAAAGACAAAAAAGTTAGAGCATCATAACATCACTTTCTTGCCTCAAAATTTACATCCAGGATAATATTCAAAAAGTGGATTCTCAAATGTTGTTCTACTATCCCTCAAAAGCTAGGGTCAACTTGCACATGAGATAGATGAAAAAATTATAGCATTTTTTGGCAAAATTCAGGGGTTGACCCACAATGAGATGGACAATAACTTGAGTGCATGAGGTATTTCCATAATGGATCTGCTAATGCTACCATACACCAGATACATTTAAATAAGACTTGACAAATATTCAGCTTCAAGTTACTAATGATTGCATTTGTGTCTCTGCAGATATAAAGTTTTCAAGCATTTCCTGCCTGTTTCTGATATCTCAAAGGACCCATTGGTCGGTGACTACTTTCATTTTCTTGAATTACTTTGAGATCATATCTGTAAAACTTGGCATGCACAAACTAAAAGGCATAGAATAGTAAAAAAATACACCCTAGCCATGGCATTTAAGAAGAAAACCCACTTAAAAATTAATGCACAATAAAAAATGCATCAAGCTGCATAGAAAGGAAAAAAAACTAGAAAGAATTAAAAGGCCACCCCTTGTAAACACATCTGGCTCATGATGGCCCTTCACATATAGAATTCCTTACTCAGGAGGGATAAACTAACAATTCATCTCCCACAAAAAGCTAAAAAAAATTAGATAAAAGAATACTCAGACTGCATATGAAAAAGCCCAAGAAAAGCAATATATGGAGAAAAGATTACATGAAATGAATGATTCAAGCTACAGACACTGTTGGGTCAAATGTAATGTGGGGAATGAGATGTCTGTTTCCTTAGACACATCATAATTTTGGACCCATGATGCAAACACTAACCGGTGGGGAGACAGTGGTGAAAAGCAGTTCACTTATAGTGATCCTGTCCTTAAGGGCAAAGAGTCACTTTACCCATCAATCATTGGGATATTATCTTCTTATTCCTCTAAGATGTAGATGGCTCTCATATTTCCTTTTCTCACTGCTCAAATCCAGTTTGGAAGAAACTATATATACTTAACTCAGTATGAGTTAAAGTGCAATAGAGTAACAAGAAAGCAGTACATACATTTCTTTTTTACATGAAACACTGAATCATTACACGGTTACAGCACTCACAACTTATGAGAGGGAGATTCAATCCCTTGACCAGGCAAAGTTAAAATGGGTGCAAGTTGCTAAGTATGAACAAAGCTAATCATTGTTAAGCTAAGAACCTATAATTGGCTGCCCCTATTTGTTTAGGTAGTCAATCAGTTCATGAAGAAAAGAAAGAAGTAAAAGAAATTTGGCTGTTATTGTCAGAAAGCCTAATATTTCAATGTTATCAACACACATCATGCTTAACTTTGTTTTATCCTTCATTACAACATAAGGAACATAACACAGTAGAGGATGGCAATATACAAAATTTGCTTGAAAGTTATAAATTATCAGATCTACCTAATCTGTATGTATATTTTTGAATATTTTATCCTGTTACATATTAAATGATAAATTTAAACAATTAAAATTATACATTATAATGGATGAATAGAGCAAAAGCCTTTGCAACAGAGGAAATATAGATCTGAGGCTCACCTTGCAAGAACTCAATAAACCTCTCCAGGTCCACAATCTGTGTCTGGAGCTGAGCTACTAGCTGCTCTTTCATCTTGAGAGGGTTCACCAGCTGCACCCAAGTCACCAACATTCCCAACAGGTTAGAAGAACAGGCAATAGTTAGTCCACATTAACCCAATGATCATACAACACAGATTATGTGTGTATTCAAGAACAGCAAGAGGAAGTGAAATTCTTTTACAAATGAGGAATATTCAGCATCTAATGTCACTATTTGTGAAGAGAAACAATTACAGTACTAGAACAAGACAAATGCATGAGATGGAATGACATGTCCTGAAAGCAAGGAGCAAACTATTTCAGCTAACATATGATATAAATCACAAGACTAATAATACATCATCATTACTATTATACTGGATTGCTGTTTCCTGTGTCAGTGAGGTAGCACCAAGAGACAGAAGAAGAATGGCCCATCCACTCACATACACATACAGGTACACCATTGAATTTCTGGCAACTGATGGTTCAGCACCTCCTATAGTCCAGACAAAATTATGAGAGGGAACTTGAATTACCGCAGCCACCAGACTAGTTTACTGGGCAGTCACAGATGGCGTTGTGTAGAGCACGCTTATTTACATTCTTTACACTGCACTTGTTGGTGGTGATATCGCAATTCTGTGAGATTCTTAGCTTATTTTGCATAAATCTAACCCTAGCTATGGCTTCTAAGACATGTGAGAGTGTCAGTCATGGTGTTAAATGTAAACACCAGTTCATATTGATCCAAGATAAAGTAGAACTGTTGAAAAAAATGAACCGTGGTGTTTTGGTGTGCAAGCTGTGTGACATCTACAATTTGGTTCATCAACTGTTTATGGTACAAAGAAGCGAAGGGAGAAAATACTGAAATTCTATGCAGACAGTGATTCCAAGAAGCAAATGACGATTAGAAAAACTATGAAAGATGGTAAGAGTACTGAACATGACTGAGTGATGATGGAATGGTTTCAACAGCACTGGAGTGATGGAGTAGACTTGTCAGGTAGCATGACAATGGACCAGGCTAAGTTGTTCCATAAAAAACATAAATTACATGAGAGTGACTATAGTGAAGGATGACTTCAAAGATTCAAGAAGCATCATGGAATTTCCATGAATAAAGTGTGCGAAGAAATCGGTCTGCAAACCACAGAGGAGCTGCTGAGTATGTGGACGAATTTGCAAAACTCGTAGCTGATGAGCACCTCAGTCCTGAGCAGGTGTATGATGTATTTCATTTATTCAATCAATTTACATTTAATATTTGTTTAATTTAAATTTCTAGCAGTCCATGGTATACTTTAGACACATGGGAGATGTAAAATTAGTGGGTTAGATGTGTGTTGATGAATCATCATTATGTGACCACAGATGGTCTGACAAAATGGTTAATCCAGCAAGGCTTTGGAACCAAGAGTGCCAGAAAATCGGTGGTGTACCTGTATATATATATATACATGAATGCAAATGCACAGACATATCAACATATATGCATATACATACACACACACAGACATATACATATATACAAATGTACATATTCATACTTGCTTGCCTTCATCTATTCTTGGCACTACCCTGCCCCACAGGAAACAGCATTGCAAGGTAGCGCTAGGAAAACAGACAAAAATGGCTACATTTGTTCACACTCAGTCTCTAGCTGTCATATGTAATGCAACAAAACCACATCTCCCTATCCAAATCCAGGCCCCACAGACCTTTCCATAGTGTACATGCCCTGGTTCAATCCATCGACAGCACATCAACCCCAGTATACCACATCATTTCAATTCATTCTATTCCTTGCTCATCTCTCACCCTCCTGTATGTTCAGGCCCCGATTGCTCAAAATCATTTTCACTCCATCCTTCCACTTCCTATTTGGTCTCCCACTTCTCCTTGTTCCCTCCACCTCTGACACATATATCCTCTTTGTCAATCATTCCTCACTCATTCTCTCCACATTTCCAAACTGTTTCAACACACCCTCTTCTGCCCTCTCAGCCACACTCTTTATATTTCCTTTTAATCTTTCGTTAGTTACTTGATCAAACCACCTCACACCATACATTGTCCTCATACACTTCATTTCCAACACATCCACCCTCCTCCACACAACCCTATCTATAACCCATGCCTCACAACCAATTAGTACTGCTGGAACTACTAATCCTTCAAACATACCCATTTCTGCTCTCTGAGATAATGTTCTCTCCTTCCACACATTCTTCATTGCTCTCAGAACCTTTGCTCCCTCCCGACCCTGTGGCTCACTTCTGCTTCCATGGTTCCATTTGCTGCAAAGTCCACTTCACTTCCAATTCTTCTCCATTCAAACTAACATTCCTACTAACTTGTCCTTCAACCCTAATGAACCTAGTAACCTGGTTCTTATTCACATTTACTCTCAACTTTCTCCTTTCCCATACTTCTCCAAACCCAGCCACCAACTTCGGCAGTTTCTCACTTGAATCAGCCACTAGAGCTGTATCATCAGTGAACAACAACTGATTCACTTCCCAGGCCCTCTCATCCCAGACTGCATATTCACCTCTCTCTCCAAAACTCTTGCATTTGCCTCCCTAATCACCCCATCCATAAACAAATTAAACAACCATGGGGACATCACATACCCTTGCTGCAGACTTACATTCACTGGGAACCGATCACCCTCCTCGCTTCCTACTCGTACACATGCCTCACATCCTTAGTAAAAACTTTTCACTGCTTCCAGCAACTTACCTCCCACACCATATACTCTTAAGAACTTCCCCAAACGTCTGTATCAACCCTATCATATGCCTTCTCCACACCCATAAATGTTACATACAAATCCATCTGTTTCTCTAAGTATTTCTCGCATAAATTTTTCAAACCAACACCTGACCTACACATCCTCTACCTCTTCTGAAACCACACTGCTCCTCCCCAGTCTGATGCTCTGTACATGCCTTCACTCTCTCTATCAATACCTTCCCATAAAATTTCCCAGGAATACTCAAACTTATGCCTCTGTAGTTTGAACAACCATTTATCCCCTTTGCCTTAGTATAATGGCACTATGCATGGATTTTGCCAATCCTCAGGCACTTCACCATGATCCATACATACAGTGAATATCCTTACCAAGCAATCAACAACACAGTCACCCCCATTGTTCATAAATTCTAATGCAATATCATCCAAACCCACTGCTTTGCTGGATTTCATCTTCCACAAAGCTTTCACTACCTCTTTTCTCTTAACCAAACCATTCTCCCTGACCCTTTCACTTCGCACACTACCCTGACCAAAACACCCTACATCTGCAACTCTTAGCAGCAAATGGAACCATGAAAGCAGATGTGAGTCACAGGGTGGGGGAGGAAGCAAAGGTTCTGGGAGAGCTGAAAAATGTGTGGAAGGAGAGAATGTTATCTTGGAGAGCAAAAGCAAGTATGTTTGAAGGAATAGTAGTTCCAACAATACTACATGGTTGCGAGGCATGGGCTATTGATAGGGTTGTATGGAGGAAGGTGTATGTGTTGGAAAGGAAATGTTTGAGGACATGTGGTGTGAGGTGGTTTGATCACGTAAGTGATGAAAGGGTAAGAGAGATGTGTGGAAATAAAAGAGTGTGACTGAGAGAGCAGAAGAGGGTGTGTTGAAATAGTTTGGACATATGGAGAGAATGAGCACGGAAAGATTGACAATGAGGATATATGCGTCAGAGGTGGAGGGAACAAGATGTGGGAGACCAACCTGGAGATGGAAGGATAAAGTGAAAAAGATTTTAAGCAATTGGGGTTTGAACATACAGGAAGGTGAGAGGCATGCAAGTAATAGAATAAATTGGAATGATGTGGTATACTGGGGTCAACGTGCTGTCAATGGAATGAAAAAGGGCATGTAAAATGTCTGGGGTAAACCATGGGAAGATCTGTGAGGCCTGGATGTGGATAGGGAGCTGTGGTCTTGGTGCATTACACATGAAAGCTAGATACTGAGTGTAAACGAATGTGACCTTTTTTGTCTGTTTTCCTGGCGCTACCACACTGAAGCAGGTGGTAATGATGCTGTATCCTGTGGGGCAGGGCAGTGCCAGGAATGGATGAAAGCAAGCAAGTATGAATATGTACATGTGTATATATATATATGTATAAATCTGTGTATATTAATGTACATGTAGGTTTATGTGTATATGCTGATATGATGTATATATGTGTGCATGTATAGGTGTTTATACATATATTTATTCATTTATTTTTCTATCTATTATACTTTGTCACTGTCTCTGGTGTTAGCGAGGTAGTGCAGGCAAACAGATGAAAGAATGGCCCAACCCACCCACATACACATGTATATACATACACCTCCACACACACACATATATACATACCTATACACTTCAACGTATACATATATATACATACACAGACATATACATGTAGACACATATACATAATTCATACTTGCTGCCTTATTAATTCCCGTCGCCACACCGCCACACATGAAATGACATCCCCTCCCCCAGCATGCGCACGATGTAGTGCTAGGAAAAGACAACAAAGGCCACATTCGTTCACACTCAGTATCTAGCTATCATGTATAATGCGCCGAAACCTCAGCTCCTTTTCCACATCCAGGCCCCACAAAACTTTCCATGGTTTACATCAAACGCTTCAACATGCCCTGGTTCAATACACTGACAGCACGTCAACCTCAGTGTACTACATCGTTCCAATTCACTCTATTCCTTGCATGCCTTTCACCCTCCTGCATGGCCATGTCCCGATCGCTTAAAATCTTTTTCACTCAATCCTTCCACCTCCAATTTGGTCTTCCACTTCTCATTCCCACCACCTCTGAAACATATATCCTTTTGTCAATCTTTCCTCACTCATTCTCTCCATGTGACCAAACTATTTCAATACACCCTCTTCTGCTCTCTCAACAACACTCACTATTACCACACATCTCTCTTACCCTCCCACTACTTACTCAATCAAACTACCTCACACTACATATTGTCCTCAAACATTTCATTTCCAACACAACCATCCTCCTCCGCACAACCCTGTCTATAATAGCCCATGCCTCACAACCATTTACCATTGTTGGAACCACTATTCCTTCAAACATACCCATTTTTGCTCTCCGAGATAATGTTCTCGCCTTCCACACATTCTTCAATGCTCTGAGACCTATCAACCAAACCAACCCCTGCCGCAAACTGATATTCACCGGGAACCAATCACTTTCCTCTTTTTCTACTCGTACACATGCCTTACATCCTTGATAAAAACTTTTCACTGCTTCTAGCAACTTACCTCCCACACCATATACTCTTAATATCTTCCACAAAGCATCTCTATCATATGCCTTCTTCAGATCCATAAATGCTACATACAAATCCATCTGTTTTTCTAGGTATTTTTCATATACATTCCCCTAAGCAAACACCTGGTCCATGCATCCTCTACCACTTCTGAAACCACACTGCTCTTCCCCAATCTGATGCTTTGTACATACCTTTACCCTCTAAATCAATATCCTCCTATACAATTTCCCAGGAATACTCGACAAACTTATACCTCTGTAATTTGAACACTCACCTTTATCCCCTTTGCCTTTGTACAATGGCATTATGCATGCATTCTGCCAATCCTCAGGCACTTCACCATGAACCATACATACACTGAATACCCTCACCAACCAACCAACAACAACAGTCACCCCCTTTTTTTATAAATTCTACTGCAATACCATCCAAACCTGCCACCTTGCCAGCTTTCATCTTCCACAAAGCTTTCACTTCCTCTTCTTTGTTTTGCTTACCAGACCATTTTCCCTGACCTTCTCACTTTGCACACCACCTCGACCAAAACACCCTATATCTGCCACTCTATCATCAAACACAGTCAACAAACCTTCAAAATACTCATTCCATCTCCTCAAATCACCACTACTTGTTATCACCTCCCCATTAGCCCCCTTCACCAATGTTCCCATTTGTTCTCTTGTCTTACACACTTTATTTACCTCCTTCTATAACACCATTTTATTCTCTCTAAAATTTAATGATACTCTATCACCCCAACTCTCATTTGCCCTCTTTTTCTCTTCTTGCAGCTTTCTCTTGACCTCCTGCCTCATTCTTTTATACATCTACCAGTCATTCATACTACTTCCCTGCAAAAATCGTCCAAACACCTCTCTTATCTTTCACTAACAATCCTACCTCTTCATCCCACCACTAACTACCCTTTCTAATCTGCTCACCTCCCACCTTTCTCAAGCCACAAGCATCTCTTGTGTAATCCATCACTGGTTCCCTAAATACATCCCATTCCTTCCTCACACCAACATTCTCTCTTCTTTTCTGAAAATCTCTACAAATCTTCACCTTTGCCTCCACAATATAACGATTAGACATCCCTCCAGTTGCCCATCTCAACACATTAACATCCAAAAGTCTCTCTTTCATGTGCCTATCAATTAACATGTAATCCAATAATGCTCTTGGGCCATCTCTCCTACTTACATACATACACTTATGTATATCCCTCTTTTTAAACCAGGTATTCCCAATCACCAGTCCTCTTTCAGCACATAAATCTACAAGCTCTTCACCATTTCCATTTACAACACTGAACACCCCATGTACACCATATATACCTTCAACTGCCAAGTTACTCACCTTTGCATTCTAATCACCCATCAGTATAACCTGGTCTTGTGCATCAAAGCTGCTAACACACTCACTCAGCTGCTCCCAAAACACTTGCCTCTCATGATCTTTCTTCTCATGACCAGTTGCATAGGCACCAATAATCACCCATCTCTCTCCATTCACTTTCAGTTTCACCCATATCAATCTACAGTTTACTTTTTTACACTCTATCACATACTACCACAACTCCTCCTTCAGAAGTAGTGCTATTCCTTCCTTTGCCCTTGTCCTCTCACCAATCCTTGACTTTACTCCCAAGACCTTCCTAAACCACTCTTCCTCTTTACCCTTGAGTTTTTTTCACTCAGAGCCAAGACATCCAGGTTCCTTTCCTCAAAGATACTACCTATCTCTCCTTTTTTCTCATCTTGGTTACATCCACACACATTTAGAAACCCTAATCTGAGCCTTTGAGGAGGATAAGCACTCCCCGCAAGTATTTTGGGAGCAGATGAGCGAGTGTGTTAGTAGTTTTGATGCATGAGACCGGGTTATAATGATGGGTGATTTGAATGCAAAGGTGAGTAATGTGGCTGTTGAGGGAATAATTGGTGTACATGGGGGTGTTCAGTGTTGTAAATGGAAATGAAGGACTTGTAGATTTATATGCTGAAAAAGGACTGGTGATTGGGAATACCTGGTTTAAAAAGAGAGATATACATAAGTATACGTATGTAAGTAGGAAAGATGGCCAGAGAGCATTATTGGATTACGTGTTGATTGATACAGCGCTACCAGCGCTGTATCATCAGCGAACAACAACTGACTCACTTCCTAAGCTCTCTCATCCACAACAGACTGCATACTTGCCCCCCTTTCCAAAATTCTTGCATTCACCTCCCTAACAACACCACCCATAAACAAATTAAACAACCATGGAGACATTACACACCCCTGCCGCAAACCTACATTCACTGAGAACCAATCACTTTCCTCTCTTCCTACTCGTACACATGCCTTACACCCTTGATAAAAGCTTTTCAATGCTTCTAACAACTTACCTCCCACAACATATATTCTTAATACCTTCCACAGAGCATCTCTATCAACTCTTATCATATGCCTTCTCCAGATCCATAAATGCTACATACAAATCCATTTGCTTTCCTAAGTATTTTTCACATACATTCTTCAAAGCAAACACCTGATCCACACATCCTCTAACACTTCTGAAACCACACTGCTCTTCCCTAATCTGATGCTCTGTACATGCCTTCAACCTCTCAATCAATACCCTCCCATATAATTTCAGTTTTCTAAATTGTTTCTTACATTTTTCATATGTATATATATGTATGTGTGTGTGTGTGTATATGTGCGTGTGTGTGTGTATGTGTGTGTATGTGTATATATATATATGTATATTATCCCTGGGGATAGGGGTGAAAGAATACTTCCCACGCATTCCTCGCGTGTCGTAGAAAGCGACTAGAGGGGACGGGAGCGGGGGGCCAGAAATCCTCCCCTCCTTGTATTTTTTTAACTTTCTAAAATGGGAAACAGAAGAAGGAGTCACGCGGGGAGTGCTCATACTCCTCGAAGGCTCAGATTGGGGTGCCTAAATGTGTGTGGATGTAACCAAGATGTGAAAAAAGGAGAGATAGGTAGTATGTTTGAGGAAAGGAACCTGGATGTTTTGGCTCTGAGTGAAACGAAGCTCAGGGGTGAAGGGGAAAAGTGGTTTGGGAATGTCTTGGGAGTAAAGTCAGGGGTTAGTGAGAGGACAAGAGCAAGGGAAGGAGTAGCAGTACTCCTGAAACAGGAGTTGTGGGAGTACGTGATAGAATGTAAGAAAGTAAATTCCCGATTGATATGGGTAAAACTGAAAGTTGATGGAGAGAGATGGGTGATTATTGGTGCATATGCACCTGGGCATGAGAAGAAAGATCATGAGAGGCAAGTGTTTTGGGAGCAGCTGAATGAGTGTGTTAGTGGTTTTGATGCACGAGACCGGGTTATAGTGATGGGTGATTTGAATGCAAAGGTGAGTAATGTGGCAGTTGAGGGAATAATTGGTGTACATGGGGTGTTCAGTGTTGTAAATGGAAATGGTGAAGAGCTTGTAGATTTATGTGCTGAAAAAGGACTGATGATTGGGAATACCTGGTTTAAAAAGCGAGATATACATAAGTATACTTATGTAAGTAGGAGAGATGGCCAGAGAGCGTTATTGGATTACGTGTTAATTGACAGGCACGCGAAAGAGAGACTTTTGGATGATAATGTGCTGAGAGGTGCAACTGGAGGGATGTCTGATCATTATCTTGTGGAGGCTAAGGTGAAGATTTGTATGGGTTTTCAGAAAAGAAGAGTGAATGTTGGGGTGAAGAGGGTGGTGAGAGTAAGTGAGCTTGGGAAGGAGACTTGTGTGAGGAAGTACCAAGAGAGACTGAGTACAGAATGGAAAAAGGTGAGAACAATGGAAGTAAGGGGAGAGGGGGAGAAATGGGATGTATTTAGGGAATCAGTGATGGATTGCGCAAAAGATGCTTGTGGCATGAGAAGAGTGGGAGGTGGGTTGATTAGAAAGGGTAGTGAGTGGTGGGATGAAGAAGTAAGAGTATTAGTGAAAGAGAAGAGAGAGGCAATTTGGACGATTTTTGCAGGGAAAAAATGCAGTTGAGTGGGAGACATATAAAAGAAAGAGACAGGAGGTCAAGAGAAAGGTGCAAGAGGTGAAAAAAAAAGGGCAAATGAGAGTTGGGGTGAGAGAGTATCATTAAATTTTAGGGAGAATAAAAAGATGTTTTGGAAGGAGGTAAATAAAGTGCGTAAGACAAGGGAGCAAATGGGAACTTCAGTGAAGGGCGCAAATGGGGAGGTGATAACAAGTAGTGGTGATGTGAGAAGGAGATGGAGTGAGTATTTTGAAGGTTTGTTGAATGTGTTTGATGATAGAGTGGCAGATATAGGGTGTTTTGGTCGAGGTGGTGTGCAAAGTGAGAGGGTTAGGGAAAATGATTTGGTAAACAGAGAAGAGGTAGTAAAAGCTTTGCAGAAGATGAAAGCCGGCAAGGCAGCAGGTTTGGATGGTATTGCAGTGGAATTTATTAAAAAAGGGGGTGACTGTATTGTTGACTGGTTGGTAAGGTTATTTAATGTATGTATGACTCACAGTGAGGTGCCTGAGGATTGGCGGAATGCGTGCATAGTGCCATTGTACAAAGGCAAAGGGGATAAGAGTGAGTGCTCAAATTACAGAGGTATAAGTTTGTTGTGTATTCCTGGTAAATCATATGGGAGGGTATTGATTGAGAGGGTGAAGGCATGTACAGAGCATCAGATTGGGGAAGAGCAGTGTGGTTTCAGAAGTGGTAGAGGATGTGTGGATCAGGTGTTTGCTTTGAAGAATGTATGTGAGAAATACTTAGAAAAGCAAATGGATTTGTATGTAGCATTTATGGATCTGGAGAAGGCATATGATAGAGTTGATAGAGATGCTCTGTGGAAGGTATTAAGAATATATGGTGTGGGAGGCAAGTTGTTAGAAGCAGTGAAAAGTTTTTATCGAGGATGTAAGGCATGTGTACGTGTAGGTAGAGAGGAAAGTGATTGGTTCTCAGTGAATGTAGGTTTGCGGCAGGGGTGTGTGATGTCTCCATGGTTGTTTAATTTGTTTATGGATGGGGTTGTTAGGGAGGTGAATGCAAGAGTTTTGGAAAGAGGGGCAAGTATGAAGTCTGTTGGGGATGAGAGAGCTTGGGAAGTGAGTCAGTTGTTGTTCGCTGATGATACAGCGCTGGTGGCTGATTCATGTGAGAAACTGCAGAAGCTGGTGACTGAGTTTGGTAAAGTGTGTGAAAGAAGAAAGTTAAGAGTAAATGTGAATAAGAGCAAGGTTATTAGGTACACTAGGGTTGAGGGTCAAGTCAATTGGGAGGTGAGTTTGAATGGAGAAAAACTGGAGGAAGTGAAGTGTTTTAGATATCTGGGAGTGGATCTGGCAGCGGATGGAACCATGGAAGCGGAAGTGGATCATAGGGTGGGGGAGGGGGGCGAAAATTCTGGGAGCCTTGAAGAATGTGTGGAAGTCGAGAACATTATCTCGGAAAGCAAAAATGGGTATGTTTGAAGGAATAGTGGTTCCAACAATGTTGTATGGTTGCGAGGCATGGGCTATGGATAGAGTTGTGCGCAGGAGGATGGATGTGCTGGAAATGAGATGTTTGAGGACAATGTGTGGTGTGAGGTGGTTTGATCGAGTAAGTAACGTAAGGGTAAGGGAGATGTGTGGAAATAAAAAGAGGTAAACCATGGAAAGCTGTGTAGGTATGTATATTTGCGTGTGTGGACGTATGTATATACATGTGTATGGGGGTGGGTTGGGCCATTTCTTTCGTCTGCTTCCTTGCGCTACCTCACAAACGCGGGAGACAGCGACAAAGCAAAAAAAAAAAAAAAAAAAAAAAATAATTTCCCAGGAATACTCAACAAACATATACCTCTGTAATTTGAGCACTCACTTTTATCCCCTTTGCCTTTGTACAATGGCACTATGCAAGCATTCTGCCAATCCTCAGGCACCTCACCGTGAGTCATGCATACATTAAACAACCTTACCAACCAGTCAAAAATACAGTCACCCCCTTTTTTAATAAATTCCACTGCAATAACATCCAAACTTGTCGTCTTACCAGCTTTCATCTTCCGCAAAGCTTTTACTACCTCTTCTCTGTTTACCAAATCATTTTCCCTAACCCTCTCACTTTCCACACAACATCGACCAAAACACCCTATATCTGCCACTCTATCATCAAACACATTCAACAAACCTTCAAAATACTCACTCCATCTCCTTCTCACATCACCACTACTTGTTATTACCTCCCCATTAGCCTCCTTCCCTGATGTTCCCATTTGTTCCCTTGTCTTACACACTTTATTTACCTCCTTCAAAAAATCTTTTTATTCTCACTAAAATTTAATGATACTTTCTCAACCCAACTCTCTTTGCTCTCTTTTTTGCCTCTTGCACCTTTCTCCTGACCTGCCTCACCACTCTTCCCCTTTACCCTCGAGTTTTTTTTCAAAACATCCAGGTTCCTTTCCCTAAAGATACTACCTATCTCTCCTTTTTTCTCATCTTGGTTACATCCACACACATTTAGACACCATACTCTGAGCCTTCGAGGTGGATAAGCACTCCTCACAAGTGTTTTGGGAGCAGATGAGTGAGTGTGTTAGTAGTTTTGATGCATGAGACCGGGTTATAATGATGGGTTATTTGAATGCAAAGGTGAATAATGTGGCAGTCAGAGCCAAAACATCCAGGTTCCTTTCCTCAAACATACTACCTATCTCTCCTTTTTTCTCATCTTGGTTACATCCACACACATTTAGACACCCCAATCTGAGCCTTCGAGGAGGATGAGCACTCCCCACATGACTCCTTCTTCTGATTCCCCTTTTAGAAAGTTAAAATACAAGGAGGGGAGGGTTTCCAGCCCCCTGCTCCCGTCCCCTTTAGTCACCTTCACCTTCAGGAGAGGCTGAGTACAAAATGGAAAAAGGTGAGAACAAAGGAGGTAAGGGGAGTGGGGGAGGAATGGGATGTATCTAGGGAAGCAGTGATGGAGTGCGCAAAAGATGCTTGTGGCATGAGAAGCGTGGGAGGTGGGCAGATTAGAAAGAGCAGTGAGTGGTGGGATGAAGAAGTAAGAGTATTAGTGAAAGAGAAGAGAGAGGCATTTGGACAATTTTTGCAGGGAAATAATGCAAGTGAGTGGGAGATGTATAAAAGAAAGAGGCAGGAGGTCAAGAGAAAGGTGCAAAAGGTGAAAAAGAGGGCAAATGAGAGTTGGGGTGAGAGAGTATCATCAAATTTTAGGGAGAATAAAAAGATGTTTTGTAAGGAGGTAAATAAAGTGCATAAGACAAGTGAACAAATGGGAACTTCAGTGAAGGGGGCTAATGGGGAGGTGATAACAAGTAGTGGTGATGTGAGAAGGAGATGGAGTGAGTTTTTTGAAGGTTTGTTGAATGTGTTTGATGATAGAGTGGCAGATATAGGGTGTTTTGGTCGAGGTGGTGTGCAAAGTGAGAGGGTTAGGGAAAATGATTTGGTAAACAGAGAAAAGGTAGTAAAAGCTTTGCGGAAGATGAAAGCCGGCAAGGTAGCGGCTTTGGATGGTATTGCAGTGGAATCTATTAAAAAAGGGGGTGACTGTATTGTTGACTGGTTGGTAAGTTTATTCAATGATTGTATAATTCATGGGGAGTAGCCTGAGGATTGGTGGAATGCTTGCATAGTGCTAATGTACAAAGGCAAGGGGGACAAAGGTGAGTGCTCAAATTACAGAGGTATAAGTTTGTTGAGTATTCCTGGGAAATTATATGGGAGAGTATTGATTCAGAGGGTGAAGGCATGTACAGAGCATCAGACTGGGGAAGAGCAATGTGTCTTCAGAAGTGGTAGAAGATGTGTGGATCAGGTATTTGCTTTGAAGAATGTTTGTGAGAAATACTTAGAAAAGCAAATGGATTTGTATGTAGCATTTATGAATCTCCTTCTGTTTCCCATTTTAGAAAGTTAATACAAGGAGGGGAGGATTTCTGGCCCCCCGCTCCCGTCCCCTCTAGTCGCTTTCTACGACATGCGAGGAATACGTGGGAAGTATTCTTTCACCCCTATCCCCAGGGATAATATACATATATTTATACATATACACATACACACACATACATATACATACATATGAAAAATGTAAGAAACAATTTAGAAAACTGAAACTTCTAGCTTGAAATGAACGAAAAACTGAATGTCACACAATGGTTCAACCTCTGGCTATGGAAAAAGGAAATGCACAATTTATCCACACAAACGTCAATAGCAGTTCTCATCAATCTAACCACTGTATCAATAAGCTTCAATGTCTAAGCTACATTTTTCTCCAATTTTCACTATTTTCTTGTCAAAACACCATGTATGAAAACTATCACTCCAGTAACACAACTATAAACAAAGAGAGAACAACTGTCTCAAGCATAAAGGGATTCTACACTTGGTTTTGCAGTCCAGTATCTTCCAGCGGACCCAAGTTTCTGAAAGACCATTATTATTATCTTTAACCTCTTTGTGGCCGGGGCAGTCAGGCGCCCTACCCAGGGTTCGTATCCCTCTGTTGATACCATTGCAATATATATGTGTCGGAGGTGGAGGTGGAGGGAACGAGGAGAAGAGGGAGACCAAATTGGAGGTGGAAAGATGGAGTGAAAAAGATTTTGTGTGATCGGGGCCTGAACATGCAGGAGGGTGAAAGGAGGGCAAGGAATAGAGTGAATTGGAGCGATGTGGTATACCGGGGTTAACGTGCTGTCAGTGGATTGAATCAAGGCATGTGAAGCATCTGGGGTAAACCATGGAAAGCTGTGTAGGTATGTATATTTGCGTGTGTGAACGTATGTATATACATGTGTATGGGGGGGGTTGGGCCATTTCTTTCGTCTGTTTCCTTGCGCTACCTCGCAAACGCGGGAGACAGCGACAAAGTATAATAAAAAAAAAAAAAAAATTTATGAATCTGGAGAAGGCATATGATAAGAGTTGATAGAGACGCTCTGTGGAAGGTATTAAGAATATATGGTGTGGGAGGCAAGTTGTTAGAAGCAGTGAAAAGTTTTTATTGAGGATGTAAGGCATGTGTACCTGATGGAAGAGAGGAAAGTGATTGGTTCTCAGTGAATGTAGGTTTGTGGCAGGGGTGTGTGATGTCTCCATGGTTGTTTAATTTGTATATGGATGGGGTTGTTAGGGAGGTGAATGCAAGAGTTTTGGAAAGAGGGGCAAGTATGCAGTCTATTGCGGATGAGAGAGCTTGGGAAGTGAGTCAGTTGCTGTTCGCTGATGATACAGCGCTGGTGGCTGATTCATGTGAGAAACTGCAGAAGCTGGTGACTGAGTTTGGTAAAGTGTGTGAAAGAAGAGAGTTGAGAGTAAATGTGAATAAGAGCAAGGTTATTAGGTACAGTAGGGTTGAGGGGCAAGGCAATTGGGAGGTAAGTTTGAATGGAGAAAAACTGGAGGAAGTGAAGTTTTTAGATATCTGGGAGTGGATTTGGCAGCAGATGGAACCATGGAAGCGGAAGTGAGTCATAGGGTGGGGGAGGGGGCAAAAATTCTGGGAGCTTTGAAGAATGTGTGGAAGTCGAGAACTTTATCTCGGAAAGCAAAAATGGGTATGTTTGAAGGAATAGTGGTTCCAACAATGTTATATGGTTGTGAGGTGTGGGCTTTGGATAGAGTTGTGCGCAGGAGGGTGGATGTGTTGGAAATGAGATGTTTGAGGACAATATGTGGTGTGAGGTGGTTTGATCGAGTAAGCAATAATAAGGTAAGAGAGATGTGCGGTAATAAAAAGTGTGGTTGAGAGAGCAGAAGAGGGTGTTTTGAAATGGTTTGGTCGAATGGACAGAATGAGTGAGGAGAGATTGACAAAGAGGATATATGTGTCAGAGGTGGAGGGTGAGGAGAAGTGGGAGACCAAATTGGAGGTGGAAGGATGGAGTTAAAAAGATTTTGAGTGATCGGGGCCTGAACATGCAGGAGGGTGAAAGGCATGCGAGGAATAGAGTGAATTGGAACAATATGACAACGGGGTCGACGTGCTGTCAATGGATTGAACCAGGGCATGTGAAGCATCTGGGGTAAACCATGGAAAGTTCTGTGGGGCCTGGAAGTGGAAAGGGAGCTGTGGTTTCGGTGCACTATTACATGACAGCTAGAGACTGAGTGTGAACGAATGTGGCCTTTATTGTCTTTTCCTAGCGCTACCTTGCACACATGATGGGGGAGGGCGTTGTTATTTCATGAGTGGTGGGGTGGCGATGGGAATTAATAAGGGCAGACAGTATGAATTATGTACATTTGTATATATGTATATGTCTGTGTGTGTATATATGAGTATACGTTGAGTTGTATAGGTATGTATATTTGCGTGAGTGGACGTGTATGTATATACATGTGTATGTGGGTGGGTTGGGCCATTCTTTCCTCTGTTTCCTTGCGCTACCTCGCTAACGTGGGAGACAGCGACAATGCAAAGTAAATAAATAAATATATATATTCCTATGAGCCCAGAGGGAAAATGAAACACGAAAAGTTCCCAAGTGCACTTTCCTGTAATAATCACATCATCAGGGGAGACACAAGAGAGAAATATAACAGTCAGTTGATATACATCGAAGAGACGAAGCTAGGATGCCATTTGGTAAACATGTGATTGTCTAAAACATACAACGAGCATTCATAAACTTATCATTTTACAAATCTTATCAACAATAAAGTTATCCAATTTGTATAGACCATCACAAATATTAAGATTATAATTCTTTGTGCATCTAATAATAGATGATTCAATGATATTTCTCTTGGTAATAGAGTTAGAGTTAATAACTGAGATGGCGTTACTCCAATCAATACAATGATCATAGTTTTTAACATGATTAAACAAGGCATTTGACTCTTGTCCCATTCTTATACTATATTTATGTTGCTTAAGTCCAACAGAAAGATCTTTACTAGTCTGACCAACATAAAATTTATCACAGTTTCCACAAGGCACTTTATAGATGCAACCAAGAGAATTTTCTGGTGAATTCCTGATTAAGATATTCTTTACAGTATTATTGTTTTCAAAGGCAACATTTACATTAAAGGAATTAAGCAACATGGGAAGCCAAGTGAAATTATTATCAAAAGGGAGAACTAAAAGATTCTTGGTGTCAATGGGAGGTTTGGGCTCAACTCTATAAAATGATTTCTTTGCTAACTTAAGGGATTTATCAATGAAAGATCTTGGGTACTTTAACTTAGATCCAATAGAATATATCTTCTCAAACTCATCATCAATAAACTCTGGACTGCAAATACGTAATGCCCCAAGGAACATAGATTGAAATGATGATAATTTAATTCTGTCATGTTGAGATGAGTAATAATGGATATATGAGCATACATTGGTGGGTTCTCTGTATATGCTAAACTTAAACTTGTTTCCTTGTCTGTGGATCATGCAGTTTAAAAATGGTAACATATCATTATTTTCATTTTCTACAGTAAATTTGATAGAAGGTACTAAATTGTTAAGTAAGGGGAGAAATATTTGTAAATTTTCATTTGTTGGCCAAACACAAAGAACATCATCTACATACCTAAACCAAATTCCATTAGAAGGTAAGATATCCTTTAGTAATTTTGTTTCAAAAAATTCTATATAAAGATTACTTAGTACAGGTGAAAGAGGGTTACATTTCTCTCTTTTGTCTCCCCTGATGATGTGATTATTACACGAAAGTGCACTTGGGAACTTTTCGTGTTTCATTTTCCCCATGGACTCATAGGAATATCTTGATCACGCACAAGATTGTGATCCTTTCCAACACACACACACACACACACACATATATATATTTCTTTCTTTCAAACTGTTCGCCATTTCCCGCATTAGCGAGGTAGCGTTAAGAACAGAGGACTGGGCCTTTGAGGGAATACCCTCACCTGGCCCAATTCTCTGTTCCTTCTTTTGGAAAATTAAAAAAAAAAAAAACGAGAGGGGAGGATTTCCAGCCCCCCCGCTCCCTCCCCTTTTAGTCGCCTTTTACGACACGCAGGGAATACGTGGGAAGTATTCTTTGTCCCCTATCCCCAGGGAAAACATATATATATATATATATATATATATATATATATATATATATATATATATATATATATATATATATCCCTGGGGATAGGGGAGAAAGAATACTTCCCACGTATTATATATATATATATATATATATATATATATATACATATATTTATCCCTGGGGATAGGGGAGAAAGAATACTTCCCACGTATTCCCTGCGTGTCGTAGAAGGCGACTAAAAGGGGAGGGAGCGGGTGGCTGGAAATCCTCCCCTTTCTTGTTTTTTTTTAATTTTCCAAAAGAAGGAACAGAGAAGGGGGTCAGGTGAGGATATTCCCTCTAAGGCCCAGTTCTCTGTTCTTAACGCACCTCGCTATCGCGGGAAATGGCAAATAGTATGAAAAAAAAAATATATATATATATATATTTCTTTTTTTTTTTATACTCTGTCGCTGTCTCCCGTGTTTGCGAGGTAGCGCAAGGAAACAGACGAAAGAAATGGCCCAACCCACCCCCATACACATGTATATACATACGTCCACACACGCAAGTATACATACCTACACAGCTTTCCATGGTTTACCCCAGACGCTTCACATGCCTTGATTCAATCCACTGACAGCACGTCAACCCCGGTATACCACATCGCTCCAATTCACTCTATTCCTTGCCCTCCTTTCACCCTCCTGCATGTTCAGGCCCCGATCACACAAAATCTTTTTCACTCCATCTTTCCACCTCCAATTTGGTCTCCCTCTTCTCCTTGCTCCCTCCACCTCCGACACATATATCCTCTTGGTCAATCTTTCCTCACTCATTCTCTCCATGTGCCCAAACCACTTCAAAACACCCTCTTCTGCTCTCTCAACCACGCTCTTTTTATTTCCACACATCTCTCTTACCCTTACGTTACTCACTCGATCAAACCACCTCACACCACACATTGTCCTCATACCCATTTTTGCTTTCCGAGATAATGTTCTCGACTACCACACATTCTTCAAGGCCCCCAGAATTTTCGCCCCCTCCCCCACCCTATGATCCACTTCCGCTTCCATGGTTCCATCCGCTGCCAGATCCACTCCCAGATATCTAAAACACTTCACTTCCTCCAGTTTTTCTCCATTCAAACTCACCTCCCTATTGACTTGACCCTCAACCCTACTGTACCTAATAACCTTGCTCTTATTCACATTTACTCTTAACTTTCTTCTTCCACACACTTTACCAAACTCAGTCACCAGCTTCTGCAGTTTCTCACATGAATCAGCCACCAGCGCTGTATCATCAGCGAACAACAACTGACTCACTTCCCAAGCTCTCTAATCCCCAACAGACTTCATACTTGCCCCTCTTTCCAAGACTCTTGCATTTACCTCCCTAACAACCCCATCCATAAACAAATTAAACAACCATGGAGACATCACACACCCCTGCCGCAAACCTGCATTCACTGAGAACCAATCACTTTCCTCTCTTCCTACACGTACACATGCCTTACATCCTCGATAAAAACTTTTCACTGCTTCTAACAACTTTCCTCCCACACCATATATTCTTAATACCTTCCACAGAGCATCTCTATCAACTCTATCATATGCCTTCTCCAGATCCATAAATGCTACACACAAATCCATTTGCTTTTCTAAGTATTTCTCACATACATTCTTCAAAGCAAACACCTGATCCACACATCCTCTACCACTTCTGAAACCACACTGCTCTTCCCCAATCTGATGCTCTGTACATGCCTTCACCCTCTCAATCAATACCCTCCCATATAATTTACCAGGAATACTCGACAAACTTATACCTCTGTAATTTGAGCACTCACTCTTATCCCCTTTGCCTTTGTACAATGGCACTATGCACGCATTCCGCCAATCCTCAGGCACCTCACCATGAGTCATACATACATTAAATAACCTTACCAACCAGTCAACAATACAGTCACCCCCTTTTTTAATAAATTCCACTGCAATACCATCCAAACCTGCTGCCTTGCCGGCTTTCATCTTCCGCAAAGCTTTCACTACCTCTTCTCTGTTTACCAAATCATTTTCCCTAACCCTCTCACTTTGCACACCACCTCGACCAAAACACCCTATATCTGCCACTCTATCATCAAACACATTCTGCAAACCTTCAAAATACTCACTCCATCTCCTTCTCACATCACCACTACTTGTTATCACCTCCCCATTTGCGCCCTTCACTGAAGTTCCCATTTGCTCCCTTGTCTTACGCACTTTATTTACCTCCTTCCAGAACATCTTTTTATTCTCCCTAAAATTTAATGATACTCTCTCACCCCAACTCTCATTTGCCCTTTTTTTCACCTCTTGCACCTTTCTCTTGACCTCCTGTCTCTTTCTTTTATACATCTCCCACTCAATTGCATTTTTTCCCTGCAAAAATCATCCAAATACCTCTCTCTTCTCTTTCACTAATACTCTTACTTCTTCATCCCACCACTCACTACCCTTTCTAATCAACCCACCTCCCACTCTTCTCATGCCACAAGCATCTTTTGCGCAATCCATCACTGATTCCCTAAATACATCCCATTCCTCCCCCACTCCCCTTGCTTCCATTGTTCTCACCTTTTTCCATTCTGTACTCAGTCTCTCCTGGTACTTCCTCACACAGGTCTCCTTCTCAAGCTCACTTACTCTCACCACCCTCTTCACCCCAACATTCACTCTTCTTTTCTGTATATATATATATATATATTTTTTTTTTTTTTTTTTTTTTTTATACTTTGTCGCTGTCTCCCGCGTTTGCGAGGTAGCGCAAGGAAACAGATGAAAGAAATGGCCCAACCCCCCCCCATACACATGTACATACACACGTCCACACACACAAATATACATACCTACACAGCTTTCCATGGTTTACCCCGGACGCTTCACATGCCTTGATTCAATCCACTGACAGCACGTCAACCCCTGTATACCACATCGCTCCAATTCACTCTATTCCTTGCCCTCCTTTCACCCTCCTGCATGTTCAGGCCCCGATCACACAAAATCTTTTTCACTCCATCTTTCCACCTCCAATTTGGTCTCCCTCTTCTCCTCGTTCCCTCCACCTCCGACACATATATCCTCTTGGTCAATCTTTCCTCACTCATTCTCTCCATGTGCCAGAACCATTCTAAAACACCCTCTTCTGCTCTCTCAACCACGCTCTTTTTATTTCCACACATCTCTCTTACCCTTACGTTACTTACTCGATCAAACCACCTCACACCACACATTGTCCTCAAACATCTCATTTCCAGCACATCCATCCTCCTGCGCACAACTCTATCCATAGCCCACGCCTCGCAACCATACAACATTGTTGGAACTACTATTCCTTCAAACATACCCATTTTTGCTTTCCGGGATAATGTTCTCGACTTCCACACATTTTTCAAGGCTCCCAAAATTTTCGCCCCCTCCCCCACCCTATGATCCACTTCCGCTTCCATGGTTCCATCCGCTGACAGATCCACTCCCAGATATCTAAAACACTTCACTTCCTCCAGTTTTTCACCATTCAAACTCACCTCCCAATTGACTTGACCCTCAACCCTACTGTACCTAATAACCTTGCTCTTATTCACATTTACTCTTAACTTTCTTCTTCCACACACTTTACCAAAACGTCACCAGCTTCTGCAGTTTCTCACATGAATCCGCCACCAGCGCTGTATCATCAGCGAACAACAACTGACTCACTTCCCAAGCTCTCTCATCCCCAACAGACTTCATACTTGCCCCTCTTTCCAAGACTCTTGCATTTACCTCCCTAACAACCCCATCCATAAACAAATTAAACAACCATGGAGACATCACACACCCCTGCCGCAAACCTGCATTCACTGAGAACCAATCACTTTCCTCTCTTCCTACACGTACACATGCCTTACATCCTCGATAAAAACTTTTCACTGCTTCTAACAACTTTCCTCCCACACCATATATTCTTAATACCTTCCACAGAGCATCTCTATCAACTCTATCATATGCCTTCTCCAGATCCATAAATGCTACACACAAATCCATTTGCTTTTCTAAGTATTTCTCACATACATTCTTCAAAGCAAACACCTGATCCACACATCCTCTACCACTTCTGAAACCACACTGCTCTTCCCCAATCTGATGCTCTGTACATGCCTTCACCCTCTCAATCAATACCCTCCATATAATTTACCAGGAATACTCGACAAACTTATACCTCTGTAATTTGAGCACTCACTCTTATCCCCTTTGCCTTTGTACAATGGCACTATGCACGCATTCCGCCAATCCTCAGGCACCTCACCATGAGTCATACATACATTAAATAACCTTACCAACCAGTCAACAATACAGTCACCCCCTTTTTTAATAAATTCCACTGCAATACCATCCAAACCTGCTGCCTTGCCGGCTTTCATCTTCCGCAAAGCTTTCACTACCTCTTCTCTGTTTACCAAATCATTTTCCCTAACCCCCTCACTTTGCACACCACCTCGACCAAAACACCCTATATCTGCCACTCTATCATCAAACACATTCTGCAAACCTTCAAAATACTCACTCCATCTCCTTCTCACATCACCACTACTTGTTATCACCTCCCCATTTGCGCCCTTCACTGAAGTTCCCATTTGCTCCCTTGTCTTACGCACTTTATTTACCTCCTTCCAGAACATCTTTTTATTCTCCCTAAAATTTAATGATACTCTCTCACCCCAACTCTCATTTGCCCTTTTTTTCACCTCTTGCACCTTTCTCTTGACCTCCTGTCTCTTTCTTTTATACATCTCCCACTCAATTGCATTTTTTCCCTGCAAAAATCGTCCAAATACCTCTCTCTTCTCTTTCACTAATACTCTTACTTCTTCATCCCACCACTCACCACCCTTTCTAATCAACCCACCTCCCACTCTTCTCATGCCACAAGCATCTTTTGCGCAATCCATCACTGATTCCCTAAATACATCCCATTCCTCCCCCACTCCCCTTGCTTCCATTGTTCTCACCTTTTTCCATTCTGTACTCAGTCTCTCCTGGTACTTCCTCACACAGGTCTCCTTCTCAAGCTCACTTACTCTCACCACCCTCTTCACCCCAACATTCACTCTTCTTTTCTGTATATATATATATATATATATATTTTTTTTTTTTTTTTTTTTTTTTTATACTTTGTCGCTGTCTCCCGCGTTTGCGAGGTAGCGCAAGGAAACAGACGAAAGAAATGGCCCAACCCCCCCCCATACACATGTACATACACACGTCCACACACACAAATATACATACCTACACAGCTTTCCATGGTTTACCCCAGACGCTTCACATGCCTTGATTCAATCCACTGACAGCACGTCAACCCCTGTATACCACATCGCTCCAATTCACTCTATTCCTTGCCCTCCTTTCACCCTCCTGCATGTTCAGGCCCCGATCACACAAAATCTTTTTCACTCCATCTTTCCACCTCCAATTTGGTCTCCCTCTTCTCCTCGTTCCCTCCACCTCCGACACATATATCCTCTTGGTCAATCTTTCCTCACTCATTCTCTCCATGTGCCCAAACCATTTTAAAACACCCTCTTCTGCTCTCTCAACCACGCTCTTTTTATTTCCACACATCTCTCTTACCCTTACGTTACTTACTCGATCAAACCACCTCACACCACACATTGTCCTCAAACATCTCATTTCCAGCACATCCATCCTCCTGCGCACAACTCTATCCATAGCCCACGCCTCGCAACCATACAACATTGTTGGAACTACTATTCCTTCAAACATACCCATTTTTGCTTTCCGGGATAATGTTCTCGACTTCCACACATTTTTCAAGGCTCCCAAAATTTTCGCCCCCTCCCCCACCCTATGATCCACTTCCGCTTCCATGGTTCCATCCGCTGACAGATCCACTCCCAGATATCTAAAACACTTCACTTCCTCCAGTTTTTCACCATTCAAACTCACCTCCCAATTGACTTGACCCTCAACCCTACTGTACCTAATAACCTTGCTCTTAGTCACATTTACTCTTAACTTTCTTCTTCCACACACTTTACCAAACTCCGTCACCAGCTTCTGCAGTTTCTCACATGAATCCGCCACCAGCGCTGTATCATCAGCGAACAACAACTGACTCACTTCCCAAGCTCTCTCATCCCCAACAGACTTCATACTTGCCCCTCTTTCCAAGACTCTTGCATTTACCTCCCTAACAACCCCATCCATAAACAAATTAAACAACCATGGAGACATCACACACCCCTGCCGCAAACCTACATTCACTGAGAACCAATCACTTTCCTCTCTTCCTACACGTACACATGCCTTACATCCTCGATAAAAACTTTTCACTGCTTCTAACAACTTGCCTCCCACACCATATATTCTTAATACCTTCCACAGAGCATCTCTATCAACTCTATCATATGCCTTCTCCAGATCCATAAATGCTACATACAAATCCATTTGCTTTTCTAAGTATTTCTCACATACATTCTTCAAAGCAAACACCTGATCCACACATCCTCTACCACTTCTGAAACTACACTTCTCTTCCCCAATTTGATGCTCTGTACATGCCTTCACCCTCTCAATCAATACCCTCCCATATAATTTACCAGGAATACTCAACAAACTTATACCTCTGTAATTTGAGCACTCACTCTGATCCCCTTTGCCTTTGTACAATGGCACTATGCACGCATTCCACCAATCCTCAGGCACCTCACCATGAGTCATACATACATTAAATAACCTTACCAACCAGTCAACAATATATATATATATATATATATATATTTTTTTTTTTCATACTATTCGCCATTTCCCGCGATAGCGAGGTAGCATTAAGAACAAAGGACTGGGCCTTTGAGGGAATATCCTCACCTGGCCCCCTTCTCTGTTCCTTCTTTTGGAAAAAAAAATGAAAAAAAAAAAAAAAAAACGAGAGGGGAGGATTTCCAGCCCCCCGCTCCCTTCCCTTTTAGTCGCCTTCTACGACACGCAGGGAATACATGGGAAGTATTCTTTCTCCTCTATCCCCAGGAATACCCTATCCCCAGGAATATATATATGTATATGTATATTCATAAATGCCCATAAATGCATATATACATACATATACATATCAATATACACACATATACATATACATACCCAGACATATACATATATACATATATATATATATATATATATATATATATATATATATATATATATATATATATATATATTTTTTTTTTTTTTTTTTTTTGCTTTGTCACTGTCTCCCGCGCCTGCGAGGTAGTGCAAGGAAACAGACGAAAGAAATGGCCCAACCCACCCCCATACACATGTATATACATACGTCCACACACACAAATATACATACCTACACAGCTTTCCATGGTTTACCCCAGACGCTTCACATGCCCTGATTCAATCCACTGACAGCACGTCAACCCCGGTAAACCACATTGATCTAATTCACTCTATTCCTTGCCCTCCTTTCACCCTCCTGCATGTTCAGGCCCCAATCACACAAAATCTTTTTCACTCCATCTTTCCGCCTCCAATTTGGTCTCCCACTTCTCCTCGTTCCCTCCACCTCCGACACATATATCCTCTTGGTCAATCTTTCCTCATTCATTCTCTCCATGAGCCCAAACCATTTCAAAACACCCTCTTCTGCTCTCTCAACCACGCTCTTTTTATTTCCACACATCTCTCTTACCCTTACGTTACTTACTCGATCAAACCACCTCACACCACACACTGTCCTCAAACATCTCATTTCCAGCACATCCATCCTCCTGCGCACAACTCTATCCATAGCCCACGCCTCGTTACCATAAAACATTGTTGGAACCACTAATCCTTCAAACATACCCATTTTTGCTTTCCGAGATAATGTCCTCGACTTCCACACATTCTTCAAGGCTCCCAGGATTTTTGCCCCCTCCCCCACCCTATGATCCACTTCCGCTTCCATGGTTCCACCCGCTGCCAGATCCACTCCTAGATATCTAAAACACTTTACTTCCTCCAGTTTTTATCCATTCAAACTTACCTCCCAATTGAATTGACCCTCAACCCTACTGTACCTAATAACCTTGCTCTTATTCACATTTACTCTTAACTTTCTTCTTTCACACACTTTACCAAACTCAGTCACCAGCTTCTGCAGTTTCTCACATGAATCAGCCACCAGCGCTGTATCATCAGCGAACAACAACTGACTCACTTCCCAATATATATATATATATATATATATATATATATATATATATATATATATATATATATATATATATTTTTTTTTGCTTTGTCGCTGTCTCCCGCATTTGCGAGGTAGCGCAAGGAAACAGACGAAAGAAATGGCCCAAACCACCCCATACACATGTATATACATATGTCCACACACGCAAATATACATACCTACACAGCTTTCCATGGTTTACCCCAGACGCTTCACATGCCTTGATTCAATCCACTGACAGCACGTCAACCCCGGTATACCACATTGATCCAATTCACTCTATTCCTTGCCCTCCTTTCACCCTCCTGCATGTTCAGGCCCCGATCACACAAAATCTTTTTCACTCCATCTTTCCACCTCCAATTTGGTCTCCCTCTTCTCCTCGTTCCCTCCACCTCCGACACATATATCCTCTTGGTCAATCTTTCCTCACTCATTCTCTCCATGTGACCAAACCATTTCAAAACACCCTCTTCTGCTCTCTCAACCACGCTCTTTTTATTTCCACACATCTCTGTTACCCTTACGTTACTTACTCGATCAAACCACCTCACACCACATATTGTCCTCAAACATCTCATTTCCAGCACATCCATCCTCCTGCCCACAACTCTATCCATAGTCCACGCCTCGCAACCATACAACATTGTTGGAACCACTATTCCTTCAAACATACCCGTTTTTGCTTTCCGAGATAATATTCTCGACTTCCACACATTCTTCAAGGCTCCCAGAATTTTCGCCCCCTCCCCCACCCTATGATCCACTTCCGCTTCCATGTTTCCATCCGCTGCCAGATCCACTCCCAGATATCTAAAACACTTCACTTCCTCCAGTTTTTCTCCATTCAAACTTACCTCCCGATTGACTTGACCCTCAACCCTACTGTACCTAATAACTTTGCTCTTATTCACATTTACTCTTAACTTTCTTCTTTCACACACTTTACCAAACTCAGTCACCAGCTTCTGCAGTTTCTCACATGAATCAGCCACCAGCGCTGTATCATCAGCGAACAACAACTGACTCACTTCCCAAGCTCTCTCATCCCCGACAGACTTCATCCTTGCCCCTCTTTCCAAAACTCTTGCATTCACCTCCCTAACAACCCCATCCATAAACAAATTAAACAACCATGGAGACATCACACACCCCTGCCGCAAACCTACATTCACTGAGAACCAATCACTTTCCTCTCTTCCTACACGTACACATGCCTTACATCCTCGATAAAAACTTTTCACTGCTTCTAACAACTTGCCTCCCACACCATATATCCTTAATACCTTCCACAGAGCATCTCTATCAACTCTATCATATGCCTTCTCCAGATCCATAAATGCTACATACAAATCCATTTGCTTTTCTAAGTATTTCTCACATACATTCTTCAAAGCAAACACCTGATCCACACATCCTCTACCACTTCTGAAACCACACTGCTCTTTCCCAATCTGATGCTCTGTACATGCCTTCACCCTCTCAATCAATACCCTCCCATACAATTTGCCAGGAATACTCAACAAACTTATACCTCTGTAATTTGAGCACTCACTCTTATCCCCTTTGCCTTTGTACAATGGCACTATGCACGCATTCCGCCAATCCTCAGGCACCTCACCATGAGTCACACATACATTAAATAACCTTACCAACCAGTCAACAATACAGTCACCCCCTTTTTTAATAAATTCCACTGCAATACCATCCAAACCTGCTGCCTTGCCGGCTTTCATCTTCCGCAAAGCTTTCACTACCTCTTCTCTGTTTACCAAATCATTTTCCCTAACCCTCTCACTTTGCACACCACCTCGACCAAAACACCCTATATCTGCCACTCTATCATCAAACACATTCAACAAACCTTCAAAATACTCACTCCGTCTCCTTCTCACATCACCACTACTTGTTATCACCTCCCCATTTGCACCCTTCACTGAAGTTCCCATTTGCTCCCTTGTCTTATGCACTTTATTTACCTCCTTCCAGAACATCTTTTTATTCTCCCTAAAATTTAATGATACTCTCTCACCCCAACTCTCATTTGCCCTTTTTTTCACCTCTTGCACCTTTCTCTTGACCTCCTGTCTTTCTTTTATACATCTCCCACTCAATTGCATTTTTTCCCTGCAAAAATCGTCCAAATGCCTCTCTCTTCTCTTTCACTAATGATCTTACTTCTTCATCCCACCACTCACTACCCTTTCTAATCAACCCACCTCCCACGCTTCTCATGCCACAAGCATCTTTTGTGCAATCCATCACTGATTCCCTAAATACATCCCATTCCTCCCCTACTCCCCTTACTTCCATTGTTCTCACCTTTTTCCATTCTGTACTCAGTCTCTCCTGGTACTTCCTCACACAAGTCTCCTTCCCAAGCTCACTTACTCTCACCACCCTCTTCACCCCAACATTCACTCTTCTTTTCTGAAAACCCATACAAATCTTCACCTTAGCCTCCACAAGATAATGATCAGACATCCCTCCAGTTATATTTATATATTCATTTTGCTTTGTCGCTGTCTCCCGCGTTTGCGAGGTAGCGCAAGGAAACAGACGAAAGAAATGGCCCAACCCACCCACATACACATGTATATACATACATGTCCACACACGCAAATATACATACCTATACATCTCAATGTACACATATATATATACACACACAGACACATACATATATACCCATGCACACAATTCACACCGTCTGCCTTTATTCATTCCCATCACCACCTCGCCACACATGGAATACCATCCCCCTCCCCCGTCATGTGTGCGAGGTAGCACTAGGAAAAGACAACAAAGGCCACATTCGTTCACACTCAGTCTCTAGCTGTCATGCAATAATGCCCGAAACCACAGCTCCCTTTCCACATCTAGGCCCCACACAACTTTCCATGGTTTACCCGAGACACTTCACATGCCCTGATTCAATCCACTGACAGCACGTCAACCCCGGTGTACCACATCGATTCAATTCACTCTATTCCTTGCACGCCTTTCACCCTCCTGCATGTTCAGGCCCCGATCACTAAAAATCTTTTTCACTCCATCTTTCCACCTCCAATTTGGTCTCCCACTTCTCCTCGTTCCCTCCACCTCCGACACATATATCCTCTTGGTCAATCTTTCCTCACTCATTCTCTCCATGTGCCCAAACCATTTCAAAACACCCTCTTCTGCTCTCTCAACCACGCTCTTTTTATTTCCACACATCTCTCTTACCCTTACATTACTTACTCGATCAAACCACCTCACACCACACATTGTCCTCAAACATCTCATCTCCAGCACATCCACCCTCCTGCGCACAACTCTATCCATAGCCCACGCCTCGCAACCATACAACATTGTTGGAACCACTATTCCTATATATATATGGGGTTGTTAGGGAGGTAAATGCAAGAGTTTTGGAAAGAGGGGCAAGTATGAAGTCTGTTGGGGATGAGAGAGCTTGGGAAGTGAGTCAGTTGTTGTTCGCTGATGATACAGCGCTGGTGGCTGATTCATGTGAGAAACTGCAGAAGCTGGTGACTGAGTTTGGTAAAGTGTGTGGAAGAAGAAAGTTAAGAGTAAATGTGAATAAGAGCAAGGTTATTAGGTACAGTAGGGTTGAGGGTCAAGTCAATTGGGAGGTGAGTTTGAATGGAGAAAAACTGGAGGAAGTGAAGTGTTTTAGATATCTGGGAGTGGATCTGGCAGCGGATGGAACCATGGAAGCGGAAGTGGATCATAGGGTGGGGGAGGGGGCGAAAATTCTGGGGGCCTTGAAGAATGTGTGGAAGTCGAGAACATTATCTCGGAAAGCAAAAATGGGTATGTTTGAAGGAATAGTGGTTCCAACAATGTTGTATGGTTGCGAGGCGTGGGCTATGGATAGAGTTGTGCGCAGGAGGATGGATGTGCTGGAAATGAGATGTTTGAGGACAATGTGTGGTGTGAGGTGGTTTGATCGAGTGAGTAACGTAAGGGTAAGAGAGATGTGTGGAAATAAAAAGAGCGTGGTTGAGAGAGCAGAAGAGGGTGTTTTGAAGTGGTTTGGGCACATGGAGAGGATGAGTGAGGAAAGATTGACCAAGAGGATATATGTGTCGGAGGTGGAGGCAACAAGGAGAAGAGGGAGACCAAATTGGAGGTGGAAAGATGGAGTGAAAAAGATTTTGTGTGATCGGGGCCTGAACATGCAGGAGGGTGAAAGGAGGCCAAGGAATAGAGTGAATTGGAGTGATGTGGTATACCGGGGTTGACGTGCTGTCAGTGGATTGAATCAAGGCATGTGAAGCGTCTGGGGTAAGCTATGGAAAGCTGTGTAGGTATGTATATTTGCGTGTGTGGACGTATGTATATACATGTGTATTGGGGGGGTTGGGCCATTTCTTTCGTCTGTTTCCTTGCGCTACCTCGCAAGCGCGGGAGACAGCGACAAAGTATAAAAGAAAAAAAGAAAAAATAAAAAAAAAAAATATATATATATATATATATATATATATATATATATATATATATATATATATATATATATATATATATATATTCTTTATACTGTCACTCTAAGTACAAACAGCACATGTAGTTAGTTGTGCACTATTTCTATAAACACTAAGACTAAATATCATGTTTTTGCCTGTTAAAGAATATTCTTAAGAGAGAAATCTTTACAAAAACACAGTCAAGGGTCTTGATGGAATTTACTGATAGTTTCTAACAATTATCATACCTCTCTAATTGCATGGTCCACTTGCACCTTGAGATCATCCACAGTTAGCTTATCAAACTCATCCACATTTAAATTGAGTTTCCCTTTAAGCTGTTCTGAAAAATCATATATCACATTATTAGAAAAATTAAAAACAAGGAAAAATTTCATAATACAACAAAAACAAATAATCATCCCCTCCATGGTATGATCAGCTCACTAACACATCAACCATCCATAAATACACCTGAAAGATTGAGATGGTTTAAGGGAAATAAGAAATGACATATAGTATGAGAGAAGCGGTGAAAAAGAGTGAACTTCATAAAGTGGCCTGTAAGCAAATACCTATGTACCTAAGTACCTATGAAAATCTATGACAAGACTTTACCATGATGGCATGGCAGCAATTGGGCTCACCACTTGATTTGTATTTTAGAGAATGACATTCCTCTCAACCATTCCATCTCTAACCTTGCTTGTTGTATAATGCCACTTTTTTTAGGAGTTACTCCACTGGTGTAGTTATCTATTCTAGGTTCATCCAGTAGTGTCCTCAGCCATAAGTCTATTGTTCTTTAGAATGTTTCTGTAGTTATTCCATGTAAATTTCTTAGACAACAAAAAAAGAATGGCATAGTCTAACAATAAGTAAAACTAGGTTAGTGGAAAGTTATTTAAGAAAGTAATGCTTAAATGGTCAGATGAAACGTGTGACACAATCTACAGTACAGTTCATGAACCCTATTATGAACATGTAATAGGAGGAGTTGAGTATAAATGGGCCCCCGAGTGGTATATGCACTACATTCAGTTTGAAAATGCCAAAATTTGTGAATGTAAATGGAGCTTGGGAGTAGAAGCTTCCTAAGTTCAAATCAAATAAAGGAGTGTTGCAACTTGAGTAAATCAAGATAATTTCTTTATTTTCTGTCTCCTTTTATACAGACCCAGTTTGTAAAACAGTGACTTGATCACACTGTAAAGTGAACAGGTGCAGTAAATAAGTAAATGAGAGTGCAGCACTGCCAAGGAGTGTAAATTTCTTATTTTAGTGTAACCAAAAGGCAGCATCCTGGCAGTTGGATATATAATTCTCCTCAGGTTGCAGGATAATTTACTCTAAGTGATCTTAATAACTGCAACTAGTATTACTTAAGGGGATAAAATTAGGACCTCCAACTCTGCCTGAATCAGAGATGAATAGTTTGGATTTAGCTTTAAGAATATTCCCAAACCAATCAGTCAAAAGAAAATTGGTGAAGAGAAGACTAAAGATATTTATATTATCTTTTATTATACTTTGTCGCTGTCTCCCGCGTTTGCGAGGTAGCGCAAGGAAACAGACGAAAGAAATGGCCCAACCCCCCCCATACACATGTATACATACGTCCACACACGCAAATATACATACCTACACAGCTTTCCATGGTTTACCCCAGACGCTTCACATGCCTTGATTCAATCCACTGACAGCACGTCAAGCCCGGTATACCACATCGCTCCAATTCACTCTATTCCTTGCCCTCCTTTCACCCTCCTGCATGTTCAGGCCCCGATCACACAAAATCTTTTTCACTCCATCTTTCCACCTCCAATTTGGTCTCCCTCTTCTCCTCGTTCCCTCCACCTCTGACACATATATCCTCTTGGTCAATCTTTCCTCACTCATTCTCTCCATGTGCCCAAACCACTTCAAAACACCCTCTTCTGCTCTCTCAACCACGCTCTTTTCATTTCCACACATCTCTCTTACCCTTACGTTACTCACTCGATCAAACCACCTCACACCACACATTGTCCTCAAACATCTCATTTCCAGCACATCCATCCTCCTGCGCACAACTCTATCCATAGCCCACGCCTCGCAACCATACAACATTGTTGGAACCACTATTCCTTCAAACATACCCATTTTTGCTTTCCGAGATAATGTTCTCGACTTCCACACATTCTTCAAGGCCCCCAGAATTTTCGCCCCCTCCCCCACCCTATGATCCACTTCTGCTTCCATGGTTCCATCCGCTGCCAGATCCACTCCCAGATATCTAAAACACTTCACTTCCTCCAGTTTTTCTCCATTCAAACTCACCTCCCAATTGACTTGACCCTCAACCCTACTGTACCTAATAACCTTGCTCTTATTCACATTTACTCTTAACTTTCTTCTTCCACACACTTTACCAATCTCAGTCACCAGCTACTGCAGTTTCTCACATGAATCAGCCACCAGCGCTGTATCATCAGCGAACAACAACTGACTCACTTCCCAAGCTCTCTCATCCCCAACAGACTTCATACTTGCCCCTCTTTCCAAAACTCTTGCATTTACCTCCCTAACAACCCCATCTATAAACAAATTAAACAACCATGGAGACATCACACACCCCTGCCGCAAACCTACATTCACTGAGAACCAATCACTTTCCTCTCTTCCTACACGTACACATGCCTTACATCCTCGATAAAAACTTTTCACTGCTTCTAACAACTTTCCTCCCACACCATATATTCTTAATACCTTCCACAGAGCATCTCTATCAACTCTATCATATGCCTTCTCCAGATCCATAAATGCTACATACAAATCCATTTGCTTTTCTAATACTAGACATGAAATCACCAGACACCAAATGTTCAGGGATCCTGTGGGTACTTGTGAAGGAGCAAGATCAGAGGATAATGCAACTAGAGCTTGAGTTAAGTAAGCTGAAAAAGCAGTTCAAGGACTATGATGAGAGCCAAAAGATTAGAGAAAAACAGAAACAAAGTTTAGGGGAGGAGGCCAGGTGATACCAAATCAGAGGAAAGAAGAAGCCAATAATAAGAGAGTACAGTCTGATGTAGAAGAGGAATGTAATCAGAGGGAAACCTTGATAACAATATTGAACAGGCAACTGCAAAAGCATTACCAGGAGACCATAGTGAATGGTTGAACTCCTCTCATATGGATGGTGGGGGAATTGAAGCCCTCATGTTCTCCATTCTCAATAATCAAGAGCAAATTATCTCCCAACCTACCCATATTCCTGAATGATGTGACCACTCTCTTAATATTCTGGATCTGTGTATCACCTCTACTCTATCTTGCTGTAACTACAAAATCTTGCCCCCATTTGGTTCACCTGATCACACTCATAAATGTATCTACTTTGTATCAAATGGATCACCTGATTACACTCTCATATATGTATCTACTTTGTATCTTCCTCATCAGCTCCTTCCCCTCCAGCAGCCCCTTCTAACCACAAATATTGGCACCTCAACAAAGCTGACTAAATTCATGTCTATTATGTGGTGATGCTTATATCTCTGCCAAACGCATAGCAGGGGTTATTGCTGCAGGAATGGAAGCATCTACCACCTCTTTCTCTAAGACAATCTCTTCTTCCAGGTTCAACTATTCGGGTTCTGGGAAAATTCAAGAAAGCGTTCAGGTTTATTCAGCTTGGAAAAACTTTCCTTCCTCAAATTCTCATTCAGCAATTATCACTATCCATAATCAGTGTAAGTACATTAACCATGAAGCAAAGCATTCCTTTATTCAAAGGAAATGTGAAAACATCTACTCATCATCCACTGATATGCCTTTCTGGTCTTTAGCTAAGGGCATCGTTAACAATTTCTGTCGCTCTACCTATCCTTCACTTTTCTCTTCTGACAATACTGTAGCTGTCTCTCCCATAGACAAAGCAACTCTCATTGGTTCCCACTTCTCCTTTAACTCCACCTTGGATGACTAACATTCATCCATCCCTGTAGCTCCTCTTGCTAATTCTATGCCCCTTCCCATAATTTCTTTTTGGACTGTCTGAAAAGTGCTTCTCTCTCCGGATACAAGCAAGGTTTATGCTCTTGATGGCATCCATCCCCATGTACCGAAAGAGTGTGCCTCTGAACTTGCACCTGTGCATGCTCATCTGTTCCATTTATGATTAAAAACCAGAACTTTTCCTTCTTCCTGGGACCATGTATTGGTATATCTCATCCCCAAGAAGGGTAACCATTCTAACACCTAGAACAACCATCCTGTTGCTTTGACTTCTTCCATTTCCAAAGTCTTTGTATCCCTCCTCAACTCCAATAGCCTTAGACATCTTGAATCTCAGTCTTCTCTCCGATCACCAGTATGGTTTCCATAAGACAAGATCCACTGGCAATATTCTTTCCTATCTTACTAATGTCTGGTCATCATCCCTGAAATTTTGGAGAATCCTATGTAGCTGCCCTTGACGTTTCCAATGCTTTTGACAGTGGCACTGGGGTCTCATCTCTAAGCTCCCCTTTTTCAGCTTCCCTCTCTCATATCTGGCTTCCACTATGGCCGATCTATCTCCATGGGTGTTGATGGATCAGCCTCTAGACCTTTCTCCAAAAACAGTGGTGTCCCTAAAGATTCTATCCTGCCCTCTACACTTTTCCTCCTTTTTATCAATGATTACCTCTCTTCCATAAAAAACCAAATGCACTCATACACTGATGACTCAACAATTCATTCCCTCACATCCTTCAATTCTGCTATTTCTTCTCTCCTTTAATCTGAATCTCATCTTATTAAACCTTCCTCAATAAACTCAAACTTGGACAGGATATGTCACTGGGGCAGATGAAATCTGGTTGAATTCAATACCTCCAAGAACTACTTCTAAGCATCTCTCTACTGAACATTCCTCACCACTTTCATGGTTCTGTAATTCCACCTCTTGACTCAATGAACATATAGGTACACCACTGATTTTCCAGCACTCTTGGTTCTAAAACCTTGACAGATTAACCATTTTGCTGGACCAACCATGGTCATGTAATAATAATTCATCAACACACCTCTAACCCACTAATTATACATCTCCCATGTGTCTAAAGTATACCATGGACGCAAGGAAACAGACAAAAGAATGGCCCAACCCACCCACATACACATGTATATACATGCACGTTCACACACACAAATATACATACCTAAACATCTGAACGTATACATTTATATATACACACAGACATATACATATATACACATGTACATAATTCATACTGTCTGCCTTTATTCATTCCCATCGCCACCTCGCCACACATGGAATAACATCCCCCTCCCCCCACATGTGTGTGAATTAGCGCTAGGAAAAGACAACAAAGGCCACATTCATTCACACTCAGTCTCTAACTGTCATGTATAATGCACCGAAACCACAGCTCCCTTTCCACATCCAGGCCCCACAGAACTTTCCATCGTTTACCCCAGACACTTCACCTGCCCTGGTTCAATCCATTGACAGCACATTGACCCCGGTATACCACATCGTTCTAATTCACTATTCCTTGCACGCCTTTTACCCTCCTAAATGTTCAGGACCCGATCACTCAAAATCTTTTTCACTCAATCTCTCCACCTCCAATTTGGTCACCCACTTCTCCCCGTTCACTCCACCTCTGACACATATATCCTCTTGGTCAATCTTTCCTCACTCATTCTCTCCATGTGACCAAACCATTTCAAAACAACCTCTTCTGCTCTCTCAACCACACTCTTTTTACCCCCTCACACCACATATTGTCCTCAAACATCTCATTTCCAGCACATCCACCCTCCTGCGCACAACTCTATCTATAGCCCACGCCTCGCAACGATATAACATTGTTGAAACCACTATTCCTTCAAACATACCCATTTTTCCTTTCCAAGATAACGTTCTCGACTTCCACACATTCTTCAACACTCCCAGAACTTTCGCCCCCTCCCCCACCCTATGATTCACTTCCACTTCCATGGTTCCATCCACTGACAAATCCACTCCCAGGTATCTAAAACACTTCACTTCCTCCAGTTTTTCTCCATTCAAACTTACCTCCCAATTGACTTGCCCCTCAACCCTACTGTACCTAATAACCTTGCTCTTATTCACGTTTACTTTCAGCTTTCTTCTTTCACACACTCTACCAAACTCAGTAAACACCTTCTGCAATTTCTCACTCGAATCAGCCACCAACTCTGTATCATCAGCAAACAACAAATGACTCACTTCCCATGATCTTTCATCCACAGCAGACTGCATACTTGCCCCTCTTTCCAAAACTCTTGCATTCACCTCCCTAACAACCCCCTCCATAAACAAATCAAACAACCATGGGGACATCACGCACCCCTGACGCAAACCAACATTCACTGAGAACCAATCACTTTCCTCTCTTCCTACACGTACACATGCCTTATATCCTCGATATTATCTTGTGGAGGCGAAGGTGAAGATTTGTAGAGGTTTTCAGAAAAGAAGAGAGAATGTTGGGGTGAAAAGAGAGGTGAGGGTAAGTGAGCTTGGGAAGGAGACTTGTGTGAGGAAATACCAGGAGAGACTGAGTACAGAATGGAAATGGGTGAGAACAAATGAGGTAAGGGGAGTGGGGGAGGAATGGGATGTGTTTAGGGAAGCAGTGATGGCTTGCGCAAAAGATGCTTGTGGCATGAGAAGCCTGGGAGGTGGGCAGATTAGAAAGGGTAGTGAGTGGTGGGATGAAGAAGTAAGATTATTAGTGAAAGAGAAGCGAGAGGCATTTGGACAATTTTTGCAAGGAAATAATGCAAATAAGTGGGAGATGTATAAAAGAAAAAGGCAGGAGGTCAAGAGAAAGGTGCAAGAGGTGAAAAAGAGGGCAAATGAGAGTTGGGGTGAGAAAGTATCATTAAATTTTAGGGAGATTAAAAGATGTTTTGGAAGGAAATAAAGTGAGTAAGACAAGGGACCAATGGGAACTTCAGTAAAGGGGGCTAATGGGGAGGTGGTAAAAAGTAGTGGTGATGTGAAAAAGAGATGGAGTGAGGATTTTGAAGGTTTGTTGAATGTGTTTGATGATAGAGTGGCAGAAATAGGGTGTTTTGGTCGAGGTGGTGTGCAAAGTGAGAGGGTTAGGGAAAATGATTTGGTAAACAGAGAAGAGGTAGTAAAAGCTTTGCGGAAGATGAAGGCCGGCAAAGCAGCGGGTTTGGATGGTATTGCAGTGGAATTTATTAAAAAAGGGGGTGACTCTATTGTTGACTGGTTGGTGAGGTTATTTAATGTATGTATGACTCATGGTGAGGTGCCTGAGGATTGGCAGAATGCTTGCATAGTGCCATTGTACAAAGGCAAAGGGGATAAAAGTGAGTGCTCAAATTACAGAGGTATAAGTTTGTTGAGTATTCCTGGTAAATTATATGGGAGGGTATTGATTGAGAGGGTGAAGGCATGTACAGAGCATCAGATTGGAGAAGAGCAGTGTGGTTTCAGAAGTGGTAGAGGATGTGTAGATCAGGTGTTTGCTTTGAAGAATGTGTGTGAGAAATACTTAGAAAAGCAAATGGATTTGTATGTAGCATTTATGGATCTGAAGAAGGCATATGATAGAGTTGATAGAGATGCTCTGTGGAAAGTATTAAGAATATATGGTGTGGGAGGCAAATTGTTATAAGCAGTGAAAAGCTTTTATCGAGGATGTAAGGCATGTGTACGTGTAGGAAGAGAGGAAAGTGATTGGTTCTCAGTGAATGTTGGTTTGCGGCAGGGGTGTGCGATGTCCCCACGGTTGTTTAATTTGTTTATGGAGGGGGTTGTTAGGGAGGTGAATGCAAGAGTTTTGGAAAGAGGGGCAAGTATGCAGTCTATTGTGGATGAGAGAGCTTGGGAAGTGAGTCAGTTGTTCTTCTCTGATGATACAGAGCTGGTGGCTGATTCGGGTGAGAAATTACAGAAGCTGTTGACTGAGTTTGGTAGAGAGTGTGAAAGAAGAAAGCTGAGAGTAAATGTGAGTAAGAGCAAGGTTATCAGGTACAGTAGGGATGAGGGATAAGTCAATTGGGAGGTAAGTTTGAATGGAGAAAAAACTGGAGGAAGTGAAGTGTTTTAGATACCTGGGGGTGGATTTGGCAGTGGATGGAACCATGGAAGTGGAAGTGAGTCATAGGGTGGGGGACGGGGGGAAAGTTTTGGGAGCATTGAAGAATGTGTGGAAGTCGAGAACGTTATCTTGGAAAGGAAAAATGGGTATGTTTGAAGGAATAGTGGTTCCGACAATGTTATATGGTTGCGAGGCGTGGGCTATAGATAGAGTTGTGCGCAGGAGGGTGGATGTGCTGCAAATGAGATGTTTGAGGACAATATGTGGTGTTAGGTGGTTTGATCAAATAAGTAATAATAGGGTAAGAGAGATGTGTGGTAATAAAAAGAGTGTGGTTGAGAGAGCAGAAGAGGGTGTTTTGAAATGGTTTGGTCACATGGAGAGAATGAGTGAGGAAAGATTGACCAAGAGGATATATGTGTCAGAGGTGGAGGGAACGAGGAGAAGTGGGAGACCAAATTGGAGGTGGAAAGATGGAGGGAAAAAGATTTTCTGTGATCGGGGCCTGAACATGCAGGTGGGTGAAAGGTGTGCAAGGAATAGAGTGAATTGGAACGATGTGGTATACTGGGGTCGACGTGCTGTCAATGGATTGAACCAGGGGATGTGAAGCGTCTGGGGTGAACCATGGAAAGTTCTGTGGGGCCTGGATGAGGAAAGGGAGCTGTGGTTTCGGTGCATTATTACATGACAGCTAGAGAGTGAGTGTGAATGAATGTGGCCTTTGTTGTCTTTTCCTAGTGCTACCTCACGCACATGAGCGGGGAGGGGGTTGTAATTTCATGTGTGGCGGGGTGGCGATGGGAATGAATAAAGGCAGACAGTATGAATTATGTACATGTGTATATATGTATATGTCTGTGTGTGTATATATATATATATATATATATATATATATATATATATATATATATATATATATATATGTTGAGATGTATAGGTATGTATATTTGCGTGTGTGGACTTGTATGTATAGACATGTGTACGTGGGTGGGTAGGGCCATTGTTTCGTCTGTTTCCTTGCGCTACCTCGCTAACATGGGAAACACCGACAAAGCAAAATAAGAATAATAATAAAAAAATATCAAAAACAGATCAAGTAGAAAAAATGACAAAAACACATAGACACAGATGAAAGTAGAGAGCAGGAAAGATTAAAACCAAATTTTTTTTTTAGAAGCAGATCAACAAAGCAACAAGTGTGAAGAAGAACACAGACCCAGGGAGACACATAGATACACAAGAAACTGTGCAAAGAGATTCATAAAATAACATGCTCTGAAGCAATCAATGAAGTACATTGCCTTGTTAATGGAAGGTTTAGAAAAGTACAGAGAATACAGGACCAGTGCTTGCTAGCCAAAAAGGAGATTCCACAGGAGGTTGGAGGCACAGAGGTTGACACTACCATACTGATGGATCCAGCTGGAAAGTAGCTGACGTCAAAATTCAAAAGATTAGTAAAGCAAGAGGCTGATTGTTGTATAACACTCATTATATTTGGATTGAAAGATCATACATGAGAGAAGGAAGAAAGTGAAAAGGAGGAAAATCATAATAAAACAGAACTGGAGGTTATGTAACTGCCAGACACAACTTTTGTGATAAAGAAAAGAAGAAGAATAGGAAGTCATAACAAATAGGTATAGGGGCAACCAATTATGGATGTGTTTGACTTACAGTCATCAGGCTAGAAAATACTCCAAAAAACTAAGAGTCCTAAAGGCATGGTGGAATTTAGTGGGATATTCAAGTGTGATAAACCCAAGGAAGAGAGGGAGAAAAGAGCACAATCAGAAGACAAAAAACTGAAGATGCCACACATGGCAAGAGGATGGAGCAGCCCCACTAGAACTACACACTGGGATGGAGTGTTAGGAAATTGGAATGTTAGGCTGAAAATATTGAATTCAAATGTGGACAGGTTATAGTGGTAAAGAACTAGAATTCAAGGATCATATATGGGAAACTGCATTTGATATCATTGGAGTTAAGGAAACTAAGCTTACCAAAGAAATAAGTTCTCACCTGTTCTGCCTAGAGGAGCACAAGATAGAAAGAAAGAAAAGGGAAGGTAAAGTACGAAGAGGATGAGCCACTTATATATTATGGGAATAGTAACTGCACTGGGGGAATACACGGGAGGTATCCTTTCTGTTTTCCAGGTGCTACCTCACTGAAGCAAGGGGTAGTGATGCTATTTCCTGTGGGGCGGGGGGGGTCCCAGGAATGGATTGAAGGCAAGCAAGTATGAATATGTACATGTGCATATATGTATACATCAATATGTATATATATATGTGTGTTTAAATATATATATATATATATATATATATATATATATATATATATATATATATATATATATATATATATATATATATGGGAACTTCAGTGAAGGGTGCAAATGGGGAGGTGATAACAAGTAGTGGTGATGTGAGAAGGAGATGGAGTGAGTATTTTGAAGGTTTGTTGAATGTGTTCGATGATAGAGTGGCAGATATAGGGTGTTTTGGTCGAGGTGGTGTGCAGAGTGAGAGGGTTAGGGAAAATGATTTGGTAAACAGAGAAGAGGTAGTGAAAGCTTTGCGGAAGATGAAAGCCGGCAAGGCAGCAGGCTTGGATGGTATTGCAGTGGAATTTATTAAAAAAGGGGGTGACTGTATTGTTGACTGGTTGGTAAGGTTATTTAATGTATGTATGACTCATGGTGAGGTGCCTGAGGATTGGCGGAATGCGTGCATAGTGCCATTGTACAAAGGCAAAGGGGATAAGAGTGAATGCTCAAATTACAGAGGTATAAGTTTGTTGAGTATTCCTGGTAAATTATATGGGAGGGTATTGATTGAGAGGGTGAAGGCATTTACAGAGCATCAGATTGGGGAAGAGCAGTGTGGTTTCAGAAGTGGTAGAGGATGTGTGGATCAGGTGTTTGCTTTGAAGAATGTATGTGAGAAATACTTAGAAAAGCAAATGGATTTGTATGTAGCATTTATGGATCTGGAGAAGGCATATGATAGAGTTGATAGAGATGCTCTGTGGAAGGTATTGAGAATATATGGTGTGGGAGGCAAGTTGTTAGAAGCAGTGAAAAGTTTTTATCGAGGATGTAAGGCATGTGTACGTGTAGGAAGAGAGGAAAGTGATTGGTTCTCAGTGAATGTAGGTTTGCGGCAGGGGTGTGTGATGTCTCCATGGTTGTTTAATTTGTTTATGGATGGGGTTGTTAGGGAGGTAAATGCAAGAGTCTTGGAAAGAGGGGCAAGTATGAAGTCTGTTGGGGATGAGAGAGCTTGGGAAGTGAGTCAGTTGTTGTTCGCTGATGATACAGCGCTGGTGGCTGATTCATGTGAGAAACTGCAGAAGCTGGTGACTGAGTTTGGTAAAGTGTGTGGAAGAAGAAAGTTAAGAGTAAATGTGAATAAGAGCAAGGTTATTAGGTACAGTAGGGTTGAGGGTCAAGTCAATTGGGAGGTGAGTTTGAATGGAGAAAAACTGGAGGAAGTGAAGTGTTTTAGATATCTGGGAGTGGATCTGGCAGCGGATGGAACCATGGAAGCGGAAGTGGATCATAGGGTGGAGGAGGGGGCGAAAATTCTGGGGGCCTTGAAGAATGTGTGGAAGTCGAGAACATTATCTCGGAAAGCAAAAATGGGTATGTTTGAAGGAATAGTGGTTCCAACAATGTTGTATGGTTGCGAGGCGTGGGCTATGGATAGAGTTGTGCGCAGGAGGATGGATGTGCTGGAAATGAGATGTTTGAGGACAATGTGTGGTGTGAGGTGGTTTGATCGAGTGAGTAACGTAAGGGTAAGAGAGATGTGTGGAAATAAAAAGAGCGTGGTTGAGAGAGCAGAAGAGGGTGTTTTGAAGTGGTTTGGACACATGGAGAGGATGAGTGAGGAAAGATTGACCAAGAGAATATATGTGTTGGAGGTGGAGGGAGCAAGGAGAAGAGGGAGACCAAATTGGAGGTGGAAAGATGGAGTGAAAAAGATTTTGTGTGATCGGGGCCTGAACATGCAGGAGGGTGAAAGGAGGGCAAGGAATAGAGTGAATTGGAGCGATGTGGTATACCGGGGTTGACGTGCTGTCAGTGGATTGAATCAAGGCATGTGAAGCGTCTGGGGTAAACCATGGAAAGCTGTGTAGGTATGTATATTTGCGTGTGTGGACGTATGTATATACATGTGTATGGGGGGGGGGCATTTCTTTCGTCTGTTTCCTTGCGCTACCTCGCAAACACGGGAGACAGCGACAAAGTATAAAAAAAAAAAAAAAAATATATATATATATATATATATATATATATATATATATATGTGTGTGTATGCATGTGGATGGGTCGTTCTTTGTCTGTTTCCTGGCACTACCTCGTTAATGTGGGAAATGGCAATCACATATAATAAACATAAATAAATAATAATCTTCCAAAGAACTGCAACGAAACAGCATAAATACAAATACAAAGGTCTGTGTATGTATATGTATGTATATGTTGGGCGTTTATGTATATACAAGTGTATGAGGGTAGGTTGGGCCATTCTTTCGTCTGTTTCCTTGTGCTACCTCACTAACGCGGAAGATGGCGATTAAGTGTGATAAAAAAAAAATTCTATTTTCTTCCCTCCTCTTCTGATGAGTTTCCACAAGTACATTCCTTTCAAACATTCTCCACCATGCAATGGCCTTTTTATTCCTATATCTCATGACCTTCTATCCATCTACTAAATCTACAACTTTTAATAGTATATCTCTAAACATTTCTAATACCTCATTCAAACATGAATGCATCCCTGTATTCACTGCACTTACACCTAAACTTTCAGTCAACCTCCTTCCATACTCTATTTATTTATTATTTTGCTTTGTCGCTGTCTCCCACGTTAGTGAGGTAGCGCAAGGAAACAGATGAAAGAATGGCCCAACCCCCCCACATACACATGTATATACATACACGTCCACACACGCAAATATACATACCTATACATATCAATGTACACATATACATATATACACACACAGACATATACATATATACACGTACATAATTCATCCCATCTGCCTTTATTCATTCCCATCGCCACCTCGCCTCACATGGAATAACAACCCCCTCCCCCCTCATGTGTGCGAGGCAGCACTAGGAAAAGACAACAAAGGCCCCATTCGTTCACACTCAGTCTCTAGCTGTCATGTAATAATGCACCGAAACCACAGCTCCCTTTCCACATCCAGGCCCCACACAACTTTCCATGGTTTACCCCAGACGCTTCACATCCCCTGGTTCAATCCATAGACAGCACGTTGACCCCGGTATACCACATCGTTCCAATTCACTCTATTCCTTGCACGCCTTTCACCCTCCTGCATGTTCAGGCCTCGATCACTCAAAATCTTTTTCACTCCATCTTTCCACCTCCAATTTGGTCTCCCACTTCTCCTCATTCCCTCCACCTCCGACACATATATCCCCTTGGTCAATCTTTCCTCACTCATTCTCTCCATGTAACCAAACCATTTCAAAACACCCTCTTCTGCTCTCTCAACCACACTCTTTTTATTTCCACACATCTCTCTTACCCTTACATTACTTACTCGATCAAACCACCTCACACCACATATAGTCCTCAAACATCTCATTTCCAGCACATCCATCCTCCTGCGCACAACTCTATCCATAGCCCACGCCTCGCAACCATACAACATTGTTGGAACCACTATTCCTTCAAACATAGCCATTTTTGCTTTCGGAGATAATGTTTTCGACTTCCAAACATTCTTCAAGGCTCTCAGAATTTTCGCCCCCTCCCCAACCCTATGATTCACTTCCGCTTCCATGGTTCCATCCGCTGCCAGATCCACTCCCAGATATCTAAAACACTTTACTTCCTTCCATACTCATCCCTGTATATTTTTTTTCTCGATTCATCTTCTCACTTGCCAACACTTTTACCTCTCCATTCTTTCTTACACTGTAACTCCACATTTCCCTGATCCTCATCCCCACAAGAAACATGAAATGTTCAGTCTCCAAAGAATCCTCTCACAACTCTAGCAACTAGCATGGCCTTTTTCAATATTCATCCATTTTCACATAGTCAGTCAAAGCCTTTTATCTTCTGTTCCATCATTTCTCATCCAGGTATACCTGTGGATCATCTTATGCTGAAAAAATGTGTTTGCATGGAATAAACCCCTCTCAGCACAAACATCCAATAACTTCCATTCTCATTTACTCCAGGCACTCCCCTTACACAAACAAACTCACCAATTTCATCACATTCCACTTTCACATTCATATCATCGACTATGAACATGTTTCTCTCATTCTTAAACCATCTATACAGTCATTCAAATATCTCCAAAAATGCATCATTCCATCCTTACCTCATATGGTCTTCATATTCACAAGCAACAACTCCAGTGCAGTGTTTCCAGATGCAGCAAGGCTCCAAAATTGTCCAAAAAATGAAAAGTCCCAGCACACCTCAAGTACTGGTCCATATTTTAAAGGAAAAGTACCATGACTATTGCCCTGATGGAGCTGCACAAAGCATCCCTATTCACCTCCACCCCTAAAGGTATAGTAATGAGGTCACCAGGAGTATTCCCTTGAGGTACTGAAACTCAAAACTTTTCCCAATTCCAAGCCTATCACAATAGCAGCACCTATTAACCTTACTGGTTATAGTACTGCCACTACACAAAGCACACTCACTCTAAGTCTAAACCATTTCAGAACACCCTCTTCAGCTCTCTCAATCACACTTTTTATTACCACACCTCTCTCTTCCCTTTCATTAGTTATTCGATCAAATCACCTCATATTGTCCTGTAACATTTCATTTCCAACTCACCCATCCTCCTCCACAGTCTTACCTATAGCCCATGCCTTGTATTCATATAAAAATGTTGGAATTTTTATACCTTCAAACATACCCATTTTTGCTCTCCCAGATACCAATCTCTCTTTCCATACATTCTTCAGTGCTCCCAAAACCTTCACACCTTCACCCACCTTATGATTCACTTCTGGTTACATGGTTCTATTCGCTGCCATGTCCACCTCTAGGTATCTAAAACACTTCATTGCCTCCAATTTTTCTCCATTCAAACTCACCCCCCAAGTAAAATGACCCTCAACTCTGCTGAACTTAATGAGCTTGCTTTTATTCACATTTACTCTAAACTTTCTCTTTTCACACACCCTTCCAAACTCAGTTACCAATTTCTACTGTTTCACACTCAAATGTGCCACCAATGCACATCAGCACACAACTGACTTCCCAAGCTCTCCCAAGCCCCTACAGACTACACAGTCACCACTCTCTCCAAGACTCTTTCACTTACCTCTCTCACCACCCCATCCATAAACAAATTAAACACCCATGGTGACATCACACATTCCTGCCAGAGACCAACCTTCACTTGGAAACATTCACTCTCCTCTCTTCCTACTTGTACACATGCCTTGCACCCTTGATAAAAACTCACCGATTCTGGCACCTTTCCTCCCACATCATATATTCTTAAGACCTTCTAAAAGGAATCTCTATCAACCCTATCATATGCTTTCTCTAGATCCATAAATTCCATATACAAATCCATCAATCTTTTATGTATATCTCACATACTCTTCAATATAAACACCTGATCTACACATCCTCTACCACCTCTGAAACCACACTGTTCCTCCCAATTCTGATGCTCTGTACATGCCTTCACTTTCAATATTGCTAACCTCCCATACAATTTACCATGTAAACTCAATAAACTTATATCTCTGTAGTTTGAACATTCACCTTTATCCCCCTTGTCTTTATACAATGGCACTACACAAGCATTCAGCCAATCCTCAGGCACCTCACCAGCATCCATACATAAAAAGAAAATCCTTACTAACCAATCAATAACAAAGTCACCCCATTCTTAATAAATTCACCTGCAACACCATCTACTTCAGCCATTTTGCCACATTTAATCAATCATAAGACTTTCACTACCTCTTCTCTCACCAAACCACTTTACAAGACTCTTTCTCACTCTGCATACCATCCTGACCCAAACACCAGATATCTGCTACCTTATCATCAAACACATTCAACAGTCCTTCAAAATACTCACGCCATCTCCTCACTTCATCACTACCTGTTACAACTTCCACTTTTCCTCCCCTTCACCAGTGTTCTTTTCTGCTCCTTTGTTTTTCATGCATTATTAACCTCCTTCCAAAATATCTTCTTATTCTCCCTAAAGCTTACTGATACTTGCTCACCCCAACTCTCACACTCATTTTCAACCTAATGCCACTTTCTTATATATATCCCACAATCATTTGCATTCCTTCCCTGTAAGTAATGCCCAAATGCCTCCTTTTTCTCTTTCACTAAAAACTTTATTTCTTCATCCCACCACTCACTCCCTTCCTTATCTGCCCATTCCCACCTTTCACAAGAGGACATGCATCTCTCATACATGCAAGCAGTGCTTCCATAAATACCTTCCATTCCTTGCCCACTTCCCTAGCTTCATTCTACTCTCACCTTCTGCCATTCTACACCCAATCTCTCCTGGTGTTTCTTAACACAAGTCTCTTTTCCAAGCTCAAACACTTTCACCACTCTCTTCTTACCAATATTGCTTCCTCTTTTCCTATAACCTCTACAACATTAACCCTTGCCACCACAAGATAGTGATCAGACATCCCCCAAGCTGACCCTCTAAGTCTCTTTTTTAAATGCCTATCAATTAATTTGTAATCTAATAATGCACATTAATCACCTTTCCTACATACACATATGTATACTTGTGTATGTCTCTCATTCTAACTGGGTATGATCAACCACCAGTCCTTTTTCAGCACAGAATAAGCTGTTCGCCATTTCCATTCACAATATTGAATACCCAATGCCCAATGCACCCCAGTTAATACCTCAACTGCTACATTACTAACCTTCACATTCAAATCATAAACATTCAAATCATCAATCACTAATACCTGATCCCTTACATCAAAACTGCTGACACACTCACTCGCTGCTCCCAAAATACTTGCCTCTCGTGATCTTTCTTCTCATGGCCAGGTGCAAAATCATCAATAATCTCCTAATCTTCCTTGCCTTGCCATCCACTTTCAGTTGTATTAACTTTAGTCAACAATTCACTTCCTTACATTCTTTTGCACACTCCTCACAACTACTTCAGGAGTTAAGCTACTCCTTTTTGAGCATTTGTCCTCTCATCAACCCCTGACTTTACTCCTAGGACATTTCCAAACCATTCTTCCCTTTCACCCTTAAACTTTGTTTCACTTAGAGCCAAAACATCCAGGTTTCTTTCATCAAATATAATGCCTATCTCACCTCTCTTCTAATATTGATTACATCCACACACATTTAGACATCCCAGCCAATGCCTTCTTCTGTTCCATCTTTTAGAATCTGAAAGACAAGAAGGGAGGGTTTCCAGGCCCCACTACATCTCTAACGCCTATTCCAACTGGAAACTTCCCCAAAGGGATTAGCCTTAGCAAAAGAGTCTCCATAACTGGTGGACTTCAGTGCTGCTTCTTAGCCCTTAAAGCTTCTCCTCTAATAGGCTACTAGCAGAGGGCAAATCTAGTGGTGTTTCCAAAGGCTCCTACCTACTGTCCATGCCAACGACTACTACATAATATGTCTACCTAATGCTCTTGCCCAATGTTCCAACCTATTAATTCTACCAAATGCTCCCAGCTAACACTCCTACCTCCTACTTTTGCCATGTTTCTACCTAAAGCTCCTGTCTAACATTCCTCCTTGCTGCTTCTATCTATTGCACCTACCACTGTGCCAAAAGCAGGGCTAGTGCATGATGCAGGAAAATCTAGAGTTACAAAGTATGAGCTGTGTGAGTTGAATGTTGTCAAGCGTTATATGTGGAAAGGAGAGATTGTATGTTTGTGGACAGAATGCCAGCAGACCACATGTGGGTGAGGTAGAAAGAAAAGAGAGCCACCTGGGTCAAAGAGTGGAACTTGACAACCTCTGAAGTGCTGACTCACTATGCAGCTGTCACTATCCCTCCCAATACCCAAGAGGGTTATACCAATAATATACCTCCCTAGTCAGTGGTGCCTACCAACAACTACCTACCTATATTATCTACTGGGATGGCCAATCCTAAAAAAGGGCAGTGTAGGTGCATCAGGGGCAGAGCAGTGGGTGCAATGGGTAGCTATGGGTACCAAAGACATGGTGAGTCCCCAGAAAAGGAATACAATCTACCACTCAGGTCAGTTTTGAGAGGATTCTTGAGAGACTCTGACCATTTCACAGTTCTTGTGAGGATCAGGATCAAGAAGTGGAGGTATGATGTAAGGAAGAACGAAGAGGTTAAAGTGTTGGGAAGTGAGAAGATGAATCAGAAAAAATGCAGGGAGGAGTATGACAGAAAAGTAACTGAAAGTTGAAATGGAAGTGCAGTGAATGTAGGAATGCATTCACAAGTGAATGAGGTGGTTACAATGTACAGAGAAATACCATAAAGGTTGTAGAATAAGTAGCTGGATAGAAGGTTATGAGATATAGAAATAATAAGGGTACTGCTAGAAATGCTGTGTAAGAGAAGAAAAAGGCATACAGAAGAGTGCTTGAAAGGAATGTACCAGTGGAAGCTCAGCAAAGGATGGAATAATGTAAAATGTGTGAGTGGAATGTTAAGAAGCTGATACAGAAAAGAAAAGAAAAATTAGATGAAGATTTTAAATGAATGTTAATTAAAAATTTCGGGAAAATAAGGGACTGTACTGGAAAGAGGTGAAAAAGAAAAGAGGTGGATGTAAGGGTGGAAATGCTGATGTGAGAAATAAGAAAGGAGAGTTGCTGAATCAAAAGGAGGAAGTGAAAGAAAGATGAAAGGAGCATTCTGAAGAACTGATGCATGTGGGAGAAGGGTAGTCAGCAATTGTTACATACATGGGTATGGAGGATATAAGGAAAAGGGTAAAAGTATAAGGGCCAATAGCATTATAAAGTGCTTAAGACAAGAGAACAAATGAGAACACCAGTGAAGGGGGTTAAAGGGGAGATGATAACAGGTAGTGGTGATGTGAGGAGATGGAGTGAGTATTTTGAAGGTTTGTTGAATGTGTTTGATGATAGAGTGGCAGATATAGGGTGTTTTGGTCAAGGTGGTGAGCAAAATGAGGTTAGGGAGAATGATTTGGTAAACAGAGAAGAGGTAGGAAAAGCTTAGCGGAAGATGAAAGCTGGCAAGGCAGCGGGTTTGGATGGTATTGCAGTGGAATTTATTAAAAAAGGGGGTGACAGTATTGTTGACTGGTTGGTAAGGTTATCTAATATATGTATGACTCATGGTGAGGTGCCTGAGGAGTGGCGGAATGCTTGCATAGTGCCATTGTACAAAGGCAAAGGGGATAAGAGTGAGTGCTCAAATTACAGAGGTATAAGTTTGTTGAGTATTCCTGGGAAATTATATGGGAGGGTATTGATCGAGAGAATGAAGGCATTTACAGAGCATCAGACTGGGGAAGAGCAGTGTAGTTTTAGAAGTGGTAGTGGATGTGTGGATCAGGCGTTTGCTTTGAAAAACGTATGTGAGAAATACTTAGAAAAGCAAATGGATTTGTATGTAGCATTTATGGATCTGGAGAAGGTATATGACAGAGTTGATAGAGATGCTCTGTGGAAGGTATCAAGAATATATGGTGTGGGAGGTAAGTTGTTTGAAGCAGTGAAAAGTTTTTAGCAAGGATGTAAGGCATGTGTACATGTAGGAAGAGAGGAAAGTGACTGGTTCTCAGTGAATGTTGGTTTGTGGCAGGGGTGCGTGATGTCTCCAAGGATGTTTAATTTGTTTATGGAGGGGGTTGTTAGGGAGATGAATGCAAGAGTTCTGGAGAGAGGGGCATGTATGCAGTCTGTTGTGGATGAGAGAGCTTGGGAAGTGAGTCAGTTGTTGTTCGCTGATGATACAGCGCTGGTGGCTGATTCAGGTGAGAAACTGCAGAAGCTGGTGGCTGAGTTTGGTAAAGTGTGTGAAAGAAGAAAGCTGGGAGTAAATGTGAATAAGAGCAAGGTTATCAGGCACAGTAGGGTTGAGGGACAAGTCAATTGGGAGGTAAGTTGGAATGGAGAAAAACTGGAGGGAGTGAAGTGTTTTAGATATCTGGGAGTAGATTTGGCAGTGGATGGAACCATGGACGCAGAAGTGAATCATAGGGTGGGGGAGGGGGCAAAAGTTCTAGCAGTGTTGAAAAAATGTGTGGAAGTCGAGAACATTATCTTGGAAAGGAAAAATGGGTATGTTTGAAGGAATAGTGGTTCCAACAATGTTTGCGAGGTGTAGGCTATAGATAGAGTTGTGCGCAGGAGGGTGGATGTGCTGGAAATGAGATGTTTGAGGACAATATGTGGTGTGAGGTGGTTTGATCAAGTAAATAATGAAAGGGTAAGAGAGATGTGTGGTAATAAAAAGAGTGTGGTTGAGAGAGCAGAAGAGGGTGTTTTGAAATGGTTTGGTCACATGGAGAGAATGAGTGAGGAAAGATTGACAAAGAGGATATATGTGAAAGAGGTGGAGAGAACGAGGAGAAGTGGGAGACCAAACTGGAGGTGGCAAGATGGAGTGAAAAAGATTTTGAGTGATCGCGGCCTGAACATGCTGTGAAAAGTATTTAATAAATGGTAAGAAGTTGTATGCAGCTTTTATGGATACAGAGAAAACATGTAACAGAGTCCAGTGGAATGCTTATGGGATATGTTAAAGATGTATGGGGTAAGGGAACAACTAATAAAAGGTGTGAAAGTCTTCTATAAAGGAGCAAAGGCATTTGTAAGATGGAGAGCTAAGCACAAGTTTCAGTTTACACATTGGTGTGAGGCAGGGCTGTGTGATGTTATCATGGCTTTTTGATATAAAGATATGGATAGTGATAAGAAAGATGAAAGTAAAACTATGGAAAGGAGGTGCAGAGATGTACTGTGGCAATGAGATAAGTTGGCTGGTGGCAAGCTTGTCTGCAGATGATACTGTACTGAGCTACAGAGGAGTTGAAGAAGGTTGTATGTGTGTTTTATGATGTGTATAAGCATAGGTGATTGAAGGTAAATTCAAATAAAAGCAAAATAATGGTGTCTGAAAGGAAACAGAGTGAAAGTACAGACTTTGCAAAACCATACAGAAAGAAAGAAGAATGTGTACTAAACTGTGTTTTGGATACAAGGGGAGAAAGACAGAAAATTTAAGTATTTAGGAGCCGTCCTAGGTAAGTTTGGTGATACAGAAGGAGAGATAAGGGAGAGAGCAGCACAGAGAAGAAGAGTCATAACAGAATAAATAACGATGAGTAAAGGTGTAAGTAAGGAAATGAAGAGAGGATTAAGGACCAACATAATTCTACCAAGCCTGACCTATCCAGCTGAAACATGGACATGGAATGAGTCACAGAGGTCAAGAATCCAGGCTGTGGAAATGAGCTATTTGAGAGGAGCATGTGGTATGACTAGATAGATGGAAGGAAGAAAGAAATGAAGGAGTGTATGAGAGACATGGTATGGCAGAGAATGCAAAGGAAATGAGTTGTGCAGTGGTAGGGTGGGTTAAACATACTACTTGTGGGTGGTTTGGGCATGTGGAAAACATGCAAGACTAAGAGTTTACAAGGAGAGTGTGTGATAGTACAACTAAAGGGGATGGTGTGAAAAGACCACATGTGACAAGGCAAAAAAAAGAGTGGAAGAATACTTGAGGGAGAGAAATGACATATGTGAGGGAGGTATATAACGACAGGAATAAATGGAAACTCTTTTGCCATGGTCACTCCCTTAATGGGAGTTCTTGGAGGGAATAGGCATCAGAGATATAGATAGACAGACAGCTACGCTTGCCTCAATCAAGGACAATAGCAGTGAAAGGGATAAACTATCTATGAGGCAATCATTATGTAAACAAGATGGTCCACTGAAATTAATTCACTAACTCCAAAGCACAGAAAACCAAGTGAGGAGATCAATACCTAAGATGCAGTAATTAAGAACTAATTACCATAAGCTGGCAACTATACTGGTTTCCAGCTTAATTTCAACAACAGAGTGACCTTTCTTTTAAATCTGAATCGTAAGACACTGGTGTCTATTCACCCTAAGTATATGTGAATGCTATAAAAGTTTGCTGGCTCCATATATACCACATAAAGCTGGAAAATAAATATAAAAAGACACGAAAGTAATTACCAATTTGTTCTATACAGGGAGGGAATCTTACATTTGTCAGGCCCAATCTCTTAAGCAATCTCTAGTATCATACGCTTTCTTAAATCTATGTATGCTGTCAGCATTCTTCATGTCCTTAGTCAATCTGTTCCATTCACCCACCTCTCTTCTGCAATAAAAGTATTTCTTTACATCCTAATTTACAAGTTTCTTGCTTCATTTCATGTTATGGTCCTCTGGCTGCTCTATTCCTACATCTCTCAAAGAGCTGCCCACTGTCCATTACATTTATATCTTTTAAACACTTAAAGCAAGTGATCAGGTCATCCCTCACTCTTCACTCTTCTAAGGATGGTAAATCTAAAGCCTCCAGCCTTTCCCTGTAGCTTTGCTCTCCTAATTCTAGTACCATCTTTGTTACCCTCCTCTGGACCTTCTGCATGGATTCTGTGTGCTTCTTTAGGTGTAATAGCCAAACCTGAGAAACATTCTAGTTTTGACCTTAAGTAGGATATGAACAGCTTGCTAAATACATCCTTATCCATAACACTGAAAGTTATTCTAACATTTGCCAGCAGACAGTTTGTCTCCAACACATGATCCCTTGGAAAAAAATATAAACAAACAGAACATCACAGTAATAAATGGTTTTCATGCTAATGTAAGTTCAGTTAAGATCCTTAGTGAGACTAATGTGTATAAAGCTCTTGGTCCAGATGGTACAACTGCAAAGATCTTACATGAAGCTGCAGAGGGGCTGGCTGAACCTCCTACTATCTTATTCAAAGTCACTCAAGAGTGAAATTATTCCTGAAGATTGGATAAATATTATAACTGCCACAACTCATACAAAGGAATACAAATAAGAACCAAGTAATTACAGACCAATCTTACTGACTTCACATTTAGTTAAGATAATGGAAAAACTAACTAAGAAAGAAATAACAGAACACATTTGAAATAATGATTTACTTGTTCACTTATTGAAACTTTTAAGATTATTAAAGGAGTGGAATGGACTGATAAGACAAAATTCTCTGAAGAGAACAGGAATGATTTAAGAGCAAACATGCACAAACTTTATAAGAAGCAAAGTAATAAAAATGTTAAGAAGCACATGTATATACATGTGTATGTGGGCGGGGTGGGCCATTCTTTCGTCTGTTTCCTTGCGCTACCTCGCTAACGCAGGAGACAGCGACAAAGCAAAATAAATAAATAAATAAATACATGAGAACTTACAAGTAGAAGTTACCAGAGCTATAATCATAATGTCAAAACATCATCATGAACTGCTAAAGTACTTATCATGTAGATTTTTTGAATAGATGATAACTAACCAGTAGAATTATGCAAGGCTAAAGCTGCACCTATTGGTGCTTTATTGCTTGCTTCAATTACTTGTTTCTATGTATTATAATGCTCATTTTAATTTCTTATTTACCTATTCGTAAATTGGTTGACTTTGTCTGAGCTAACTCTTTAGTCCAAAAGCTGAATCCAGTCATCCATCACTCTCTGAGAGAAGTGCTTCTTTTTTTTTTTTTTTTTTTTTTGGCCGCTGTCTCCCGCGTTTGCGAGGTAGCGCAAGGAAACAGACGAAAGAATGGCCCACCCCGCCCACATACACATGTATATACATACACGTCCACACACGCAAATATACATACCTATACATCTCAATCTACACATATATATACACACACAGACATATACATATATACACATGTACATAATTCATACTGTCTGCCTTTATTTGTTCCCATCGCCACCTCGCCACACATGGAATAACAACCCCCTCCCCCCTCATGTGTGCGAGGTAGCGCTAGGAAAAGACACCAAAGGACCCATTCGTTCACACTCAGTCTCTAGCTGTCATGTAATAATGCACCGAAACCACAGCTCCCTTTCCACATCCAGGCCCCACACAACTTTCCATGGTTTACCCCAGACGCTTCACATGCCCTGGTTCACTCCATTGACAGCACGTCGACCCCGGTATACCACATCGTTCCAATTCACTCTATTCCTTGCACGCCTTTCACCCTCCTGCATGTTCAAGACTCCACCAACCCCAAAATCACTGTCTATATATAATTCAAATGGTCTATCATAATTAGGAGTAGAAAATATGGGTGTACATACAAGTATCTTTTCAGTTTCTTAAAGGCCTCATCACACTGATCACTCAATATATATCTGACTTTCTTTGACAATAAGTTGGTTAATGGTAAAGCAAAGATTGAAATATTTTTACAAAACCTTCGATAATATCCAGCAATGCCCAGAATTCTCAATCATTCTTTCTTATTTGTAAGTGCTGGAAATTTTACAATACTTTCTATCTCAGCAGTGATTGGTCTTACACATCCCTAACCAACAAAATAACCTAGATATTCTACAGTTGCTCTATCAAATTCACTCTTTACAAGGTTTACCATTAAATTTGCTTTGTCCAACCTATTAAACACTTCCCTAAATACAAATGTTCTTCCCAAGTTTTTGAATACAATACTATATCATCTATATATACATAGCAATCTTTAACATCACACAATACTTGATCCACTAATCTTCGGGAAGTACTACCACTGTTTTTCATGCCAAAGGGCATCACTTTATACTGAAAAAACCATTCATAGTTACAAATGCAGAAATTCCTTTCGCTCTCTCAGTCAAAGGTACTTCCCAATGCCCTTTCAATAAGTCTAAATTTGTTACAAATTTAGAATTTCCTATCTGAGCAATACAAACTTCTACTCTTGGAATAGGACACAAGTCAAGTTTAGATATTCTATTTACCTTTCTGAATATTTTTATTTTCCTTTGTCGCTGTCTCCCGCGTTCCCATCGCCACCCCGCCACACATGAAATAACAACCCCCTTCCCCCTCATGTGCGCAAGGTAGCGCTAGGAAAAGACAACAAAGGCCACATTCATTCACACTCAGTCTCGAGCTGTCATGTAATAATGCACTGAAACCACAGCTCCCTTTCCACATCCAGGCCCCACACAACTTTCCATGGCTTACCCCAGATGCTTCACATGCCCTGGTTCAATCCATTGACAGCACATCGACCCCAGTATACCACATCATTCCAATTCGCTCTATTCCTTGCACGCCTTTCACCCTCCTGCATGTTCAGGCCCTGATCACTCAAAATCTTTTTCAATCCATCTTTCCACCTCCAATTTGGTCTTCCACTTCTCCTCGTTCCCTCCACCTTTGACACATATATCCTCTTGGTCAATCTTTCCTCACTCATTCTCTCCATGTGACCAAACCATTTCAAAACACCCTCTTCTGCTCTCTCAACGACACTATTTTCATTACCACATATCTCTCTTACTCTATTATTACTTACTCGATCAAACCACTTCACACCACATATCGTCCTCAAACATCTCATTTCCAGCACATCCACCCTTCTCCGCAACCATGCCTCCTCCATGCCTTGCAACCATATAACATTGCTGGAACCACTATTCCTTCAAACATACCCATTTTTGCTTTCCGAGATAATGTTCTCGACTTCCACACATTCTTCATCTCTGCTTCCATGGTTCCATCCGCTGCCAAATCCACTCCCAGATATTTAAAACACTTCAATTCCTCCAGTTTTTCTCCATTCTAACTTACCTCCCAATTGACTTGTCCCTCAACCCTACTGTACCTAATAACCTTGCTCTTATTCACATTTACTCTCAGCTTTCTTCTTTCATACACTTTACCAAACTCAGTCACCAGCCTCTGCAGTTTCTCACACGAATCAGCCACCAGCAAACAATAATTGACTCACTTCCCAAGCTCTCTCATCCACAATAGACTGCATACTTGCCCCTCTTTCCAAAACTCTTGCATTCACCTCCACAACAACCCCATCCATAAACAAATTAAACAACCATGGAGACATCACACACCCCTGCCGCAAACCTACATTCACTGAGAACCAATCACTTTCCTCTCTTCCTACATGTACACCTGCCTTACATCCTTGATAAAAAAATTTCACAGCTTCTAACACCTTGCCTCCCACACCATATATTCTTAATACCTTCCACAGAGCATCTCTATCAACTCTATCATATGCCTTATCCAGATCCATAAATGCTACATACAAATCCATTTGCTTTTCTAAGTATTTCTCACATACATTCTTCAAAGCAAACACCTGATCCACACATCCTCTAACACTTCTGAAACCACACTGCTCTTCCCCAATCTGATCCTCTGTACATGCCTTCACCCTCTCAATCAATACCCTCCCATATAATTTACCAGAAATACTCAACAAACTTATACCTCTGTAATTTGAGCTCTCACTTTTACCCCCTTTGCCTTTGTACAATGGCACTATGCAAGAATTCCGTCGATCCTCAGGCACCTCACCATGAGTCATACATACATTAAATAACCTTACCAACCAGTCAACAATACAGTCACCCTCTTTTTTAATAAATTCCACTGCAATACCATCCAAACCCGCTGTCTTGCCGGCTTTCATCTTCCGCAAAGCTTTTACTACCTCTTCTCTGTTTACCAAATCATTCTCCCTAACCCTCTCACTTTGCACACCACCTCGACCAAAACACCCTATATCTGCCACTCTATCATCAAACATATTCAACAAACCCTCAAAATACTCATTCCATCTCCTCACATCACCATTACTTGTTATCACCTTCCCATTAGCCCCCTTCCCTGAAGTTCCCATTTGTTCCCTTGTCTTACGCACTTTATTTACCTCCTTCCAAAACATCTTTTTATTCTCCCTAAAATTTAATGATACTCTCTCACCCCAACTCTCATATGCCCTCTTTTTCACCTCTTGCACCTTTCTCTTGACCTCCTGCCTCTTTCTTTTATACATCTCCCAGTCACTTGCATTATTTCCCTGCAAAAATCGTCCAAATGCCTCTCTCTTCTCTTTCACTAATACTCTTACTTCTTCATCCCACCACTCACTACCCTTTCTAATCTACCCATCCCCCACGCTTCTCATGCCACAGGCATCTTTTGCGCAAGCCATCACTGCTTCCCTAAATACATCCCATTTCTCCCCCACTCCCCTTACGTCCTTTGTTCTCACCTCTTTCTATTTTGTACTCAGTCTCTCCTGATACTTCCTCACACAAGTCTCCTTCCCAAGCTCACTTACTCTCACTACTCTTTTCACCCCAACATTCCCTCTTCTTTTCTGACAACCTGTACAAATCTTCATCTTCACCTACAAAATCTGTAGGAAATACCAAATGGTTTAGTTATTAACACACAAGGTGAACTTCAAGGACTATTACTTTTTTCAATCAGAGTTATTGTCAAGCATATATTGTGCTTCTTTTCTCATTATCCCTCTCATTCTAGGATTCACTCTATAAGGGTGCTACTTGATAGGTATTGCATCATCAATTTTGACATCATGCAGTAACACATCAGTTCTCCAAGAAACATCAGAAAACAAACACCTAACCTCATTCATTATTTCTATGATCTCATCTTTTCTCTCAGTTTCTACATGATCAAGCTTCTTTTTCAAATTATCTAACACATCTGCATTTCTTAACAATTTGTCTTCACATCTCTCCAACTTTACATTCTCACTTCCATCCACATCCTCAGCATCATCAGACATAACACTTGCACAAGGCACATTTGTAACCTCATCATCCTTTGCAGAATTTCTATCATGATAAGGTTTTATCATGTTATGTGACACAATTGGCTTGGCTTGTGTCTTTCTGGAGTATTCATAATGTAGTTCAAATCATCCACTCTTCTCTCAATAACCCAGAGACCACAAAAACCTTGCTCTTAGATGACTTCCTGTATGAGGCAATAATACCAACATTCAATCAAATGGTTTGAACTCTGCTTCTAGATTTTTCATCATACCATACCTTCATTTCTTCTTGATACCCTTTCAAATTTTTTGCAGCAATCTCTCTAGCTCTACACAATCTCCTTTTAAAATCTGATACATACTTCAATAATCCATAAGAATCACTCTTCCCTAACCATTTCTCTTTCAACATACTCAATGGACCTCTTATTTCATGTCCATACACTAACTCAAATGGACTAAAACCTGTAGATTCATGTACTGAATCTCTAATGGCAAACAATGCTCAAGGTAGACTCTCATTCTAGCCTACTGACAATTCCTCACAATACAGTTTCAAAGTATTTTTCAAAGTCTGATGGAATCTCTCCCCAACTCCTTGGCTCTGTGGGTGATAATTTTCTTAAACATTCCTGAAGTGAAATCATTTCCCTGGTCCGACTGTATAATTTCAGGCATACCCACACAGGGGAAATATTTCACTAACTCTAACGATATTTCTAGAATGGATGCTACATAATGGTACTGCTTCTGACAATCTGGTAGATGCACACATTATTGTTGATAAATACTGATTTCCTTTACATGTTTTAGGTAGAGGACCTACACAATCAATTACAATTTTGCCAAAAGGCTTACAAAAAGCAGGAATTGGCTGCAATGGTGCTGGCTGTATAGTCTGGTTGAGTTTACCTACTCTCTGACATAATTCACAAGTCTTACAATATTGGGACACATCTTTCTTCATATTTGGCCACTAAAAATGAGTTAATATTCTATCATTTGTCTTTCTAACTCCCAAATGTCCAGACAAACAAGAACTATGAGACAGAGCAATCACATGTACCCTATAATTCTATGGAACTACTATTTGCTTTCTGACCTCCCAGTGATGAGATGCTGGAACATAAGCAGACATCCATTTTCTCATTAACACACCATTTTGTACATAAAATCCAGCTGACCCATTATTCTCATTCCCATTTCTAGCAGCTTCACTCCAACATTCCTTCAAACTCTCATCACCCTTCTGTAACTTTGTCAACTCTTCTTTGTCCACAACAAAATCTGGAAATACAACAATTTTTACTTCCACAGTCTTCTTCTCATTTCCAATTCTACTGTACTGTCTCTAGTTGCATAGTCTTCATTAAATAATTCACCTAAATCATAATCAACTTCTCATCTCTTTAACACAGACTGGGTCAAAACACAAGCTGAATAAACAGTTTCACTACACTGTACATTACTATCAGTCTGATTCTCTACAGTTTTATCTGTCATGTGGTTCACCTTTACAATAGTATCTACATCAAATGGATTACTGCTCATAATGGACTCTGGGACTAATTTGTCAGTCAAATCATTCCCCAATAGCATGCATACTCCAGACACAGGAAATTCCTCACATATCCCAACCTTTACACAGCCACACACAAATCTACTCTCAAGATTTATATAATGCAATGGGACAGGCTTGCCTAACCATAATCCTTTTACATTCATTTTTTCCCCAGAGTAAGACTCCTTTGTCCACTCTAATACATCTTTCAGAATTAACCTGCGACTTACCCCAGTATCCTCAATATCAAATTTTCTTCTCAGGACTACCTTTAATTACAACCTTTCCTTCAGTAATATATAGCTCATAAATTGCACACTTTGGTTTACCCACGTACTCACTACTTCTTGCCTCACTAATATCATGTTTCTGTTTCCAAGCAACATTTAATCCTATAGTTTTTGGTTATGACTAAACAGGTCTTGAATGCCTGTATTGTGTATGTCTTTGGAATCTATTTCTTACATTGTTTTGTGGCTCATAGTTATGTGAACCTTCCTTCTGTTTACAGTAGGCTGTTGAACATTTCAATAGTGTGGATATCTATAAGGTTTGTCATAATTCTGTCTATTACTCTATCTTATCATATTCTGTTTACATGTTATTTCTTTCTTACAATATTTGGTACCTATTTCTAACTGGTCAGCCATCCTGGCTGCTTCTGTCACATTTTTCACTCTACTCTTGCATATTTCATAATATATTTCTGTTTGTATGTCACATTTCAATTGTTCCAACAGGATTAGTTGCCTCTGCTCCTCTAATGTTTCTACTTTTTTGACTTACACCACCTATCAAATGTCATTCCACATTCTCTCGCCATCTCCAGGGGAGTCTGTCTGCTAATATTCTTGACGTCCCTAAACCTTCTCCTGTATGCTTCTGTGTCCAATTCCACAGCTTTTAATACTTATAATCTACCGATTCCATTAAACTAAAACAAGCATATGCCTCTCTAGCCTTACCCTTAAATTTACTCTGCACCAACATAGCCCAGTCAATTTCATCCCATTCTTTAATAGTGGCAAGTTTTTAAAACTGAATAAAGAAGTCCTCAGCTTCTTCTTCAATACACTCAGGTAACTGACTTACTCTAATATCTTTATCTTCAAATTTCCTCCTTGTACCCTCAATTTCCAATCATCTAAGCCTCACTTCTTTATCAGCCTGGATTCTCTCTTTTTCTACCTCTATATGTATTTTCTTAAACTCAAGTTCTAATATTAATCTCTCCATTGCAACTTTTTCACCATTATCAACATCTTGAGGTTCCTTCAATATTAATAAGGACACCAACTGATCAATTAATTCTCTCTGCATGTCACTTTTGACATGTGTAAGCAGAAAAATTCAATAATTAACTGCTACCTGGTTCAGTTCATCTTTATTACACTGGTACAGCAAATGTATATCCTTGGTTTCAATAAACTTCTTAACAGTATCTGCCATGTTTAAACACACTATATTTACAAGTATGAACGCTTAATTGTTTAGAGAACCCTTCTCCATATATTTCAAGAAAGCACAATAGAGTACTAACCCACAACACTTCGACCAGCTTTAATTACATAGCTTCACAATTTCAGCTCCCTGAACTGTGTTCATACATTCATATCTTGGACAGCAGGCTTCCGCATATTCAGCTCCCTGACAGCAGGTTTCACAGTTCAAAAATCCCAGACAGCAATTTTCACAGTTCAATAACCTGGACAGTAGGTTTCACAGCTTCAGATCCTGGCTGGCAGGTTTCACAGTTCAGCATCCCATTATATCATAAATATACTTTAATAGATTTTTATCTGTGTTTGGTATTTGACCAACTTGAGAAGAAGGGAATAATAGGTACAATTACAGCCATCAACTGTCAGGAGATGTTAGCCAGATTGTGGGGGAATCTGTGTATAGCCCAAATCTCTCTGTTAACAGAAGCCATTAAAACAGAGATATCTGTTTTAATGGGCCTATGGGCTGATTATACACCTTTTAATATGTAAGGTGTGGAGGCAGGACATAACACCACAAACATACAATCTCTATTTGTCATAATAACACTTAACAACACTTAATTCATGCAGCTCATTCTTTGTAACTAGAATTTCCTTCAGTGAGCACTATGCGCTAGCCTTGCCTTTTGGCAAAATGGTATGAGCAGTAGATAGAAGTAGTAGATAGGAACATTTAGGCAGGAGCATTACGAAGAAACTAGGCAGAATTAGTAGGTAGGGAGCATTAGATATAAGTAGTCATTGGGAACATTAGGTAGGAGTCTCTGCAAACACTGCACTAGAATTGCCCTCTGCCAGCGGCACTGGAGTTCTTTAGTTATAGAGACTCTGTTACCATGGACACCCCTTTGAGGGAGTTCCAACTGGAACAGGCATTAGAGATAAAGACAGCCAGAAAAAAATATTTCATGAAATATTTCTTACCTATGATAACACGTTGCTTCTCCATAACCTCAGCTTGTGGAGGTCCACCTTCTCCTGTCTGGTAAACATAGTTTTCAAGGTCCTCTAGTTGCTGCTTCAGTTGCTCAATCAGCTCTTTCTGCCGTGTAATACCAACACTGTCAACTCCTCCATCACTCTACAAAAAAACAGGAGCCACTTTTGTTGTCTGACAATTCGTGATTACAGATTACAAATATAAAGAAATAAAAAAGTATACTTTCTTTATGTCCAAACAGTTCACTGTTGAATAAAATACATTCTACAAGGCAAAAGACAATCACTCAACCATCAATACCCAAATAGATTCAAAATAAGTCAAGAACTAATGCTAACTTCAAGTGGTGATCAGCATTCTTTTAATCCTTTCGCTGCATCACCTGGTAGATAGTAACTGGTAGGGAGCCAACAACCAGGGAAGTATATTACCAGTATTGCCCATCTGGATATTGAGAGAGAGAGAGAGAGAGAGAGAGAGAGAGAGAGAGAGAGAGAGAGAGACAGACAGACAGAGAGACAGAGACAGAGAGACAGAGAGACAGACAGACAGAGAGAGAGACAGACAGACAGACAGAAAGACAAGACAAGACAAGACAAGACAAGACAGACAGACAGACAGACAGACAGACAGACAGACAGACAGAGAGAGAGACAGACAGAGAGAGACAGAGAAATTTTATTTCATTTTGCATGATTGCCACTTTCTGCATCAGCAAGGTAGCACCAGGAAATAGACAAAGTATGGCCCATATAGTTATACACACATTTTTTTTCATTACAAAAAATATATAGATACACATAAACACCAATACATACACATATACAAACATATACATATCAACATATACACATATACATATGTATACATACTCAGTCATATAAATGTATACATGTGTACATATTCATACTTGCTACCCTTCATCCATTCCTGGCACTACCCTGCCCCACAGAAAAAAGCATCACTACCACCTGCTTCGGCAAGGTAGCACCAGGAAAACAGACAAAAAAGGCCACATTCGTTCACACTCAGTCTCTAGCTGTCATATGTAATGCACCAAAACTACAGCTCCCTATCCCCATCCAGGCCCCACAGACCTTTCCATGGTTTAACCCAGATGTTTCACCTGCCCTGGTTCAGTCCATTGACAGCATGTCAACCCCGGTATACCACATTGTTCCAATTCACTCTATTCCTTGTACACCTCTCACTCTCCTGTATGTTCAGGCCCAGATCACTCAAAATCTTTTTCACTCCATCCTTCCACATCCAATTTGGTCCCCACTTCTCCTTGTTCCCTCCACCTTTGACACATATGTCCTCTTTGTCAATCTTTCCTCACTCATTCTTTCCATATGTCCATACCATTTCAACACATCCTCTTCTGCTCTCTCAACTGCACTCTTTCTATTTCCACACATCTCTCTTACAATTTCATTACTTACTTGATCAAACCACCTCACACCACATACTAACCTCAAACATTTAATTTCCAACACATTCACCCTCCTCTGTACAACCCTATCTATAGCCCATGCCTCACAACCATATAATATTGTTGAAACTACTATTCCTTCAAACATACCCATTCTTACTCTCTAAGATAATGTTCTTGACTTCCACACATTCTTTATCACTCCCAGAACCTTCGCCCCTCCCCTACCCAGTGATTCACTTCTGTTTCCATGGTTCCATTTGCTACTAAGTCCACTCCCAGATAACCAAAACACTTCTCTTCCTCCAGTTTTTCTCCATTCAAACTTAATCCCAATTAATTTGTCCCTCAACCCTACTGAACCTAATAACCTTGCTCTTATTCACATGTGCTCTTAACTTTCTCCTTTCACACACTTCTCCAAACTCAGTCACCAATTTCTGCAGTTGCTCACTTGAATCAGCCACTAAAGCTGTATCACTGGCAAACAACAACTGACTTACTCTCTAGGCCCTCTCATCCACAACAGACTGAATACTTGCCCCTCTCTCTAAAAGTCTTGCATTTACCTCCCTAACCACTCCACTATAAACAAATTAAACAACCAAGGGGACATCACACACCTCTGCCATAGACCGACCTTCACTGGGAACCAATTAATCTCCTCTCTTCCTAATCAAACACATACCTTACATCCTTGGTAAAAACCTTTCACTGCTTCTCACAGCTTACCTCCCACACCATATACTCTTAAGACCTTCAACAAAGCATCTCTATCAACCTTACCATATGTCTTCTCCAGATCCATAAATGCCACATACAAATCCATCTGTTTTTCTAATAATTTTTCACACATTCTTCAAAGCAAACACCTGATCCACACATCCTCTACCACTTCTGAAACCACACTGCTCTCCCCCAATCTGATGCTCTGGACATGCCTTCACCCCCTCAATCAATACCTCCTCCCACAGCCCAGTCTTTGTAACTCTAGATTTTTCCAGAGGTGAGCACTATATGCTAGCCTTGCCACTTGGTAAATGGTAGGAGCAATAGATAAAAGCAAAACGTAGGAACATTTAGGTAGGATCATTCAGCAGAAAGATTAGGTAGAAGTTGTGGTAGGAACATTAGGTAGGAGCATTAGGTAAAAGAAGTCAGTTGGAACTTTAGGTAGGAGCCTCTGCAAACACTGCACTAGAGTTATCCTCAGCCAGTGGCCTGTTAAGGACGAGGCACTATTGGATAAAAAGTGACACTGGAGTTCCTTAGTTATGGAGAAACTATTACCATGGCCACCCTCTTGAGGAAGTTCTAGGAGGAACAGGCATCAGAGACAGAGATAGATAGATGGATTGCATCATCTGAATATAACCAATCTCAAACTTACAGTACTTCCATTAACGATAGCACAAAAGTTTACCCCACAGATTCAGAAAAACTGATCCCTCTACTACGACAATATGGTACACCCCCAAATCCTTGAAAAGTCCATCATACCTAAGTGCAAGTGGCCTTCAGTGAGTAACACTACACTCAGTATTTGTATACAGAAGCCCAGCTGACTAACCATCCATAGTAAATTCCTCTCTAAATCTTCGTGCTTTGAGTAGCTATATATGAGTACCTATAACTAAGTTTTTCTGGAGAGGCAGGGCTAGTAAGTAGTACTCATTACATGTCTTGCTTAAATCTAATTTTCTAAATGCTTCTGTAGTAGCTCCATGTGTTTTTAATTTCTCCTGAAATTGCACTGAACAATCTTTCAAGTTTCTTGGCTAAAAATCCGTGTGTTTTCATACAATATCTTTTCAGAATATTTCCAAAAACAACTTCTTTTTTGACGTCAAGCATACCTCCTTCAAAACTGTACAGTTTAAGCTCTTGCAGTCTAGTGCGATAATGCATGTTCTCTAGTCCCTCTGTTTTACAAGGTGGCATTTCTGCATTCTTTCTATCTTGTTTATTTCCATCTGTTTCAATGGTGACTACACAATACAACAATATTCTAATCTACTTCTTACAAATACACTGAACATTTCATCATCAGCTTTCAGTTTCTTGTGAAAGTTCTCTTTATCATACTACTCATCATTTATCTTGAAAGCACTATCTCACTGATATGCTCCTTAAATTCATGTTTTACTGATATGCTCCTTAAATTCAAGTTTTACATTTACAGTAACTCTCAAGTCTTAGACAGTTTCTTTACTTACTATTTTTTTCTCTACTTGATCTTTGTGTGAATACACTGAGTATCTGTTAATTGCTCCAAAACTCATTTGTTCAAATCTCTCCTCATTAAATTCCATTAACTTCTCTGCCCATTTGTGTATATCATCCAGGTCTCCGTGTAGTTCTATTAATATTCTTCTTTGCATATAATTCTACTTACTCTTGTATCATCTACTAAATTCCAGTTCATATTATATCTTACATCCTTATCTATATTTGATACCATGATCACAAAGAGTATTATGGCTAATACTGTTCTTTAAGGTACACTGGAAAGAAAATTTTCATCAAACATAGTTCCATTTGCCACAACAGTGAATTTTCTGTTGGTTAAGAAACTCCTTCATCCACATTCCTTGTTTGCCTTTGATGTTTTGTTTTGCACTGTTTTCTAATAGCACTCCATAATTCACTTTGTTAAATGCTCTTGCAAAATCTTATAAAAGTGTCCATTCTCTTCCCTTGTGTTAAAGTTTCAAGTTGTTATAATGCATTAAAAAGTGTTTGTTTGCTTTTACCTGGTACAAATTTGTGCTGTCCTTACTCAATTAATCTATTCTTCATAAGGCACTCCACTATGTATCTATCACCACTTAAAATATTTTGATTATATGAGATGTTAAACAGATTTAAACTGTTTTAGAATTAGCTTGGAACTGGTGTTATGTGTCATTCTGTGTGTATTTGTCATACATGATTGGTCTATGCTCTGCCTTAGTAGTATCATGAGAAGTTTGACTACTGTCAGTTTCATTTGAAAAATTCTTTCATACCTCTTTGTCATTCCCCGCATTAGCAAGGAAGCACCAGGAACAGAAAAGGAAAAGTCCTCATTTACTCACATCCACTCTCTAGGTGTCAAGTGTATTGCACTAAAATCAATCACCTATCCACAACTAGGCCCCACATACCTTTCCATGGTTTCCCCAAGCTACTTCATACTCCCTAATTCATTCTGTAAACAGCAAGTCACTTCATGTACACTACACTGCTCCTATTCACTCTATCCCAAGCATGCCTTCCACTCTCCTGCATGTTCAGGCCTTGAGCACTGAACAGTCTTATTCATTCCAACCACCTATCTTCAGTTTAGTCCCCTCCTTTTCCTTCTCCACTTCTAAACATAAATCCTCTTTGTCAACTTCCCATTCATTCCCTCCATATGTACAAACCATTTCAGCACACCTTCTTTCAACCACATTTTTCTTATTACCACACCCCTCTCTTACCCCATCATTACTCATTAGATCAACTTACATGTTCACTGAGAGCAGACTTCCTATGTATGGTGAAATCACGAATGTCAGGAATACCTCTGTTGGCAAACTCCTCCAGCTGTTGAAGCAAAATCTCTTTTTCTTCAGGTGAAGCATCTACAATTTGCTTCAATCGAAACTGAACCTGTGAATCAAAATTAAAGCATTTAATGAGAGCATACCTTAAAAAGTATTCTTAAAAAAAGTTCCATTCAGGTTAAGAATCACACAAGATATTTCAGATATGGTACATTTAATATGCTCTTTATATCTAATCCATTACTTAGGGACTTATGTCTAAAAATTAAATCAAATCAAATCATAAAGCGTGTTTTCATACAATATGAAAATGCTTTCCTGAGATTTTTCCTTTTTTTATGAAATATCATATCCAGGACAAGCCCTCACCAAAGCTTGGCCTTGAACAAATAAGAAAAAGGGAGAAAAAGAAAATCTGTACCTATCTTTGAGTACCTATAATACGATTTTGCCTAAGGCAAGGCTAAGGCTCTTTTCCTCTATTGTTACACTTCCTTTCTTTCTTTCTTTCAGACTATTCACCATTTCCCACATTAGTGAGGTAGCGTTAAGAACAGAGGACTGGGCCTTTGAGGGACTATTCTCATCTGGCCCCCTCCTCTGTTCCTTCTTTTGGAAAATTGAAAAAAAAAAAAACGAGAGGGGATGATTTCCAGCCCCCCGCTCCCTCCTCCTTTAGTCGCCTTCTATGACACGCAGGGAATGAGTGGGAAGTATTCTTTTCTCCCCTATCCCTATCCCACACTTCCTGTGCGATTAATAATTCTTGGTAAATCTGGTAGTCCAATAAAAAAATTTGCCTATTTATATTTTGAAGGATAACATGCTTACTCCTGAAGCATTCATTATTTCAAACTGAATAACCTTTCCATCTTTCAAACAGGGCATTCATGTATTTTTGTTCAGTATCTTTTTGGGATATTCCCAAGAAATCTTACAAGTTTAATCACCCTTTCTCTTCACATATGTGAAGTTTTCAACTCTAATACATTTGGATTTTGTTCTACTTGCTGCCATGCATAGATTAGCATATGCAACTCTTTCAGTTCTTATCAATTCAGGTGTTCTGTCCCCTCAGTTTTTTGTAAAGTATTTCTCAATCTTAATTTACTTCTTTCAGCTTGTTCAGCCATACAATGTAGCAGTATTAATTTGGCTTCTTATAAGAACACAGCATTCCTATGATCAACTTTCTATCTCTAATACTGAAACATTTCATCCTATTCATTACTTCGTAAAATGTTTTTGAACTGGTGTCTCACTCATGATAACTCACATACATACGCCTTTGATGTTTTCTTCACTTTCTATCTCTCTCTGTCGGCCCCTTGTTGGGTGTCAATACCATATTTTTGTAATTCATTTGATCAAATTCATACCTGTCAAACTCCACTCGTTCTCTTCCACCCAATTACAATCTTTAATAGTCTCCTCAGCTTCCTTTAATCTTATCACTGGTACAATCGGCAGTGCTTCTAGCTAAACTTTCTTTTTCTCCACTGTCTATATCTATTCTAATAATCCATAATCACCCCATGGCCCCTTTTCCTGGAGCTCCTGCAGTTCCAAGATTGCACTACCTCCATAAGGCAGGAAATGATAGACACCCCTGAGACAGAACTTCTCCGAGAAGACTGTACTCCACTTCAACAACAGATGATCATACATTCTCATCAAAGGTGGCCTCTCCTCTGCAATCCAAGCTCATGCAAGCAAAGCCTGGCATCATCTACACATACAGAGTGAGAAATAGAGTTCAATAGCCAAGAACCATGGCACTGTGAATAGAGGTTCTGTGCAATTTACTGTGAAAGAGTAGGAATATGGACACCTCTAGCCTTAAATATGAGGGGAATGTTAAGAAAGAGGGAAGAAAGGCTTAACAAGATGTCAAAAAGCAAAGGAGCTTCAAAATGAAAGTGATACTCCTGACAGCCAGATTTTGCTTGAAATAAGAGAGCATGGAATGAATACAGCAGAGTAACAACAGCTGAACAAAGAAAGTTTGAAAAGAATATTGTGAACAATGCAGGAGAAAATCCAAAACTTTTCCATAAATCCATCATAAAAAAAATCTCATTCTAAGAGCACCTAATCAGGCTGGGGGACTTAGAGAAAGATGATGTAAAGATACACAAGTTACTGAATAAGATGTTCAAAAGTCATTTACACACTAGATGACTCTACAGCCTCAACACCAGAGATGGAGAAGAGAGAAGGTTCTAAAATATGTTGAGATATCTAAACAAGATATTGATAAAATATTAAGACCTTTCCTAGGTTAATGATGAAATTTCAACAAATATGCAAAGGTAAGTGCATACCAAGGTAATGATGAAATTTCACTAAATATGCTAAAGATGTGTGCACACAAGGCTAATGATGAAATTTCACTAAATATGCTGAAGTGCACACAAGGCTAATGATGAAATTTCACTAAATATGCTGAAGATGTGTGCAGATACACAAGACAAACCTCTTGAAATACTTTTGAAGATGTCGTCAGAGAAAAGTAAAGTGCTAAGGGAGGGGAAAAGGAAAAAATCATACCTATCTATAAGAAAGAAAACTGTAAACAAGTAACCACTCTCCTTATATTTTGGGTCTGTTTTTCATCTCTAATCCATCTCACTGTGACTACACAATCTTACTCCCAACTGATTCACCTGATCTCACTCTCATAAAAGTATCTACCTTAATGGCATCTTTTGCTCCAGCGAATCCTTCCAAGGACCTCAAATAATACTGGCACTTCAACAAAGTTGATTCATATAACTTAAGAAAATTCTTTCCTGACTTTCCTAAGAAAATTCTTTCCTGACTTTTCTTCAGTAAATTACTGTCTCTTATACAGTGATGCTTCTCTCTCTCCCAAAAGCATAGCAGGGGTTATTGCTGCAGGAATGAAATCATTTATCCCCTCCTTCTCCAAGATAACCTTTTCTGCCACTCCAAGATTCAGCTATTTCTGTTCTGAGGCCATTCAAGCAAGGGATCAGGATTAACCAGCTTGGAAAAACTATCGATTCTCTGACTCCCACTCAGCATTTATTACTGTCCATAATCACTGCAGGTACATTAACCTTTAGCTAGGGGCACTGTACCTGTCACTGTACCTTTCCATCTCTTTTCCATTTTGACAGTACTATAGCTGTCTCTCCCATAAACTATCTTTGGCTCCCATTTCTCCTCTAATTCCACCTTGGATTACTTTAACTTTTCTTCACCCCCTGATGTTCTTACTAATCCAGAGCCCCTCCCTGTAATTTCCAAACTGGTCTCCAGGTTCTCCCAGTTCTCTCTGTTCCCTCCATTTCTGACACATATTCTCTGTCAACCTCTCTTCATTCATTCTCTCTATATGTCCAAACCATTTCAACATGACCTCTTATGCTCTCTCTCAACCACACACTTTTTATTATCCTATATTTCTCTTACTTTGTCATTTCTTACCCCTCTAAGGGAGTTTCAGTAGGAACAGGCATCAAAGATATAACTAGACAGATAGAAAGACAGATACTGAGGAGGGTTGGAGAAAAAACTGCTCCATGGGGAACTTTATTGTAGAATTTAAATGGTTTAAAGGTGAAGCCATTATCAGTGACATTACAATGACAACAAACTATGAAACTGGCCAACCACTTTTTGTCAATGTTGTAAAAGATGATGTCCACTATTTTTAATGGGAGGATGTGTCAAGGATAGTGTTGAATGCTTAGCTGAAGTTTATTGCCACTAGTAATATATCTGTATACATGATTCTAATAAAGTATATCTAGTAAATATTTTGTTCATACGGGAATAAAAAGCAAAACGACAATCATTCCATCAACAGGTAATAGAAATTGGACTACTTAAAATAAAAAGGTACCTTGTAGTCTACATCATTTAAAGGAAAATTAAAACTGTATTGTATTATATACACTCTTTAAGAAAATACCTGTGCAAAATGAGATGTAAGAGCCATGAGTGAGTTGTTAAGCTGCTCTTGTTCTTCTTCCAACTGCTGCAGTCGTTCTTCCTCCCCACCAACCCCAAACCCCCTCCTATGATATTCTCTGTTCCTGTAAAATATGGAATATTTTATATCTCATTATGGTTTACCAAATGATGTCATGATTACTGAGTCACACATTTCAAGTTTCTTAATATCATAATGGTGATATTAGAGAATTTGATATTCTGTTCACCAATAACTCTAAATTAAAGTGCTTTGTTGTTTACAGGAGTTATAATCAAGTTAAGTAAACAGTTTTCCTTTTCTATACACACATATGCTTCTTCCCCCAAGTGAAGAAGAATCAGGAACAAAAAAACAGCCTTATCGACACACATCCACTCTAGCAGTCATGTACTGTACATTGTACCAAAACCACTGAAAGCAGAGCCCACTTTCCAGAAACTTGTTTCCCCTGACTGCTTCAAATGCATTGGTTCAGTACAGTGACAACATGTCACCCTCCATATACAATATCAACCCAATTCATTCCATCCCAACCATGTCTCTCATCCTCTTGAATGTTCTGGCCCTCATTAACCAAAGCCCCCATAGTCCATCCTTCTGTATCCTTCTTGATCTCCACCTATCTGACATCAGCACCATCCACACATGCCAATATTGACAGAAAACTATAAGGTCTTGACCCACACACAACTCAAGGTCCTCGTCAAATTTCACCACAGGCGTTAAAGATATGTGCAGACACATTAGAAAAACCCCTTGAAATACTGATCAGGATGTTACTGAAGAAAAGCACCTAAGGCATGGAAAGGCAAAAGTCATAACTATCAATAAGTATAGAGACCAGGGTAAATGTGGTCTGTATGGTTCTGGAAAAAATAATTAGACAGCAAATCAACAACTTTCTACAGAGGAATAATTACCCAAGCGAAAGATAGCATAGTTTTATGGAAAGAATGCTTGCCCAACAGGAATATTTTCCTCCCCAGATATGGGCCTGTTATTTTCCTGAAGTACAGTTCTCCATCAATAACCAAAACAAGCAATGTTTCACTAACATTACAGTAAAATTTCAGTAACCTTTCGAAGATAAACACAGGGTATGTCTTATCATCTTATACATTACAATACCTGTTAATTCACACATCAGTCATCACACACTTGTTCCCTGTGGAGCTGTGAGCACCATCTTTACTACAAGCCTAAGAACACTGCTTCCTCCAATGGTACTGACCTGTTGTTTTCCGAAGTACAGTTCTGTCAATTCAAATGAGAAATGCAGTAAAATATCAATAAGCCTTCAAAATAAACCAGCCCACTTCTACTAACACCTCATGCCCCAATCAGCAACATCTCGGTGAAATTTACATAATTTTGTGTTCCTACTATTATTTGTGGAGCGTCAAATTACAAAACTATCTAAATCATACTTAATGTGAGTCTGAAAATGGACTTCTCCACTTCTCCATTCAAAAGTTATTTTCTAATGCTTCTGCTGACCAAAAAAATTTCCAGAACACATCTGCACTTATAACATCGGAGTATATGAAAAAAATGGTATGCATAATGAAAATTTGCAATACAGACACTTTTTCACCTCTTCCATAAAGTGGGGTCCTATGTAGTCTTTGTTTATAGCCCCAACACCTAAAGTAGAACCCCACCAATACCATGTGACAACTTTTGCAAGTAACCTTCAATGTGGAACTTTACTGAATGCTTTTTGAAATCTAAATAGATAACATAGATGACATCATCTGCTTTACTTTTATCATACATTTTGATTATTGCCATCAAAATCAAGCAAATTTGTCAGCTATGAATGATTCTGTCAAAACCATGTTGAGAATCATTTATCAAGCACTGGTCTTCTAAATAGTTAACAAGTTTGTCAAGGATGAATTTCCATTAGTTTTTCAATCATATATATTAAGCAAGTGGAAGATAATTTCTAGGCAGTGACTTACAGTAGCTTTTTTTTAATACTGGTGTTACACTGGCAAACTTCAATGCCTCTGGAACTTTCCACATAGCAAAGAGGCACTTTCCACATAGCAAGTGCCTTACAGAAAAGAGAAGAATACAGTTTAATATTCACATTCTTTGCCTCTTTCACTGTCACTGGATAAAATGCCTGCTTTTAACATTCACATTTTTTGCCTCTTTCGCTGTCAATGGATAAGAGGCCTGCTGCTCTCTTTATCTAGTACATCTTCAACTTTTATGTCAATGTGTTGAAGAATGTTTTCTATTAGCAATGAAACTGGATTTGGAATACAAGCCCTGTCTTCAGTCATAAATAACAATTAAGATCTTTGCCAATGGCTTTATCATCTTAAACCGAGAGACTGTTATTCAAAAAATATTGAGTCAGTGACCTGCTAATGACTCTCTTGTTTCTAATTATAAAACTCCTTATGGTTACTATTATCATTTTTGGCATTAAATGCATCATACTGACATTTACTTCATTGTATAAGTAACTTATTTTTCCATTTTCTATTTTGTTATACTTGATAGCCATTTCTTGTATTAGTGAGATAGTGCCAGGAACAAAGGAGGAAAGGCCACATCCAGTTACATCCATTCTCTAGCTGTTATGTGCAATGCACAGCTCCCTATCCACAGCCAGGCCCTACAGACCTTTATTTGGTTTACCTCAGACATTTCACATGCCCTGGTTCAGTCCAAAGACAGCAAGTTGTCCCCAGTATACCAAATCATTCAGATTCATTTCACAATGCACACGCCTTTCACCCTCGTACATGTTCATGACCCAATCACTCATCATCTTTTTCACTACATCCTTCCATCTCCAATTTGGTTTCTCCATTCTCCTCATTCCCTTCACTTCTAATACAGATATCCTCACTGTCAACCTTTCCTAACTCATTCACTCCATATTTTTTTTTTTTTTTTTTTTGCTTTGTCGCTGTCTCCTGCGTTTGTGAGGTAGCGCAAGGAAACAGACGAAAGAAATGGCCCAACCCACCCCCATACACATGTATATAAATACGTCCACACACGCAAATATACATACCTACACAGCTTTCCATGGTTTACCCCAGACGCTTCACATGCCCTGATTCAATCCACTGACAGCACGTCAACCCCAGTATACCACATCGCTCCAATTCACTCTATTCCTTGCCCTCCTTTCACCCTCCTGCATGTTCAGGCCCCGATCACACAAAATCTTTTTCACTCCATCTTTCCACCTCCAATTTGGTCTCCCTCTTCTCCTCGTTCCCTCCACCTCCGACACATATATCCTCTTGGTAAATCTTTCCTCACTCATTCTCTCCATGTGCCCAAACCATTTCAAAACACCCTCTTCTGCTCTCTCAACCACGCTCTTTTTATTTCCACACATCTCTCTTACCCTTACGTTACTTACTCGATCAAACCACCTCACACCACACATTGTCCTCAAACATCTCATTTCCAGCACATCCATCCTCCTGCGCACAACTCTATCCATAGCCCACGCCTCGCAACCATACAACATTGTTGGAACCACTATTCCTTCAAACATACCCATTTTTGCTTTCCGAGATAATGTTCTCGACTTCCACATATTCTTCAAGGCTCCCAGAATTTTCGCCCCCTCCCCCACCCTATGATCCACTTCTGCTTCCATGGTTCCATCCGCTGCCAGATCCACTCCCAGATATCTAAAACACTTCACTTCCTCCAGTTTTTCTCCATTCAAACTCACCTCCCAATTGACTTGACCCTCAACCCTACTGTACCTAATAACCTTGCTCTTATTCACATTTACTCTTAACTTTCTTCTTTCACACACTTTACCAAACTCAGTCACCAGCTTCTGCAGTTTCTCACATGAATCAGCCACCAGCGCTGTATCATCAGCGAACAACAACTGACTCACTTCCCAAGCTCTCTCATCCCCAATAGACTTCATACTTGCCCCTCTTTCCAAAACTCTTGCATTCACCTCCACAACAACCCCATCCATAAACAAATTAAACAACCATGGAGACATCACACACCCCTGCTGCAAACCTACATTCACTGAGAACCAATCACTTTCCTCTCTTCCTACACGTACACATGCCTTACATCCTCGATAAAAACTTTTCACTGCTTCCAACAACTTTCCTCCCACACCATATATTCTTAATACCTTCCACAGAGCATCTCTATCAACTCTATCATATGCCTTCTCCAGATCCATAAATGCTATATACAAATCCATTTGCTTTTCTAAGTATTTCTCACATACATTCTTCAAAGCAAACACCTGATCCACACATCCTCTACCACTTCTGAAACCACACTGCTCTTCCCCAATCTGATGCTCTGTACATGCCTTCACCCTCTCAATCAATACCCTCCCATATAATTTACCAGGAATACTCAACAAACTTATACCTCTGTAATTTGAGCACTCACTCTTATCCCCTTTGCCTTTGTACAATGGCACTATGCACGCATTCCGCCAATCCTCAGGCACCTCACCATGAGTCATACATACATTAAATAACCTTACCAACCAGTCAACAATACAGTCACCCCCTTTTTTAATAAATTCCACTGCAATACCATCCAAACCTGCTGCCTTGCCGGCTTTCATCTTCCGCAAAGCTTTTACTACCTCTTCTCTGTTTACCAAATCATTTTCCCTAACCCTCTCACTTTGCACACCACCTCGACCAAAACACCCTATATCTGCCACTCTATCATTAAACACATTCAACAAACCTTCAAAATACTCACTCCATCTCCTTCTCACATCACCACTACTTGTTATCACCTCCCCATTTGCGCCCTTCACTGAAGTTCCCATTTGCTCCCTTGTCTTACGCACTTTATTTACCTCCTTCCAGAACATCTTTTTATTCTCCCTAAAATTTAATGATACTCTCTCACCCCAACTCTCATTTGCCCTCTTTTTCACCTCTTGCACCTTTCTCTTGACCTCCTGTCTCTTTCTTTTATACATCTCCCACTCAATTGCATTTTTTCCCTGCAAAAATCGTCCAAATGCCTCTCTCTTCTCTTTCACTAATACTCTTACTTCTTCATCCCACCACTCACTACCCTTTCTAATCAACCCATCTCCCACTCTTCTCATGCCACAAGCATCTTTTGTGCAATCCATCACTGATTCCCTAAATACATCCCATTCCTCCCCCACTCCCCTTACTTCCATTGTTCTCACCTTTTTCCATTCTGTACTCAGTCTCTCCTGGTACTTCCTCACACAATTCTCCTTCCCAAGCACACTTACTCTCACCACCCTCTTCACCCCAACATTCACTCTTCTTTTCTGAAAACCCATACAAATCTTCACCTTAGCCTCCACAAGATAATGATCGGACATCCCTCCAGTTGCACCTCTCAGCACATTAACATCCAAAAGTCTCTCTTTCGCGCGCCTGTCAATTAACATGTAATCCAATAACTCTCTCTGGCCATCTCTCCTACTTACATAAGTATACTTATGTATATCTCGCTTTTTAAACCAGGTATTCCCAATCATCAGTCCTTTTTCAGCACATAAATCTACAAGCTCTTCACCATTTCCATTTACAACACTGAACACCCTATGTATACCAATTATTTCCTCAACTGCCACATTACTCACCTTTGCATTCAAATCACCCATCACTATAACCCGGTCTCGTGCATCAAAACCACTAACACACTCATTCAGCTGCTCCCAAAAAACTTGCCTCCATATGTCCAAACCATTTCAGTACACCTTCTTCTACTCTCTGAAACACATCTTTCTTTAAAACACATCTCTCTTACGTGTTCACTTCTTACTTGATCAAACTGCCTTACACCACGTCCTGTCCTCAAACATTTTATTTCCAACACATCTACCCTCCACTGCAGAGCCTTATGTATTGCCTATGCCTCTAATCCACATAATATTATTGGGACTACTGTTCCTTCAAGCATACCCATTTTTACCCTCCCAGATAAAGTCCTCTCTTTCCACACATTCTTCAGCATTCCCAGAACCTTCACCCCTTTCCCTACCATATGATTAATTCTTCCCTTCACTGCCATGTCTACTCACAAAGATCTATAACACTTCACTTTCCTCCAATTTTCCTCTCATCAAAATCACACCTCAGCTAACCTGTTCCTTAACCCTGCTAAAGCTAATAACCTTGCTTTTATTCACATTCACTCACAACTTTCTCCTTTCACACACCCTTCCAAAAAAAGTCACCGCCTTCTGCAGTTTCACATTCATATCTGCTATCAGTGCCCTATCATCACCAAACAACAATTAACTCACTTCCCACACCCCATAAACCCCTACACACTAAACAGTCAGCCTTCGCTCATTTTAAAATCTCTCTCACTATCCCATCTGTAACTAAATTGAACAACCATGGTGACATCACACAACCCTGCTGCAGACTGACCTTGACATGGAACAATTCACTCTCCTCAATTACAATTCCTACACAAGCATCAAACCCTTGATAAAAACTTTTCACTGCTTCTAGGAGCTTTCCTGCCACATTATATATTCTTAACACCTTTCACAAAGCATCTCTATTAACCCTATCATATGCCTTCTCCAGATCCATAAATGCTATATACAAATCCATCTATTTTTTCAAGTATTTCTAACACACATCCTTCAAAGCAAACACCTGATCCACACATCCTCTACCACTTCTGAAACCACAGTGCTCTTCCCCAATCTGATGCTTTGTATGTGCCTTCACCCACTCAATCAATACCCTCCTATAAAAATGTGGGATTTTTGTCTGTTTTCCTGGCTCTACCTCGCAGAAGCAGGGGGCAGCGATGCTGTTTTCCATGGGGCAGGGTGGCACCAGAAATGCATGAAGGCAAGCAAATATGAATATGTACATACGTATATATGTTATTATTTTTTTTATTTTTTTTTTTTTATACTTTGTCGCTGTCTCCCGCGTTTGCGAGGTAGCGCAAGGAAACAGACGAAAGAAATGGCCCAACCCCCCCCCATACACATGTATATACATACGTCCACACACGCAAATATACATACCTACACAGCTTTCCATGGTTTACCCCAGACGCTTCACATGCCTTGATTCAATCCACTGACAGCACGTCAACCCCGGTATACCACATCGCTCCAATTCACTCTATTCCTTGCCCTCCTTTCACCCTCCTGCATGTTCAGGCCCCGATCACACAAAATCTTTTTCACTCCATCTTTCCACCTCCAATTTGGTCTCCCTCTTCTCCTCGTTCCCTCCACCTCCGACACATATATCCTCTTGGTCAATCTTTCCTCACTCATTCTCTCCATGTGCCCAAACCACTTCAAAACACCCTCTTCTGCTCTCTCAACCACGCTCTTTTTATTTCCACACATCTCTCTTACCCTTACGTTACTCACTCGATCAAACCACCTCACACCACACACTGTCCTCAAACATCTCATTTCCAGCACATCCATCCTCCTGCGCACAACTCTATCCATAGCCCACGCCTCGCAACCATACAATATTGCTGGAACCACTATTCCTTCAAACATACCCATTTTTGCTTTCCGAGATAATGTTCTCGACTTCCACACATTCTTCAAGGCCCCCAGAATTTTCGCCCCCTCCCCCACCCTATGATCCACTTCCGCTTCCATGGTTCCATCCGCTGCCAGATCCACTCCCAGATATCTAAAACACTTCACTTCCTCCAGTTTTTCTCCATTCAAACTCACCTCCCAATTGACTTGACCCTCAACCCTACTGTACCTAATAACCTTGCTCTTATTCACATTTACTCTTAACTTTCTTCTTCCACACACTTTACCAAACTCAGTCACCAGCTTCTGCAGTTTCTCACATGAATCAGCCACCAGCGCTGTATCATCAGCGAACAACAACTGACTCACTTCCCAAGCTCTCTCATCCCCAACAGACTTCATACTTGCCCCTCTTTCCAAAACTCTTGCATTTACCTCCCTAACAACCCCATCCATACACAAATTAAACAACCATGGAGACATCACACACCCCTGCCGCAAACCTACATTCACTGAGAACCAATCACTTTCCTCTCTTCCTACACGTACACATGCCTTACATCCTCGATAAAAACTTTTCACTGCTTCTAACAACTTTCCTCCCACACCATATATTCTTAATACCTTCCACAGAGCATCTCTATCAACTCTATCATATGCCTTCTCCAGATCCATAAATGCTACATACAAATCCATTTGCTTTTCTAAGTATTTCTCACATACATTCTTCAAAGCAAACACCTGATCCACACATCCTCTACCACTTCTGAAACCACACTGCTCTTCCCCAATCTGATGCTCTGTACATGCCCTCACCCTCTCAATCAATACCCTCCCATATAATTTACCAGAGGTATAAGAGGTATAAGTTGAGTATGTTATTGTTATTATTATTATTATTATTATTATTATTATTATTATTATTATTTTTCTTTCTTTCTTTCATACTATTCACCATTTCCCGCATTAGCGAGGTAGCGTTGAGAACAGAGGACTGGGCCCTTGAGGGAATATCCTCACCTGGGCCCCTTCTCTGTTCCCTCTTTTGGAAAAAAAAAAAAAAAAAAAAAAAAAAACTATAACTATACTTATTATCATTATTATTATTATTATTATTATTATTATTATTATTATTATCATACTTTGTCGCTGTCTCCTGCATAGAGGTAGCACAAAGAAACAGACAAAAGAATGGCCCAACCCACCCACATACACATGTATATACATACACATCCACACACGCACATACACATATCTATACATTTCAACGTATACATATATATACATACACAGACATATACATATATGCACATATACATAATTCATACTTGTTGCCTTTATTCATTCCCATCACCACCCCACCACACATGAAATGACAACCCCTCCCCCTGCATACTTGCAAAGTACCACTAGGAAAAGACAACAAAGGCCACACTCGTTCACACTCAGTCTCTAGCTGTCATGTATAATGCACCAAAACAACACCTCCCTTTCCACATCCAGGCCCCACAGAACTTTCCATGGTTTACTCCAAATGCTTCACATACCCTGGTTCAATCCATTTACAGCATGTCGACACCAGTATACCACATCGTTCCAATTCACTCTATTCCTTGCACACCTTTCACCCTCCTGCATGTTAAGGCCCCAATCACTCAATCACTCCATCTTTCCACCTCCAATTTGGTCTCCCACCTCTCCTCGTTCCCTACACCTCCGACACATATATCCTCTTGGTAAATCTTTCCTCACTCATTCTCTCCATGTGACCAAACCATTTCAAAACACCCTCTCCTGCTCTCTCAACCACACTCTTGTTATTACCACACATCTCTCTTATCCTTTCATTACTTACTCGATCAAACCACCTCACACCACATACTGTTCTCAAACATCTCATTTCCAACACATCCACCCTCCTCTGCACAACTCTATCTATAGCCCACGCCTCGCAACCATGTAACATTGTTGGAACCATTATTCCTTCAAACATACCCATTTTTGCTTTCCGAGATAACGTTCTCGACTTCCTCACATTTTTCAATGATCCCAGAACTTTTGCCCCCTCCCCCACCCTGTGACTCACTTCTGCTTCCATGGTTCCATCCGCTGCCAAATCCACTCCCAGATATCTAAAACACTTCACTTCCTCCAGTCTTTCTCCATTCAAATTTATCTCCCAATTGACTTGTCCCTTAACCCTACTGCACCTAATAACCTTGCTCTTATTCACATTTACTCTAAGCTTTCTTCTTTCACACACTTTACCAAACTCAGTCATCAGATTCTGCAGTTTCTCACATGAATCAGCCACCAGCGCTGTATCATCAACGAACAACAACTGACTCATTTCCCAAGCTCTCTCATCCACAATAGACTGCATACTTGCCCCTCTCTCCAAAATTCTTGCATTCACCTCCCTAACAACCCCATCCATAAACAAATTAAACAACCATGGAGACATCACGAACCCCTGCCGCAAACTGACATTCACTGAGAACCAATCACTTTCCTCTCTTCCCACTCGCACACATGCCTTACATACTCGATAAAAACTTTTCACTGCTTCTAACAACTTGCCTCCCATACCATATGCCCCTGATACCTTCCACAAAGCATCTCTATCAACTCTATCATATGCCTTCTCCAGATCCATAAATGCTACATACAAATCCATTTGCTTTTCTAAGTATTAATCACACATATTTTTCAATGGGGATAGGGGAGAAAGAATACTTCCCACACATTCCTCACGTGTCGTAGGAGGCAACTGAAGGGGACGGGAGTGAGGGGCTGGAAACCCTCCCCTCCTTGTATTTTAACTTTCTAAAAGGGGAAACAGAAGGAGTCACGCGGGGAGTGCTCATCCTCCTCGAAGGCTCAGATTGGGGTGTCTATATGTGTGTGGATGTAACAAAGATGAGAAAAAAGGAGAGATAGGTAGTATGTTTGAGGAAAGGAACCTAGATGTTTTGGCTGTGAGTGTAACGAAGCTCAAGGGTAAAGGGGAAGAGTAGTTTGGCAATGTCTTGGTAGTAAAGTCAGGGGATGGTGAGAGGACAAGAGCACGGGCAGCAGTAGCTCTACTCCTGAAACAGGAGTGGTGGGAGTATGTGATAGTGTAAAAAAGTAAACTCTAGATTGACATGGGCTAAACTGAAAGTGGATGGAGAGAGATGGGTGATTATTGGAGAATATGTACCTGGGCATGAGAAGACAGATCATGAGAGGCAAGAGTTTTGGGAACAGCTGAGTGAGTGTGTTAGTAGTTTTGATGCACGAGACCGGGTTATAGTGATGGGTGATTTAAATGCAAAGGTGAGTAATGTGGCAGTTGAGGGAATAACTGGTGTACATGGGATGTTCAGTGTTGTAAATGGAAATGGTGAAGAGCTTGTAGATTTATGTGCTGAAAAAGGACTGGTGATTGGGAATACCTGGTTTAAAAAGAGAGATATACATAAGTATACGTATGTAAGTAGGAGAGATAGCCAGAGAGCCTTATTGGATTACATGTTAACTGATAGGCGCACGAAAGAGAGACTTTTGGATGTTAATTTGCTGAGAAGTGCAACTGGAGGGATGTCTGATCATTATCTTGTGGAGGCGAAAGTGAAGATTTGTAGAGGTTTTCAGAAAAGAAGAGAGAATGTTGGGGTGAAGAGAGTGGTGAGAGTAAGTGAGCTTGAGAAGGAGACTTGTGTGAGGAAGTACCAGGAGAGACTGAGTACAGAATGGAAAAAGGTGAGAACAAAGGAGGTATGGGGAATGGGGGAGGAATGGGATGTATTTAGGGATAAAGTGATGGCTTGTGCAAAAGATGTTTGTGGCATGAAAAGCATGGGGGTGGGCAGATTAGAAAAGGTAGTGAGTGGTGGGATGAAGAAGTAAGATCATTAGTGAAAGAGAAGAGAGGGCATTTGGACAATTTTTGCAGAAATAATGCAAATGACTGGGAGATGTATATAAGAAAGAGGCAGGAGGTCAAGAAAAAGGTGCAAGAGGTGCAAAAGAGGGCAAATGAGAGTTGGGGTGAGAGAGTATCATTATATTTTAGGGAGAATAAAAAGATATTTTGGAAGGAGGTAAATAAATGGCGAAAGACAAGGGAACAAATGGGAACTTCAGTAAAGGGGGCTAATGGGAGGTGATAACAAGTAGTGGTGATATGAGAAGGATATGGAGTGAGTATTTTGAAGGTTTGTTGAATGTGTTTGATTATAGAGTGGCAGATATAGGGTGTTTTGGTCGAGGTGGTGTGCAAAGTGAGAGGGTTAGGGAAAATGATTTGGTAAACAGAGAAGAGGTAGTAAAAGCTTTGCAGAAGATGAAAGCCGGCAAGGCAGCAGCTTTGGATGGTATTGCAGTGGAATTTATTAAAAAAGGGAGTGACTGTATTGTTGACTGGTTGGTAAGGTTATTTTATGTATGTATGACTCACGGTGAGGTGCCTGAGGATTGGCGGAATGCTTGCACAGTGCCACTGTACAAAGGCAAAGGGGATAAAAGTGAGTGCTCAAATTACAGAGATATAAGTTTGTTAAGTATTCCCTGGATATCATATGGGAGGGTATTGATTAAGAGGGTGAAGGCATGTACAGAGCAACACACTGGGCAAGAGCAGTGTGGTTTCAGAAGTGGTAGAGGATGTGTGGATCAGGTGTTTGCTTTGAAGAATGTATGTGAGAAATACTTAGAAAAGCAAATGGATTTGTATGTAGCATTTATGGATCTGGAGAAGGCATATGATAGAGTGAACAGAGATGCTCTGTGGAAGGTATTAAGAATATATGGTGTGGGAGGCAAGTTGTTAGAAGCAGTGAAAAGTTTTTATCGAGGAGGTAAGGCATGTGTACGTGTAGGAAGAGAGGAAAGTGATTGGTTCTCAGTGAATGTAGGTTTGTGGCAGGGGTGTGTGATATCTCCATGGTTGTTTGATTTGTTTATGGATGGGGTCGTTACAGAGGTGAATGCAAGAGTTTTGGGAAGAGGGGCAAGTATGCAGTCTGTTGGGGATGAGAGATTGGAAAGTGAGTCAGTTGTTGTTCCCTGATGATACAGCGCTGGTGGCTGATTCGGGTGAGAAATTGCAGAAGCTGGTGACTGAGTTTGGTAAAGTGTGTGGAAGAAGAAAGCTGAGAGTAAATGTGAATAAGAGCAAGGTTATTAGGTACAGCAGGGTTGAAGGACAAGTTAACTGGGAGGTAAGTTTGAATAGAGAAAAACTGGAGGAAGTGAAGTGTTTTAGATATCTGGGAATGGATTTGGCAGCGAATGGAACCATGGAAGCGGAGGTGAATCATAAGGTGGGGGAGGGGGCGAAAGTTCTGGGAGCCTTTAAGAATGTGTGGAAGTCGAGAACATTATCTCGGAAAGCAAAAATGGCTATGTTTGAAGGAATAGTGGTTCCAATATTGATATGGTTGCGAGCCATGGGCTATAGATAGAGTTGTGCGGAGGAGGGTGGATGTGCTGGAAATGAGATGTTTGAGGACAATCTATGGTGTGAGGTGGTTTGATCGAGTAAGTAATAACGGGGCAAGAGAGATGTGTGGTAATAAAAAGAGTGTGGTTGAGAGAGCAGAAGAGAGTGTTTTGAAATGGCTTGGTTACACGGAGAGAATGAGTGAGGAAAGATTGACCAAGAGGATATATGTGTCAGAGGTGGAAGGAACGAGGAGAAGTGGGAGACCAAATTGGAGGTGGAAAGATGGAGTGAAAAAGATTTTGAGTGATCGGGGCCTGAACATACAGGAGGGTGAAAGGCATGCAAGGAATAGAATGAATTGGAACGATGTGGTATACCGAGGTCGACGTGCTGTCAATGGATTGAACCAGGGCATGTGAAGCATCTAGGGTAAACCATGGAAAGTTCTGAGGGGCCTGGATGTGGAAAGTGAGCTGTGGTTTCGGTGCAATATTACATGACAGCTAGAGACTGAGTGTGAGCAAATGTGGCATTTGTTGTCTTTTCCTAGCACTACCTCTCACACATGAGGGGGGAGGTGGTTGTTATTTCATGTGTGGCGGGGTGGCGATGGGAATGAATAAAGGCGGACAGTATGAATTATGTACATGTGTATATATGTATATGTTTGTGTGTGTATATACATGTATACATTGAGATGTATAGGTATGTATATTTGTGTGTGTGGACGTGTATGTATATACATGTGTATGTGCGTGGGTTGGGCCGTTCTTTCATCTGTTCCTTTGCAGATATATATCTATTATATTTATTTATATATGAGATGTTTGAGGACAATCTGTGGTGTGAGGTGGTTTGATCGAGTAAGTAATGTAAGGGTAAGAGAGATGTGTGGAAATAAAAAGAGCGTGGTTGAGAGAGCAGAAGAGGGTGTTTTGAAATGGTTTGGGCACATGGAGAGAATGAGTGAGGAAAGATTGACCAAGAGGATATATGTGTCGGAGGTGGAGGGAACGAGGAGAAGTGGGAGACCAAATTGGAGGTGGAAAGATGGAGTGAAAAAGATTTTGTGTGATCGGGGCCTGAACATGCAGGAGGGTGAAAGGAGGGCAAAGAATAGAGTGAATTGGAACGATGTGGTATACCGGGGTTGACGTGCTGTCAGTGGATTAAATCAGGGCATGTGAAGCGTCTGGGGTAAACCATGGAAAGTTGTGTGGGGCCTGGATGTGGAAAGGGAGCTGTGGTTTCGGGCATTATTGCATGACAGCTAAAGACTGAGTGTGAACGAGAGGGGCCTTTGTTGTCTTTTCCTAGTGCTACCTCGCACACATGAGGGGGGAGGGGGATGGTATTCCATGTGTGGCGAGGTGGCGATGAGAATGAATAAAGGCAGACAGTGTGAATTGTGTGCATGGGTATATATGTATGTGTCTGTGTGTGTATATATATGTGTACATTGAGATGTATAGGTATGTATATTTGCGTGTGTGGCCGCGTATGTATATACATTGTGTATGGGGGTGGGTTGGGCCATTTCTTTCGTGTGTTTCCTTGCGCTACCTCGCAAACGCGGGAGACAGCGACAAAGCAAAATTAATAAATAAAATTTTTTTTTTTTTTTTTTTGCTTTGTCACTGTCTCCCGCGTTTGCGAGGTAGCACAAGGAAACAGACGAAAGAAATGGCCCAACCCACCCCCATACACATGTATATACATACGTCCACACACGCAAATATACATACCTACACAGCTTTCCATGGTTTACCCCAGACGCTTCACATGCCTTGATTCAATCCACTGACAGCACGTCAACCCGGTAAACCACATCGCTCCAATTCACTCTATTCCTTGCCCTCCTTTCACCCTCCTGCATGTTCAGGTCCCGATCACACAAAATCTTTTTCACTCCATCTTTCCATCTCCAATTTGGTTGCCCTCTTCTCCTCGTTCACTCCACCTCCGACACATATATCCTCTTGGTCAATCTTTCCTCACTCATTCTCTCCATGTGACCAAACCATTTCAAAACACCCTCTTCTGCTCTCTCAACCACGCTCTTTTTATTTCCACACATCTCTCTTACCCTTATGTTACTTACTCGATCAAACCACCTCACACCACACATTGTCCTCAAACATCTCATTTCCAGCACATCCATCCTCCTGCACACAAATCTATCCATAGTCCATGCCTCGCAACCATACAAAATTGTTGGAACCACTATTCCTTCAAACATACCCATTTTTGCTTTCCGAGATAATGTTCTCGACTTCCACACATTCTTCAAGGCTCCCAGAATTTTCGCCCCCTCCCCCACCCTATGATCCACTTCCGCTTCCATGGTTCCATCCGCTGCCAGATCCACTCCCAGATATCTAAAACACTTCACTTCCTCCAGTTTTTCTCCATTCAAACTCACCTCCCAATTGACTTGACCCTCAACCCTACTGTACCTAATAACCTTGCTCTTATTCACATTTACTCTTAACTTTCTTCTTTCACACACTTTACCAAACTCAGTCACCAGCTTCTGCAGTTTCTCACATGAATCAGCCACCAGCGCTGTATCATCAGCGAACAACAACTGACCCACTTCCCAAGCTCTCTCATCCCCAACAGACTTCATACTTGCCCCTCTTTCCAAAACTCTTGCATTCACCTCCCTAACAACCCCATCCATAAATAAATTAAACAACCATGGAGACATCACACACCCCTGCCGCAAACCTACATTCACTGAGAACCAATCACTTTCCTCTCTTCCTACACGTACACATGCCTTACATCCTCGATAAAAACTTTTCACTGCTTCTAACAACTTTCCTCCCACACCATATATTCTTAATACCTTCCACAGAGCATCTCTATCAACTCTATCATATGCCTTCTCCAGATCCATAAATGCTACATACAAATCCATTTGCTTTTCTAAGTATTTCTCACATACATTCTTCAAAGCAAACACCTGATCCACACATCCTCTATTATTTATTTTGCTTTGTCGCTGTCTCCCGCGTTTGCGAGGTAGCGCAAGGAAACAGACGAAAGAAATGGCCCAACCCACCCCCATACACATGTATATACATACGTCCACACACGCAAATATACATACCTACACAGCTTTCCATGGTTTACCCCAGACGCTTCACATGCCTTGATTCAATCCACTGACAGCATGTCAACCCTGGTATACCACATCGCTCCAATTCACCCTATTCCTTGACCTCCTTTCACCCTCCTGCATGTTCAGGCCCTGATCACACAAAATCTTTTTCACTCCATCTTTCCACCTCCAATTTGGTCTCCCTCTTCTCCTCGTTCCCTCCACCTCCGACACATATATCCTCTTGATCAATCTTTCCTCACTCATTCTCTCCATGTGCCCAAACCATTTCAAAACACCCTCTTCTGCTCTCTCAACCACGCTCTTTTTATTTCCACACATCTCTCTTACCCTTACGTTACTTACTCGATCAAACCACCTCACACCACACATTGTCCTCAAACATCTCATTTCCAGCACATCCAACCTCCTGCGCACAACTCTATCCATAGCCCACGCCTCGCAACCATACAACATTGTTGGAACCACTATTCCTTCAAACATACCCATTTTTGCTTTCCGAGATAATGTTCTCGACTTCCACACATTCTTCAAGGCTCCCTGAATTTTCGCCCCCTCCCCCACCCTATGATCCACTTCCGCTTCCATGGTTCCATCCGCTGCCAGATCCACTCCCAGATATCTAAAACACTTCACTTCCTCCAGTTTTTCTCCATTCAAACTCACCTCCCAATTGACTTGACCCTCAACCCTACTGTACCTAATAACCTTGCTCTTATTCACATTTACTCTTAACTTTCTTCTTTCACACACTTTACCAAACTCAGTCACCAGCTTCTGCAGTTTATCACATGAATCAGCCACCAGTGCTGTATCATCAGCGAACATCAACTGACTCACTTCCCAAGCTCTCTCATCCCCAACAGACTTCATACTTGCCCCTCTTTCCAAAACTCTTGCATTCACCTCCCTAACAACCCCATCCATAAACAAATTAAACAACCATGGAGACATCACATACCCCTGCCGCAAACCTACATTCACTGAGAACCAATCACTTTCCTCTCTTCCTACACGTACACATGCCTTACATCCTCGATAAAAACTTTTCACTGCTTCTAACAACTTGCCTCCCACACCATATATTCTTAATACCTTCCACAGAGCATCTCTAACAACTCTATCATATGCCTTCTCCAGATCCATAAATGCTACATACAAATCCATTTGCTTTTCTAAGTATTTCTCACATACATTCTTCAAAGCAAACACCTGATCCACACATCCTCTACCACTTCTGAAACCACACTGCTCTTCCCCAATCTGATGCTCTGTACATGCCTTCACCCTCTCAATCAATACCCTCCCATATAATTTACCAGGAATACTCAACAAACTTATACCTCTGTAATTTCAGCACTCACTCTTATCCCCTTTGCCTTTGTACAATGGCACTATGCATGCATTCCGCCAATCCTCAGGCACTTCACCACGAGTCATACATACATTAAATAACCTTACCAACCAGTCAACAATACAGTCACCCCCTTTTTTAATAAATTCCACTGCAATACCATCCAAACCTGCTGCCTTGCCGGCTTTCATCTTCCGCAAAGCTTTTACTACCTCTTCACTGTTTACCAAATCATTTTCCCTAACCCTCTCACTTTGCACACCACATCAACCAAAACACCCTATATCTGCCACTCTATCATCAAACACATTCAACAAACCTTCAAAATATATATATATATATATATATATATATATATATATATATATATATATATATATATATATATATATATATATATTTCTTTCTTTCATACTATTCGCCATTTCCCGCATTAGCGAGGTAGCGTTGAGAACAGAGGACTGGGCCCTTGAGGGAATATCCTCACCTGGGCCCCTTCTCTGTTCCCTCTTTTGGAAAATTAAAAAAAAAAGTGAGAGAGGAGGATTTCCAGCCCCCCGCTCCCTCCCCTTTTAGTCGCCTTCTACGACACGCAGGGAATACGTGGGAAGTATTCTTTCTCCCCTAGCCCCATATATATATATATATATGTATATATATATATATATATATATATATATATATATATATATATATATATATATATATATATATATATTTTTTTTTTTTTTTTCTTTGTCGCTGTCTCCCGCGTTTGCGAGGTAGCACAAGGAAACAGACGAAAGAAATGGCCCAACCCACCCCCATACACATGTATATACATACGTCCACACACGCAAATATACATACCTACACAGCTTTCCATGGTTTACCCCGGACGCTTCACATGCCTTGATTCAATCCACTGACAGCACGTCAACCCCGGTATACCACATCGCTCCAATTCACTCTCTTCCTTGCCCTCCTTTCACCCTCCTGCATGTTCAGGCCCTGATCACACAAAATCTTTTTCACTCCATCTTTCCACCTCCAATTTGGTCTCCCTCTTCTCCTCGTGCCCTCCACCTCCGACACATATATCCTCTTGGTCAATATTTCCTCACTCATTCTCTCCATGTGCCCAAACCATTTCAAAACACCCTCTTCTGCTCTCTCAACCACGCTCTTTTTATTTCCACACATCTCTCTTACCCTTACGTTACTTACTCGATCAAACCACCTCACACCACACATTGTCCTCATCTCATCTCATTTCCAGGATATCCATCCTCCTGCGCACAACTCTATCCATAGCCCACGCCTCGCAACCATACAACATTGTTGGAACCACTATTCCTTCAAACACCCATTTTTGCTTTCCGAGATAATGTTCTCGACTTCCACACATTCTTTAAGGCTCCCAGAATTTTCGCCCCCTCCCCCACCCTATGATCCACTTCCGCTTCCATGGTCCCATCCGCTGCCAGATCCACTCCCAGATATCTAAAACACTTCACTTCCTCCAGTTTTTCTCCATTCAAACTCACCTCCCAATTGACTTGACCCTCAACCCTACTGTACCTAATAACCTTGCTCTTATTCACATTTACTCTTAACTTTCTTCTTTCACACACTTTACCAAACTCAGTCACCAGCTTCTGCAGTTTCTCACATGAATCAGCCACCAGCGCTGTATCATCAGCGAACAACAACTGACTCACTTCCCAAGCTCTCTCATCCCCAACAGACTTCATACTTGCCCCTCTTTCCAAAACTCTTGCATTCACTTCCCTAACAACCCCATCCATTAACAAATTAAACAACCATGGAGACATCACACACCCCTGCCACAAACCTACATTCACTGAGAACCAATCACTTTCCTCTCTTCCTACACGTACACATGCCTTACATCCTCGATAAAAACTTTTCACTGCTTCTAACAACTTGCCTCCCACACCATATATTCTTAATACCTTCCACAGAGCATCTCTATCAACTCTATCATATGCCTTCTCCAGATCCATAAATGCTACATACAAATCCATTTGCTTTTCTAAGTATTTCTCACATACATTCTTCAAAGCAAACACCTGATCCACACATCCTCTACCACTTCTGAAACCACACTGCTCTTCCCCAATCTGATCCTCTGTACATGCCTTCACCCTCTCAATCAATACCCTCCCATATAATTTACCAGGAATACTCAACAAACTTATACCTCTGTAATTTGAGCACTCACTCTTATCCCCTTTGCCTTTGTACAATGGCACTATGCACGCATTCCGCCAATCCTCAGGCACCTCACCATGAGTCATACATACATTAAATAACCTTACCAACCAGTCAATAATACAGTCACCCCCTTTTTCAATAAATTCCACTGCAATACCATCCAAACCTGCTGCCTTGCCGGCTTTCATCTTCCACAAAGCTTTTACTACCTCTTCTCTGTTTACCAAATCATTTTCCCTAACCCTCTCACTTTGCACACCACCTCGACCAAAACACCCTATATCTGCCACTCTATCATCAAACACATTCAACATGGGAACTTCAGTGAATGGCGCAAATGGGGAGGTGATAACAAGTAGTGGTGATGTGAGGAGATGGAGTGAGTATTTTGAAGGTTTGTTGAATATATATATTCTCCATGGTTGTTTAATTTGTTTATGGATGGGGTTGTTAGGGAGGTAAATGCAAGAGTTTTGGAAAGAGGGGCAAGTATGAAGTCTGTTGGGGATGAGAGAGCTTGGGAAGTGAGTCAGTTGTTGTTCGCTGATGATACAGCGCTGGTGGCTGATTCATGTGAGAAACTGCAGAAGCTGGTGACTGAGTTTGATAAAGTGTGTGGAAGAAGAAAGTTAAGAGTAAATGTGAATAAGAGCAAGGTTATTAGGTACAGTAGGGTTGAGGGTCAAGTCAATTGGGAGGTGAGTTTGAATGGAGAAAAACTGGAGGAAGTGAAGTGTTTTAGATATCTGGGAGTGGATCTGGCAGCGGATGGAACCATGGAAGCGGAAGTGGATCATAGGGTGGGGGAGGGGGCGAAAATTCTGGGGGCCTTGAAGAATGTGTGGAAGTCGAGAACATTATCTCGGAAAGCAAAAATGGGTATGTTTGAAGGAATAGTGGTTCCAACAATGTTGTATGGTTGCGAGGCGTGGGCTATGGATAGAGTGGTGCGCAGGAGGATGGATGTGCTGGAAATGAGATGTTTGAGGACAATGTGTGGTGTGAGGTGGTTTGATCGAGTGAGTAACGTAAGGGTAAGAGAGATGTGTGGAAATAAAAAGAGCATGGTTGAGAGAGCAGAAGAGGGTGTTTTGAAGTGGTTTGGGCACATGGAGAGAATGAGTGAGGAAAGATTGACCAAGAGGATATATGTGTCGGAGGTGGAGGGAACGAGGAGAAGAAGGAGACCAAATTGGAGGTGGAAAGATGGAGTGAAAAAGATTTTGTGTGATCGGGGACTGAACATGCAGGAGGGTGAAAGGAGGGCAAGGAATAGAGTGAATTGGAGCGATGTGGTATACCGGGGTTGACGTGCTGTCAGTGGATTGAATCAAGGCATGTGAAGCGTCTGGGGTAAACCATGGAAAGCTGTGTAGGTATGTATATTTGCGTGTGTGGACGTATGTATATATATGTGTATGGGGGAGGGTTGGGCCATTTCTTTCGTCTGTTTCCTTGCGCTACCTCGCAAACGCGGGAGACAGCGACAAAGTATAATAAATAAAATATAAATAAATATATATATAGGCGACTAAAAGGGAAGGGAGCGGGGGGCTGGAAATCCTCCCCTCTCAATTTTTTTTAATTTTCTAAAAGAAGGAACAGAGAAGGGGGCCAGGTGAGGATATTCCCTCAATGGCCCAGTTCTCTGTTCTTAACGCTACCTCGCGAACGCGGGAAATGGCGAATAGTTTGAAAAAAAAAAAATATATATATATATATATATATATATATATATATATATATATATATATATATATATCTTTTTTTTTTTTATACCTCGTCGCTGTCTCCCGCGTTTGCGAGGTAGCGCAAGGAAACAGACGAAAGAAATGGCCCAACCCCCCCCCATACACATGTACATACACACGTCCACACACGCAAATATACATACCTACACAGCTTTCCATGGTTTACCCCGGACGCTTCACATGCCTTAATTCAATCCACTGACAGCACGTCAACCCCTGTATACCACATCGCTCCAATTCACTCTATTCCTTGCCCTCCTTTCACCCTCCTGCATGTTCAGGCCCCGATCACACAAAATCCTTTTCACTCCATCTTTCCACCTCCAATTTGGTCTCCCTCTTCTCCTCGTTCCCTCCACCTCCGACACATATATCCTCTTGGTCAATCTTTCCTCACTCATTCTCTCCATGTGCCCAAACCATTTCAAAACACCCTCTTCTGCTCTCTCAACCACGCTCTTTTTATTTCCACACATCTCTCTTACCCTTACGTTACTTACTCGATCAAACCACCTCACACCACACATTGTCCTCAAACATCTCATTTCCAGCACATCCATCCTCCTGCGAACAACTCTATCCATAGCCCACGCCTCGCAACCATACAACATTGTTGGAACCACTATTCCTTCAAACATACCCATTTTTGCTTTCCGGGATAATGTTCTCGACTTCCACACATTTTTCAAGGCTCCCAGAATTTTCGCCCCCTCCCCCACCCTATGATCCACTTCCGCTTCCATGGTTCCATCCGCTGACAGATCCACACCCAGATATCTAAAACACTTCACTTCCTCCAGTTTTTCTCCATTCAAACTCACCTCCCAATTGACTTGACCCTCAACCCTACTGTACCTAATAACCTTGCTCTTATATATATATATATATATATATATATTTTATCATATTTATTTTGCTTTGTCGCTATCTCCCACGTTAGCGAGGTAGCGCAAGGAAACAGACGAAAGAATTTCCCAAACCCCCCACATAAACATGTATATACATATATGTCCACACACGCAAATATACATACCTATACATCTCAATGTACACATATATATACACACACAGACATATACATATATACACATGTACATAATTCATACTGTCTGCCTTTATTTATTCCCGTCGCCACCCCGCCACACATGGAATACCAACCCCCTCCCCCCTCATGTGTGCGAGGTAGCATTAGGAAAAGACAACAAAGGCCCCATTCATTCACACTCAGTCTCTAGCTGTCATGTAATAATGCACCGAAACCACAGCTCCCTTTCCACATCCAGGCCCCACACAACTTTCCATGGTTTACCCCAGACGCTTCACATGCCCTGGTTCAATCCATTGACAGCACGTCGACCCCGGTAAATAAAGTGCGTAAGACAAGGGAGCAAATGGGAACTTCAGTGAAGGGCGCAAACGGGGAGGTGATAACAAGTAGTGGAGATGTGAGGAGATGGAGTGAGTATTTTGAAGGTTTGTTGAATGTGTTTGATGATAGAGTGGCAGATATAGGGTGTTTTGGTCGAGGTGGTGTGCAAAGTGAGAGGGTTAGGGAAAATGATTTGGTAAACAGAGAAGAGGTAGTAAAATCTTTGCGGAAGATGAAAGCCAGCAAGGCAGCAGGTTTGGATGGTATTGCAGTGGAATTTATTAAAAAAGGGGGTGACTGTATTGTTGACTGGTTGGTAAGGTTATTTAATGTATGTATGATTCATGGTGAGGTGCCTGAGGATTGGCGGAATGCTTGCATAGTGCCACTGTACAAAGGCAAAGGGGATAAAAGTGAGTGCTCAAATTACAGAGATATAAGTTCGTTAAGTATTCCCGGGATATCATATGGGAGGGTATTGATTAAGCTGCTCCCGAAACACTTGCCTCTCATGATCTTTCTTCTCATGACCAGGTGCATAGGCACCAATAATCACCCATCTTTCTCCATCCACTTTCAGTTTTACCCATATCAATCTAGTTTACTTTCTTACATTCTATCACATACTCCCACAACTCCTGCTTCAGGAGGAGTGCTACTCCTTCCTTCGCTCTTTTCCTCTCACCAACCCCACTCTTCCTCTTTACCCTTAAGCTTCATTTCACTCAGAGCCAAAAATCCAGGTTCCTTTCCTCAAGCATACTACCTCTCTCTCCTTTCTTCTCATCTTGGTTACATCCACACATATTTAGACACCCCAATCTGAGCCTTCGAGGAGGTGGAGCACTCCCTGCACAACTCCTTCTGTTTCCCTTTTTCAAATTTAAATACAAAGAGGGGGGTTTCAGCCGCCGTTCCTGCCCCTTTAAGTCGCCTTCTACAACAGGCAGGGAATACATATACATATCCATATACATATATACAAATGTACATATTTAGGATTGCTTGTCTTTATCCATTCCTGGTGCTACCCCGCCCCACAGTAAACAGCATTACTACCCCTTCCTTCAGCTAGGTACCATGGGGAAAAGAGACAAAAAAAAAAAAAAAAAGGCCACATTCTTTCACAGTCTCTAGCTGTAATTTGGAATGCACCGAAACCACAGCTTCCTATCCACATCCAGGCCCCACAGACCTTTCCATGGTTTACCACAGATGTTTCACATGCCCTGGTTCAGTCCACTGATAGCACGTCGACCACGGTTTTTCACATTGTTCCTATTCACTCTATTCACTGTATGCCTCTCAACCTCCCAGTTGCTCAAAATCTTTTTCACTCTATCTTTCCACCAATTTGGTCTCCCACTTCTCCTCGTTCCTTCCACCTCTAACACATATACATCCTCTTTGTTAACCCTTCCTCTCTCATTCTCTCCATATGTCCAAACCATTTCAACACACCCTCTTTTGCTCTCTCAACCACACTCTTTTTATTACCATACATCTCTCTTACTCTTTCCTTACTTACTCGATCAAACCACCTTACACCACATATTGTCCTCAAACATTTCATTTCCAACACGTCCACCCTCCTCAGTACAACCCTATCTATAACCCATGCCTCACAACCATATAACATTGTTGGAACTACTATTCCTTCAAACATATCCATTTTTGCTCTCCAAGACAATGTTCAATCTTTCCACACATTCTTCATCACTCCTAGAAATTTTGCCTCTTCCCCCATCCTATGAATCACTTCCGGTTCCATGGTTCTATTTGCTGCCAAGTCAACTCCCAGATATATAAAAACCACTTCCTCCAATTTTTCTCCATTCAAACTTACATCCCAACTTATCTATCCCTCAACCCTGCTGAACCTAATAACCTTGCTCTTATTCACATTTACTCTCAACTTACTCCTTTCCCACACTTTTCCAGACTCAGTCACCAACTTCTGCGGTTTATCAGTCAAAACAGTCAACAGTGCTGTATCACTGGCAAATAAAAAAATGACTCACTTCCTAGGCCCTCTCATCCCAAACAGACTGCATACTTACTCCCCCTCCAAAACTCTTGCTATCTCCCTAAACACTCCATCCATAAACAAATGAAACAACCATGGGGACATCACACATCCCTGCCACAGACCAAACTTCACTGGGAACCAACCATTCTCCTCTCTTCCTACTCGTACACATGTCCTACATCCTTGAGAAAAACCTCTCTGCTTCTAGTAGCTTACCTCAAACACCAGATACTCTTAAGACTTTCCACAAAGCATCTCTATCAACCTTATCACATGCCTTCTCCAGATCCATAAATGCTACATACAAATCTATCTATCTTTCTAAGTATTTCTCATACATTCTTCGAGTAATCACCTGATCCACACAGCCTCTATCACTTCTAAAACCTCACTGCTCCTCCCTAATCTGACACTCTGTACATGCCTTCACCCCTTAATCAATACCCTCCCATATAATTTTCCAGGTATACCTAAAAATCTTATGCCTCTGTAGTTTGAACACTCACTTTTATCCCCTTTGTCTTTGTACAATGGTACTATCCAATGGTACATCCACTCTGCCAATCCTCGAGCACTTTGCCATGATCCATACATACACTGAACATCCTCACTAACCAATCAACAACAAAGTCACCCTTTTGTTAATATATTCAACTGCAATACCATCCAATCATGCCACCTTGCCAGATTTCATCTTCCAAAAGACAAGATAACAAATGCGAACATCAGCAAAGGGGGCAAAAGAGGAAGTGGTAACTAAGTGATGGAGTGAGAAGATGGAGTGAGTATCGTTTTGGTCAGGGTGGTGCAGGAAGTGAGGTAGTCTTGGAGAATTGTTTGGTGAAGAAAGAAGAGGTGGTGAAAGCCTTGCGCAAGATGAAATGCGATAAGGTAGCTGAAGCTATCCTCCTTGCTTTTCACTTCCTCAAGACCGATGCATCATGCGCAAACATATTCAGGCAGGATCCCATGCCTTCAGGTAAGTCACTGATATAGATCAAGAAGAGTAGTGGTCCCAAAATGTGAACCCTGTGGCACTCCAATGGTCACCTCAACCCATTTAGAATAGGCCCCTCTGGCATGCATTCTTTATTCCCCACCACTGATTTAATCTATTTAATCTTTCCCCCCCATTCCTGCTTGGTGATCCTTTTTTATCTTAATCTTTCCCCCCATTCCAGCTTGGTGATCCTTTTATTTCTAATAAGTAAAGAATTGAAGAGGTGGGACAGGTGAGGATAAAGGTGTGGAAAAGAAGATTGGGAGAGACAGTTGGTGGGCAATCCACCTTGCTGGTGATCCAGCTTCTTTATCAGCCTATGTAGTCCAATGTCCAATGCCTTCTGATAATCTAGATACAGACAGTCCACCCAGCCTTCTCTTTTGTTCAGCACAAAGCTCATGTTCTCATAAAACTCTAAAATGTTACTTACACATGACTCCCTTTCCCTAAAACCATGCTGTTTCTCATGTGGGAATTTTCTCCTCCACAGAAAAACATCCACTTGCTTTCTAATAATCTTTTTCAGAACCTTACACATCACACTCATAAGTGAGACTGGCCTGAATTTCAAGCACGTTCCAGGTCTCCTTTCTTTTATACAAGTAAGAAATCTGCACTTTTCCATTCTCTTGGCACTATCCCACTCCCCATTCACATCTTGAACAGTAATTCAAGTGAAGTATCTAGTGTATCCGCACACCATTTTAGCACATTCATATGATGTGGTGGTTGAATAGAATAGAACATATTGCCTGGGGATATAGTTAATGAAGACATCATACATAAATTCAAGGGGCTGCATGATAGAAGAGAATGCTCAAGAGATGGGGTCCCACAAGTGTAAAACTCCTTCCCTGTACAGTACAAATATGTAATTCTGAATAGATAAAATGAAAAAATATGCAAGACTGTGAGGTCAACCCTCCTAGTATTTTCTTGCTTGAAAGCAAGAACATAGGCCTTTTCTTCCTGGGACTACTTCTTATAACCCATGGTTACTTACAAGTGGAAGTAGTAGAGAAATAGTGAAAATGTCACTAAACATAATGGCATCATGCAAAAGTTGCATCCCTCCAATCACAATACTATGGGGTAACTGAGGCAGCAAGTCATGTCATCTGACTTCTAAGGCTACCATGCAGCCAAACATATTATATCCCCACCACAAGCAAATAATAAGATTTGTTCTTTAAACAAAATTTGATGCATGAAAGCCTTATTCTATAAAGTAATTAGAGGACTAAAAAAGTCTACAGTTCAAGGAAGGGAATAAAGAGTCTGGAAGAAAAGGATGAAACTGATTTAGGTTGTAAAAGTGAAAATAAGAACACAAGAGTAAGGTAAATAAGCATGAATAATAGAAATACAAAAAAAGTTATTTGTATGAGAAAGCTACAATGTCCTGAAATGGTTTGGACATATGAAGAAGAAGAATGAGGACACGACAAATGAGAGGGTATACATATCAGAGGTGGATGGAACAAGGATAATGGGGAAACCAAGGAAGTGGTGAAAGGAGTATGAAATACACTTTGAGAACCTGGGGCCTGAACATGGAGGAGGGTGTGAGGCATGCAAGGGACAGAATGAACTGGGGCAATGTGCTATACGGGGGAGGTGACATGCTGTCAATGGGCTGACTTAGGTAATATGAAGCATTCAAGGAAAACCATGCGAAGGTCTGTAAGGCCTGGTTATGGAAAGAGGACTCTTCTTGTTTTGTTGCATTACACATGAAAGCTACAGACTGGACGTAAGGAAATTAGGACATTTCTTTGTCTGTTTCTGGCGTTACCTCGTTAATGCAGGAAACAGTAAACAAGAATTATATATATTATTTATTATACTTTGTCACTGTCTCCCGCATTAGCGAGGCAGCACAAGGAAACAGATGAAAGAATGGCCCAGCCCACTCACATACACATGTATATACATACACGTCCACACACAGCACATATACATACCTATACATCTCAACGTATACATATATATAAACACACACAGACACATACATATATACGCATGTACATAATTCATACTGTCTGCCCTTATTCATTCCCGTCGCCACCCCGCCACCCATGAAATGAAAACCCCCCTCCCCCTGCATGTACGCGAGGTAGCGCTAGGAAAAGACAACAAAAGCCACATTCATTCAAACTCAGTCTCTAGCTGTCATGTATAATGCACCGAAAGCACAGCTCCCTTTCCACATCCAGGCCCCACAAAACTTTCCATGGTTTACCCCAGATGCTTCACATGTCCTGATTCAATCCATTGACAGCACATCAACCCCGGTATACCACATCGTTCCAATTCACTCTATTCCTTGCACACCTTTCACCCTCCTGCATGTTCAGGCCCTGATCACTCAAAATTTTTTTCACTCTATCTTTCCACCTGCAATTTGCTCTCCCAATTCTCCTCGTTCCCTCCATCTCTGACACATATATCCTCTTTATCAATCTTTCCTCACTCATTCTCTCCATGTGACCAAACCATTTCAAAACACCCTCTTCTGCTCTGTCAACCACACTCTTTTTATTACCACACATCTCTCTTACCCTGTTATTACTTACTCGATCAAACCACCTCACACCACATATTGTCCTCAAACATCTCATTTCCAGCACATCCACCCTCCTCTGCACAACTCTATCTATAGCCTACAACTCGTAACCATATAACATTGTTGGAACCACTATTCCTTCAAACATACCTATTTTTGCTTTCCAAGATATCGTTCTCGACTTCCACACATTATTCAATGCTCCCAGAACTTTCACCCCCTCCCCCACCCTATGATTCACTCCTGCTTCCATGATTCCATCCACTGCCAGATCCACTCCCAGATATCTAAAACACTTCACTTCTTCCAGTTTTTCTCCATTTAAACTTACCTCCCAATTGACTTGCCCCTCAACCCTACTGTACTTAATAACCTTGCTCTTATTCACATTTACTCCCAGCTTTCTTCTTTCACACACTTTACCAAACTCAGTCAACAGCTTCTGCAGTTTCTCACATGAATCAGCCACCAGCTCTGTATCATCAGCAAATAACAACTGACTCACTTCCCAAGCTCTCTCATCCCCAACAGACTGCATACTTGCCCCTCTTCCCAAAACTCTTGTATTCACCTCCCTAACAACCCCATCCATAAACAAATTAAACAACCATGGAGACATCACGCACCCCTGTCGCAAACCAAATTCACTGAGAACCAGTCACTTTCCTCTCTTCCTACACATACAAATGCCTTACATCCTCAATAAAAACTTTTCACTGCTTCAAACAACTTACCTCCCACACCATATATTCTTAGTATCTTCCACAGAGCATCTCTATCAACTCTATCATATGCCTTCTCCAGATCCATAAATGCTACATACAAATCCATTTGCTTTTCTAGGTATTTCTCACATCCATTTTTCAAAGCAAACACCTGATCCACACATCCTCTACCACTTCTGAAACCACACTGCTCTTCCCAATCTGATGCTCTGTACATGCCTTCACCCTTTCAATCAATACCCTCTCATATAATTTCCCAGGAATACTCACCAAACTTATACCTCTGTAATTTGAGCACTCACTCTTATCCCCTTTGCCTTTGTACAATGGCACTATGCAAGCATTCCACCAGTCCTCAGGCACCTCACCATGAATCATACATACATTAAATAACCTTACCAACCAGTCAACAATACAGTCACCCCCTTTATTAATAAGTTCCACTGCAATACCATCAAAACCCACTGCCTTGCTGGCTTTCATCTTCCGCAAAGCTCTTACTACCCCTTCTCTGTTTACCAAATCATTCTCCCTAGCCCATTCACTTTGCACAACACCTCAGCCAAAACACCCTATATCTGCCACTCTATCATCAAACCTTCAAAATACTCACTCCATCTCCTTCTCACATCACCACTACTTGTTATCATCTCCCCATTAACCCCCTTCACTCATGTTCCCATTTGTTACCTTGTCTTATGCATTTTATTTATCTCCTTCCAAAACATCTTTTTATCCTCCCTGAAATTTAATGATACTCTCTCACCCCAACTCTCATTTGCTCTCTTTTTTGCCTTTTGCACTTTTCTCTTGACCTCCTGCCTCTTTCTTTTATACGTCTCCCACTCATTTGCATTATTTCCCTGCAAAAATCGTCCAAATGCCTCTCTCTTCACTTTCACTAATTAATTTTACTTCTTCATCCCACTACTCACTTCCCTTTCTAATCTGCCCCCCTCCCACGCTTCTCATGCCACAAGCATCTTTTGCACAAGCCATCACTTCTTACCTAAATACATCCCATTTCTCCCCCACTCCCCTTACGACCTTTGTTCTCACCTTTTTTCATTCTGTACTCAGAATAAAACTAAGCTTTCTCACCTTAAAATTATTGGCCTAATTTTGTAAGTATACATATTTGAAGTGGTTTTTACAATTACAGTAAAATTTTTCAGCTATGCTTTCCAGAAGGCTGTCTACTTGTACCAACTTTGCATACTGTAGCTCTGTTGGCAGCTCAGACTACATTATCAACCTCCACGTTCATGCCATTATCTAGTGTTAACCATGGTACTTTAATTAATATAATGAAGTTATCCAGTAGCCAAAGTTCTTAACCCATCAACCTATTTGTTTAAGAAACTAAGACTTCCTGCCACAATTCTAGGGCTGAGTTCTAGATTGAAGTGTGGGAAGCAGGTACATGGGTACTGAATGCCTTCAATGATTATAATCTATATTATGCACAGTTGCCCTCTAAGCATGAGATATGAAGGTTTTACACTGTTTGTATAGATGTTGCCACCATAGCCAAAATCTTCCTACACCTGCTTATATATAACAATATCCTTACAGATGTTACTCATAGAGTATTGGCATATATCGTATTAATTATAACAGAATTAAAGCAAAATATACAGTAATAAAATAAAGCATGATAAAACAAGCATGTTGATTTAATGTTATCTTTAATAGTAATGGCAAAACAACTTACTTGTGGACTTTATACATCGGTCATTTCTCATGCTTTAATGTTAAAAATGCATTAATACAACTTGAAAAAGGAAAAAGGGGTCATACAGGTGTAGACAGGACAAAAAAAACTCTCTTGAAAGGTTAAAGGTCATATGAGCTTAAAAAATGAAAACATTTTCAATGTGGGCTTAGTATATATAATCAAAAAACCTTATCAGATACAGTACTCACCAACTCAGCTCAGAGTATGAATGCAAGGACTGGTTGTCTTCATCATCATTGGGAGCTCCAAGGGGTGGCCATCTTTCACCAGTTGGTCGACCATCTGAGTCCCATTCTTCATCACAGGTTGTACTTTCTCCCAAACCACAGTTTTTGGTGGACTCGATATCAACATCCTTACAATCTTTGATGATGTCAGTGTCAAAGCTGCTAAAATCCCTCCTCAAATTTTCTTCAAACTCCCTACAGCAGTTATTTCTATCAACTCTGAAATCTTTGAAGTCTTGTTTTGTACTGAGCGCACTAAGGACATAGTCGGTTGAAAAACATCCCTTTACATTTTCTACACTTCTCTCATTATCATTCTGACAAGTTATGACCACTGACATATCATATCCATCAACACTATCTTCCTTTATAGCATTCTCAACATTCTCAACATTCTCAAAGTGTTGTCCATTTTTCAACTCACAAATTTCATATATGTCACTTCTGCACTTTTTATCTTGAGGATATTTATTACTGTCTGTTTCAGAACTACCAAAAATCTGAGTTTCTATCCTTTCAATGCCACAAGGTATTCCATCTCCAAAACTATCAACACATTCACTCTGAATCTTCATCATCTCTAATATTTTGTCATCTGCAGCCATATCTGAAAAACAAAAGTCCACATAGTAGTTTTATGCTATTACTTTGCTTAGAATTAAGTTGTTACATGGATTTCCTTATTTCATGAACTGAATTTGGTTAGCAATGGGGCCCGTAAGAACAATGAAGACAACTGATTTCATCGTTTGAGCATCATGACGAGGAAAATACTAAATATATCTATTCATCTATCCATCTATATCTCTGATGCCTATTCCCTTTGGGAATTCCCTTAAGAGGGTGGCCAAGGCAAAAGAGCCTCCATAACTGTTGTGAACTTCAGTGCAGTTCCTCAACCTTTAGTGCTTTACCCTAAACAGGCCACTAGCAAAGAACAACTGCAATAAAGTTTTTTCAGAGGCTCCTACTTGATGTTACTAACAACTATCAAATGTGTCTACCTAATGTTCCTGCCTAACAGCAAATATATAATAAGGAATTTGTTTCTTTCCAATAAACAGATGGGCTTTTCAACTATCTTAACCCTTGCAGAGTTTTCATTAGCAATCATATGTCATCAGATTTACCCTCTAGGGGTTTTTATGATCATTTGCATCCATGAAGCTCTGCATTTAAGTTTAATGTTATCTTTATTGTGTATCACTAACTTTCATACAATGTCATTCATATCAATGGTGGATGAACACTCACCATATTACTTGCAAATCTGCCTAATTCTGTCAGCTAACCCAGATGTTGCCTTGTGTCTGTGTTTGTACAATTGTGTTTTTACAGTTTCTACCAGTGTTAACTCATTGTTACATTGTGGAAGTTATTTACACATAAATGAACTTTAGAACCATGGTTGACAATCCTAAATCATTTACATTAGGTATAAGGACATTCAAGATTGTAAATGGTTAGCGGATGAGTTGCCTGAAGGACAGAAGTGCTCTTAAAAAGAGACATCATATTGATGACCAAATATTAGTGTTACTTGTTATACTGATGGTGGCATTCTTGTGCTCTCTCAACCACATCTTTTCTATTTCTGCACATCTCTCTTACCTTTTCATTACTTACTCTCATCTTTATCTGTTTTAATTTCAGCAAAAATCTTTTGACAATATAACTGAATAGCTATATTTTCTGAAAACTATGTTGATTTTACACAGATTTAAACATGCCAGCCTAAGCCTTCAAGGAGGATGAGCACTCTTTGCTTGGCTCCTCCTCCTGTTCCATCTTTTAAAAAATGAAATAAAAGAAGCGGATAATACCGTACTTAATATCTTTTTTTCCTTATCAATATATGAAGGGTGACAGATCCTATATGCCCTTAACACTCTCAGGCCTCAGACTGGATGACTCTAACCCACTTAAGTTTTGGGATCTTGTAGGTTTTTACCACAATGAACCTATTTCTTTTTTTATTCTTTTGAGGAAGTATTTTTTGAAAAATAATCATAAAATCATAAAATCAAGTGAAAAAACGTTTTTTTTACATGTTTATCTAATAAGTTGTAAAATCAACATCATTTATAGAAAATATAGCTATCCAGATATAATCAAAATTTTTATTTTATGTTAACTGAGATGGCACTGAAGAGCTGAGGCCCTAATCAAGACTATCCCATTAACAATATATACATAATATACCATAGCCTGAGCCAGGCACCCATTTTATCAACCAACCACTGAGGGTGGATGAACAGCTAGGCTGAATGTGGACTGACTGCTTCAACCAGGATTCAAACCTATGCACTTGACCCTGGGTGGCCCATGAATGCGTCATGATCAGGAATGTTAACCACTACACCAATGATATTAGAGCATATAAAGATGAGAGTAAGTACTGAAAGAGCAAAAGAGGTGCGTGGAAATAAAAAAGGTGAAGTTGAGAGAACACAAGAATGCCATTATCAGTATAACAAGTAACACTTTAATATTTGATCATCAATATGGTGTCTCTTGTGAGGAGCACTCCTGTCCTTCAGGCAACTCATCTGCTAACCATTCACAGTTCTTGAATGTCCGTATACCTAATGTAGATGCTACAGGATTATCAGCCATTGCTCTTAAATTCACTTACATTCACTATGTAACCCTGAGGTAACACTGGTAGAAACATCATAAAAAAAAAAATTGTATAAACACAGACACAAGGCAACATCTGGGTCAGCTGACAAAATTAAACAGATTTCCACTTAATTAAAGTTCATCCACAATCAATATCAATGACATGTATGAAAGTTAGTAACACACAATAAAAACATTAAACTTAAATGTGGAGCTTCATGGATGCAAATTATCATAAAAACACCAAGAGGGTAAATCTAAACTATAGTATTAGAAAGAAGTGTGGTAGAAATATGAATATGGTTGAGAAAAGTGAATGGGGTGAGCTGAAGTGGATTCAACATAAGAAAATAAGGGGAAATCAACTACGTATGTCAGAAATGGAGGGAGGATGGAGGACTACCTATAATGAGACTTTGCTATGAATGTGCAGGAGGGAGATATATGTACAAGGAAAAGAGCAAAGTGGAGAAATTTGGTATGCAAGTGACATTGTGCAGTCATTGGGCTGAACCAGAGCATATGAAGTAATCAGGGTAAGCCATAGAAAGGTCTGCAGGTCTAAGCTTTGGATGAGGAATTCATGGTTTCAGTGCATTATACATGACAGAAGAGAGTAAATGTAAGCAAATGAGGGCATTCATCATCTCTTCCAAGCCCTACTTCACTACACACACAGAAACTGCAGAAGCTGGTGAGTGAGTTTGGTAAAGTGTGTGAAAGAAGAAAGCTCAGAGTAAATGTGAATAAGAGCAAGGTTATTAGGTACAGTAGGGTTGGGGGATAGGTCAATTGGGAGGTAAGTTTGAAAGGAGAAAAACTGGAGGAACTGAAGTGTTTTAGATATCTGGGAGTGGATTTGGTAGCAGAGGGAACCATGGAAGCGGAAGTAAATCATTGGGTGGGGGTAGGGCGAAAGTTCTGGGGGCATAGAAAAATGTGTGGAACTCGAGAACATTATCTTAGAAAGCAAAAATGGGTATGTTTGAAGGAATAGTGGTTTCAACAATGTTATATGGTTACAAGGCGTGGGCTATAGATAGAGTTGTGCGGAGGAGGGTGGATGTGCTGGAAATCAGATGTCTGAGGACAATATGTGGTGTGAGGTGGTTTGATCAAGTAAGTAATGAAAGGGTAAGAGAGATGTAAGGTGGTAAAAAGAGTGTGGTTGAGAGAGCAGAAAAGGGTGTGTTGAAATGGTTTGGTCACATGGAGAGAATAAGTGAGGAAAGATTGACCAAGAGATGTGTCAGAGGTGGAGGGAAGGAGGAGAAGTGGGAGACCAAATTGGAGGTGGAAAGATGGAGTGAAAAAGATTTTGAGTGATCGGGGCCTGAACATGCAGGAGGGTGAAAGGCATGCAAGGAATAGAGTGAATTGGAATGATGTGGTATACTGGGGTCGACGTGCTGTCAATGGATTGAACCAGGGTGTGAAGCGTCTGGGGTAAACCATGGAAAGTTTTGTGGGGCCTGGATGTGGAAAGGGAGCTGTGGTTTCAGTGCATTATACATGACAGCTAGAGACTGAGTGTGAACGAATGTGGCCTTTGTTGTCTTTTTCCTAGAGCTACCTCACGCACTTGCGGGAGAGGGGATTGTCATTTAATGTGTGGTGGGTAGGCGACGGGAATGAATAAGGGCAGACAGCAGATTTGGTAAACAGAGAAGAGGTAGTAAAAGCTTTGCGGAAGATGAAAGCCGGCAAGGCAGCAGGTTTGGATGGTATTGCAGTGGAATTTATTAAAAAAGGGGGTGACTGTATTGTTGACTGGTTGGTAAGGTTATTTAATGTATGTATGACTCATGGTGAGGTGCCTGAGGATTGGCGGAATGCGTGCATAGTGCCATTGTACAAAGGCAAAGGGGATAAGAGTGAGTGCTCAAATTACAGAGGTATAAGTTTGTTGAGTATTCCTGGGAAATTATATGGGAGGATATTGATTGAGAGGGTGAAGGCATGTACAGAGCATCAGATTGGGGAAGAGCAGTGTGGTTTCAGAAGTGGTAGAGGATGTGTGGATCAGGTGTTTGCTTTGAAGAATGTATGTGAGAAATACTTAGAAAAGCAAATGGATTTGTATGTAGCATTTATGGATCTGGAGAAGGCATATGATAGAGTTGTTAGAGATGTTCTGTGGAAGGTATTAAGAATATATGGTGTGGGAGGCAAGTTGTTAGAAGCAGTGAAAAGTTTTTATCGAGGATGTAAGGCATGTGTACGTGTAGGAAGAGAGGAAAGTGATTGGTTCTCAGTGAATGTAGGTTTGCGGCAGGGGTGTGTGATGTCTCCATGGTTGTTTAATTTGTTTATGGATGGAGTTGTTAGGGAGGTGAATGCAAGAGTTTTGGAAAGAGGGGCAAGTATGAAGTCTGTTGGGGATGAGAGAGCTTGGGAAGTGAGTCAGTTGTTGTTCGCTGATGATACAGCGCTGGTGGCTGATTCATGTGAGAAACTGCAGAAGCTGGTGACTGAGTTTGGTAAAGTGTGTGAAAGAAGAAAGTTAAGAGTAAATGTGAATAAGAGCAAGGTTATTAGGTAAAGTAGGGTTGAGGGTCAAGTCAATTGGGAGGTGAGTTTGAATGGAGAAAAACTGGAGGAAGTGAAGTGTTTTAAATATCTGGGAGTGGATCTGGCAGCGGATGGAACCATGGAAGCGGAAGTGGATCATAGGGTGGGGGAGGGGGCGAAAATTCTGGGAGCCTTGAAGAATGTGGAAGTCGAGAACATTATCTCGGAAAGCAAAAATGGGTATGTTTGAAGGAATAGTGGTTCCAACAATGTTGTATGGTTGCGAGGCGTGGGCTATGGATAGAGTTGTGCGCAGGAGGATGGATGTGCTGGAAATGAGATGTTTGAGGACAATGTGTGGTGTGAGGTGGTTTGATCGAGTGAGTAACGTAAGGGTGAGAGAGATGTGTGGAAATAAAAAGAGGTGGTTGAGAGAGCAGAAGAGGGTGTTTTGAAATGGTTCGGGCACATGGAGAGAATGAGTGAGGAAAGATTGACCAAGAGAATATATGTGTCGGAGGTGGAGGGAACGAGGAGAAGAGGTAGACCAAATTGGAGGTGGAAAGATGGAGTGAAAAAGATTTTGTGTGATCAGGGCCTGAACATGCAGGAGGGTGTAAGGAGGGCAAGGAATAGAGTGAATTGGAGCGATGTGGTATACCAGGGTTGACGTGCTGTCAGTGGATTGAATCAAGGCATGTGAAGCGTCTGGGGTAAACCATGGAAAGCTGTGTAGGTATGTATATTTGCGTGTGTGGACGTATGTATATACATGTGTATGGGGGTGGGTTGGGCCATTTCTTTCGTCTGTTTCCTTGCGCTACCTCGCAAACGCGGGAGACAGCGACAAAGCAAAATAAATGAAATAATAATAATATTTTTTTTATCATACATGTCGCTGTCTCCCGCATTAGCGAGGTAGCACAAGGAAACAGACAAAGGAATGGCCCAACCCACCCATATACACATGTATATACATACACATCCACACACACACAGATACATACCTATACATCTCAACGTACACTTATATATACACACACAGACATACATATATGCACATGTACATAATTCATACTTTTTTTTTTTTTTTTTGCTTTGTCGCTGTCTCCCGCGTTTGCGAGGTAGCGCAAGGAAACAGACGAAAGAAATGGCCCAACCCACCCCCATACACATGTATATACATACATGTCCACACATGCAAATATACATACCTATACATCTCAATGTACACATATATATGCACACAGACATATACATATATACACATGTACATAATTCATACAGTCTGCCTTTATTTATTCCCATCGCCACCTCGCCACACATGGAATAACATCCCCCTCCCACCTCATGTGTGCGAGGTAGCGTTGGGAAAAGACAACAAAGGCCACATTCGTTCACACTCAGTCTCTAGCTGTCATGTAATAATGCCCGAAACCACAGCTCCCTTTCCACATCCAGGCCCCATAGAACTTTCCATGGTTTACCCCAGACGCTTCACATGCCCTGATTCAATCCATTGACAGCACCTCGACCCCGGTATACCACATCGATCCAATTCACTCTATTCCTTGCCCGCCTTTCACCCTCCTGCACGTTCAGGCCCCGATCACTCAAAATCTTTTTCATTCCATCCTTCTCACTGGGAAGCAATCATTTTCCTCTCTTCCTACTCATACAAATGCCTTACATCCTCGATAAAAACTTTTCAGTGCCTCTAGCAACTTACCTCTCATACCTTGTACTCTTAATACCTTCGACAGAGCATCTCTTTCAACTCTATCATATGATTTCTCCAGATCTATTAATGCTACATACAAATCCATTTGTTATTCTAAGTATTTCTCACATACATTCTTCAAAGCAAACACCTGATCCATACATCTTCTACCACTTCTGAAACCATAATGCTCTCCCCAATCTGATGTTCTGTACATGCCTTCACCCTCTCAATCAATACCCTCCCATATAATTTCCCAGGAACACTCAACAAACTTATACCTCAGTAATTTGAACACTCACTCATGTATATTAACTATGTATTTTAACTTTTTAAAAGGGGAAACAGAAGAAGGAGTCAAGCGGAAAGTGCCATCCTCCTTGAAGACTCAGATTGGGGTGTCTATATGTGTGTAGATGTAACCAAGATGAGAAAAAAAGTAGAGATATGTAGTATCTTTCAGGAAAGGAACCTGGATGTTTTGGCTCTGAGTGAAACAAAGCTCAAGGGTAAAGGGGAAGAGTGGTTTGGGAATGTCTTGGGAGTAAAGTCAGGGGTTGGTGAAAGGATAAGAGCAAGGGAAGGAGTAGCACTACTCCTGAAACAGGAGTGGTGGGAGTATGTGATAGAGTGTAAGAAAGTTAAGTAAACTCTAGATTGATATGGGTAAAACTGAAAGTGGATGGAGAGAGATGGGTGATTATTGGTGCATATGCGCCTGGGCAAGAAAAGAAAGATCATGAGAGGCAAGTGTTTTGGGAGGAGCTGAGTGAGTGTGTTAGGAGTTTTGATGCACAAGACCAGGTTATAGTGATGGACGATTTGAATGCAAAGGTGAGTAATGTGGCAGTTGAGAGAATAATTGGTGTACATGGGGTGTTCAGTGTTGTAAATGGAAATGGTGAAGAGCTTGTAGATTTATGTGCTGAAAAAGGACTGGTGATTGGGAAAACCTGGTTTAGAAAGTGAGATATACATAAGTATATGTATGTAGGTAGGAGAGATGGCCAGAGAGCATTCTTAATTGATAGGCGCACGAAAGAGAGACTTTTGGATGTTAATGTGCTGAGAGGTGTAACTGGAGGGATGTCTGATCATTATCTTGTGGGGGCGAAGGTGAAGATTTGTAGAGATTTTCAGAAAAGAAGAGAGAATGTTGGGGTGAAGAGAGTGGTGAGAGTAAGTGAGCTTGGGAAGGAGACGTGTGAGGAGGTACCAGGAGAGAATGAGTACAGAATGGAAAAAGGTGAGAACAAAGGACATAAGGGGAGTGGGGGAGGAATGGGATGTATTTAGGGAAGCAGTGATGGCTTACACAAAAGATGCTTGTGGCATGAGAAGCATGGGAGGTGGGCAGATTAGAACGGGTAGTGAGTGGTGGGATGAAGAAGTAAGATTGTTAGTGAAAGAGAAGAGAGAGGCATTTGGACGATTTTTGCAGGGAAATAATGCAAATGATTGGGAGATGTATAAAAGAAAGAGGCAGGAGGTCAAGAGCAAGGTGCAAGAGGTGAAAAAGAGGGCAAATGAGAGTTAGGGTGAGAGAGTATCATCAAATTTTAGGGAGAATAAAAAGATGTTCTGGAAGGAGGTAAATAAAGTGCATATGACAAGGGAATGAATGGGAACTTCAGTAAAGGGGGCTAATGGGGAGGGGATAACAAGTAGTGGTGATGTGAGAAGATGGAGTGAGTATTTTGAAGGTTTGTTGAATGTGTTTGATGATAAGAGTGGCAGATATAGGGTGTTTTGGTCAAGGTGGTGTGTAGAGTGAGAGGGTTAGGTAAAGTGATTTGGTAAACAGAGAAGAGGTAGTAAAAGCTTTGCGGAAGATGAAAGCCAGCAAGGCAGCAGGTTTGGATGGTATTGCAGAGGAATTTATTAAAAATGGGGGTGACTCTATTGTTGACTGGTTGGTAAGGTTATTTAATGTATGTATGACTCATGGTGAGGTGCCTGAGGATTGGCAGAATGCTTGCATAGTGCCATTGCACAAAGGCAAAGTGGATAAAAGTGAGTGCACAAATTATAGAGGTAAAAGTTTGTTGAGTATTCCTGGGAAATTATATGGGAGGGTATTGATTGAGAGGGTGAAGGCATGTACAGAGCATCAGATTGGGGAAGAGCAGTGTGGTTTCAGAAGTGGTAGAGGATGTGTGGATCAGGTGTTTCCTTTGAGGAATGTATGTGAGAAATACTTAGAAAAGCAAATGGATTTGTATGTAGCATTTATGGATCTGGAGAAGGCATATGATAGAGTTGATAGAGATGCTCTGTGGAAGGTATTAAGAATATATGGTGTGGGAGGCAAGTTGTTAGAAGCAATGAAATGTTCTTATCGAGGATGTATGGCATGTGTACGTGTAGGAAGAGAGGAAAGTGATTGGTTCTCTGTGAATGTAGGTTTGCGGCAGGGGTGTGTGATGTTTCCATGGTTGTTTAAATTGTTTATGAATGGGGTTGTTAGGGAGGTGAATGCAAGAGTTTTGGAAAGAGGGGCAAGTATGAAGTCTGTTGTGGATGAGAGAGCTTGGGAAGTGAGTCAGTTGTTGTTCGCTGATGATACAGCGCTGGTGGCTGATTCGGGTGAGAAACTGCAGAAGCTGGTGACTGAGTCTGGTAAAGTGTGTGAAAGAAGAAAGCTGAGAGTAAATGTGAATAAGAGCAAGGTTGTTAGGTACAGTAGGGTCAAGGGAAAGGTTAACTGGGGGGTAAGTTTGAATGGAGAAAAACTGGAGGAAGTGAAATGTTTTAGATATCTGGGAGTGGATTTGGCAGCAGATGGAACCATGGAAGTGGAAGTGAATCATAGGGTGGGGGAAGGGCGAAAGTTCTGGGAGCGTTGAAGAATGTGTGGAAGTTGAGAAGATTCTCTCGGAAAGCAAAAATGGGTATGTTTGAAGGAATAGCGGTTCCAACAATGTTATATGGTTGCGAAGCATGGGATATGGATAGAGTTGTGCGCAGGAGGGTGGATGTGCTGGAAATGAGATGTTTGAGGACAATATGTGGTGTGAGATGGTTTGATCAAGTAAGTAATAATGGGGTAAGAGAGATGTGTGTTGATAAAAAGAGTGTGGTTGAGAGAGCAGAAGAGGGTGTTTTGAAATGGTTTGGTCACATGGAGAGAATGAGTGAGGAAAGATTGACAAAGAGGATATATGTGTCAGAGGTGGAGGGAACGAGAACTGGGAGACCAAATTGGAGGTGGTAAGATGGAGTGAAAAAGATTTTGAGTGATTGGAGCCTGAACATGCAGGAGGGTGAAAGGCGTGCAAGGAATAGAGTGAATTGGAACGATGTGGTATATCGGGGTCAATGTGCTGTCAATGGATTGAACCAGGGCATGTGAAGCGTCTGGGGTAAACCATGGAAAGTTCTGTGGGGCGTGGATGTGGAAAGGGAGCTGTGGTTTTGGTGCATTATTACGTGACAGCTAGAGACTGAATGTGAACGAATGTGTCTTTTCCTAGCGCTAGCTTGCACACATGAGGGGGGAGTGGGTTGTCATTTCATGTGTGGTGGGGTGGCGATGGGAATGAATAAAGGCAGACAGTATGAATTACGTACATGTGTATATATGTATATGTCTGTGTGTATGTATATGTATACATTGAGATGTATAGATATGTATATTTGCGTGTGTGGACGTGTATGTATATACATATGTATGTGGGTGGGTTGGGCCATTTCTTTCGTCTGTTTCCTTGCACTACCTTGCTAATGCGGGAGACAGCGATAAAGCAAAATAAATAAATAAATATATATATATATATTTTGAAGGTTTGTTGAATGTGTTTGATGATACAGTGGCAGATATAGGGTGTTTTGGTCGAGGTGGTGTGCAAAGTGAGAGGGTTAGGGAAGATGATTTGGTAAACAGAGAAGAGGTAGTAAAAGCTTTGCGGAAGATGAAAGCCGGCAAGGCAGCAGGTTTGGATGGTATTGCAGTGGAATTTATTAAAAAAGGGGGTGACTGTATTGTTGACTGGTTGGCAAGGTTATTTAATGTATGTATGACTCATGGTGAGGTGCCTGAGGATTGGCGGAATGCATGCATAGTGCCATTGTACAAAGGCAAAGGGGATAAGAGTGAGTGCTCAAATTACAGAGGTATAAGTTTGTTGAATATTCCTGGTAAATTATATGGGAGGATATTGATTGAGAGGGTGAAGGCATGTACAGAGCATCAGATTGGGGAAGAGCAGTGTGGTTTCAGAAGTGGTAGAGGATGTGTGGATCAGGTGTTTGCTTTGAAGAATGTATGTGAGAAATACTTAGAAAAGCAAATGGATTTGTATGTAGCATTTATGGATCTGGAGAAGGCATATGATAAGAGTTGATAGAGATGCTCTGTGGAAGGTATTAAGAATATATGGTGTGGGAGGCAAGTTGTTAGAAGCAGTGAAAAGTTTTTATCGAGGATGTAAGGCATGTGTACGTGTAGGAAGAGAGGAAAGTGATTGGTTCTCAGTGAATGTAGGTTTGCGGCAGGGGTGTGTGATGTCTCCATGGTTGTTTAATTTGTTTATGGATGGGGTTGTTAGGGAGATGAATGCAAGAGTTTTGGAAAGAGGGGCAAGTATGAAGTCTGTTGGGGATGAGAGAGCATGGGAAGTGAGTCAGTTGTTGTTCGCTGATGATACAGCGCTGGTGGCTGATTCATGTGAGAAACTGCAGAAGCTGGTGACTGAGTTTGGTAAAGTGTGTGAAAGAAGAAAGTTAAGAGTAAATGTGAATAAGAGCAAGGTTATTAGGTACAGTAGGGTGGAGGGTCAAGTCAATTGGGAGGTGAGTTTGAATGGAGAAAAACTGGAGGAAGTGAAGTGTTTTAGATATCTAGGAGTGGATCTGGCAGCGGATGGAACCATGGAAGCGGAAGTGGATCATAGGGTGGGGGAGGGGGTGAAAATTCTGGGAGCCTTGAAGAATGTGTGGAAGTCGAGAACATTATCTCGGAGAGCAAAAATGGGTATGTTTGAAGGAATAGTGGTTCCAACAATGTTGTATGGTTGCGAGACGTGGGCTATGGATAGAGTTGTGCGCAGGAGGATGGATGTGCTGGAAATGAGATGTTTGAGGACAATATGTGGTGTGAGGTGGTTTGATCGAGTAAGTAACGTAAGGGTAAGAGAGATGTGTGGAAATAAAAAGAGCGTGGTTGAGAGAGCAGAAGAGGGTGTTTTGAAATGGTTCGGGCACATGGAGAGAATGAGTGAGGAAAGATTGACCAAGAGAATATATGTGTCGGAGGTGGAGGGAACGAGGAGAAGAGGGAGACCAAATTGGAGGTGGAAAGATGGAGTGAAAAAGATTTTGTGTGATCGGGGCCTGAACATGCAGGAGGGTGAAAGGAGGGCAAGGAATAGAGTGAATTGGAGCGATGTGGTATACCGGGGTTGACGTGCTGTCAGTGGATTGAATCAAGGCATGTGAAGCGTCTGGGGTAAACCATGGAAAGCTGTGTAGGTATGTATATTTGCGTGTGTGGACGTATGTATATACATGTGTATGGGGGTGGGTTGGGCCATTTCTTTCGTCTGTTTCCTTGCGCTACCTCGCAAACGCGGGAGACAGCGGCAAAAAAAAAAATATATATATATATATATATATATATATATATATATATATATATATATATATATATATATATATATCTCTTTCTTCTTTCTTTCATACTATTCGCCATTTCCCGCACTAGCAAGGCAGCGTTAAGAACAGAGGACTGAGCCTCTGAAGGATTATCCTCACCTGGCCCCCTTCTCTGTTCCTTCTTTTGGAAAATTAAAAAAATGAGAGGGGAGGATTTTCAGCCCCCCGCTCCCTCCCCTTTCTACGACATGCAGGGAATATATATATATGGGGTTAATTAATGTAAAAGTAATACGTTTGTGGAATATCATAGATGTAATAATCCTGGGCCAACCTCTCAAGCAACCAAGATTTATCTTATTGTTAAAAGTTCTTATAATATATATTACGCTCATGAAAATGCAAAGTCAATATGGTGCCGTATATCAACAAACAGACAACACAGCCAGGCCTATACCATCCCTAGCAGTTAAATGTGGCTATATTTCTGGCTACAATAGTAGATTAGGCCACATTTGTCTTACTTTTTAATAATTGTCTTAGTTACAGGTCAGACAGCAGGAGACAGCGACAAAGTAAAAAAAAAAAAAAAAAAAAAAAAAAAAAAAAAAAATATTCCAGAAATGTTAACACTGTACTATCTTTCATCATCACATAACTAATAAACAATGATCAATAAACTGTTCAGTCAATAAAAATGAAAATCATATTCATATGGTCTTGCTCTATTCTCCATAATGTCACAATCTCACAGGAAATTCTCTAAAATCTTCCACAGGTGTGCTAACTACTACAGGAGAAAAGAACAAGATGTTACAGGAGAAATGACAACCAAGATGTTACAGGAGAATTGACGGCCAAGATGTTACAGGAGAAGTGACGACGAAGATGTTATAGAAGTAACCAAGATATTATAGAAGTGACCAAGATGTTACAGAAGTGACAAAGATGTTACAGGAGAAGTGACGACCAAGATGTTACAGAAGTGATGACCACGATGTTACAGAAGTGACTAAGATGTTACAGGAGAAGTGACAAAGATGTTACAGGAGAAGTAACCAAGATGTTACAAGAGAAGTGATGACCAAGATGTTCCAAGAGAAGTGAAGACCAACATGTTTCAGGACAAGTAACCAAGATGTTACAGGACAAGTGACTAAGGTGGTACATAAGTGTCAACCAAGATGTTACAAGAGAAGTGATGACCAAGATGTTACAGGAGAAGTGACCAAGATGTTATAGGAGAAATGAAAACCAAGATGTTACAGGAGAAGTGAAGACTAAGATGTAACAGAAGTGACAACCAAGATATTACAGGAGAAGTGACAACTAAGATGTTACAGGAGAAGTGATGACTAAGATGTTACAGGAGAAGTGAAGACCAAGATGTTACAGGAGAAGTGACCACGATGTTACAGAAGTGACGACCAAGATGTTACATGAGAAGTGACCAAGATGTTACAAGAGAAGTGACAACCAAGATGTTACATGAGAAGTGAAGACCAAGGTGTTACAGAAGTGACAACCAAGATGTTACAGAAGTAACCAAGATGTTACAGAAGTGACCAAGATGTTACAGAAGTGACTAAGATGTTACAGGAGAAGAGACGACCAAGAAGTTACAGAAGTGACGACCAAGATGTTACAGGAGAAGTGACGACCAAGATGTTACAGAAGTAACCAAGATGTTACAGGAGAAGTGACTAAGTTGTTACAGGAGAAGTGAAGACCAAGATGTTACAAGAGAAGTGACGACCAAGATGTTACAGAAGTGACTACCAAGATGTTACTGAAGTGACGACTAAGATGTGAGAGAAGTGAAGACCAAGATGTTACAGAAGTGAAGACCAAGATGTTACAGGAGAAGTGACAACCAAGATGTTACAGGAGAAGTAACCAAGATGTTACAAGATAAGTGATGACCAAGATGTTACAGAAGTGAAGACCAAGATGTTACAAGAGAAGTGACGACCAAGATGTTAAAGAAGTGACGACCAAGATGTTACAGAAGTGACAACTAAGATGTGAGAGAAGTGAAGACCAAGATGTTACAGAAGTGAAGACCAAGATGTTACAGGAGAAGTGACAACCAAAATGTTACAGAAGTAACCAAGATGTTACAAGATTAGTGATGACCAAGATGTTACAGGAGAAGTGAAGACCAAGATGTTACAGGAGAAGTGATGACCAAGATGTTACAGAAGTAACCAAGATGTTACAGAAGTAATGACAATGATGTTACAGAAGTGATGACCAAGATGTTATAGAAGTGATGACAAAGATGTTACAGAAGTGAGGACCAGATGTTACAGAAGTAATGACCAAGACGTTACAGAAGTGATGACCAAGATGTTACAGGAGAAGTGAAGACCAAGATTTTACAGAAGTGATGACCAAGATGTTACAGGAAAAGTGATGACCAAGACGGTACAGGAGAAGTGATGACCAAGATGTTACAGAAGTGATCACCAAGATGTTACAGAAGTAACCAAGATGTTACAGAAGTGAAGACCAAGGTGTTACAGAAGTGATGACCAAGATGTTAAAGAAGTAACCAAGATGTTACAGAAGTGATGACCACGATGTTACAGGAAAAGTGACTAAGATGTTCTAGAAGTAATGACCAAGATGTTGCAGAAGTGATGACCAAGATGTTACAGAAGTGACCAAAATGTTACAGAAGTGTTCAAGATGTTACAGAAGTGATGATCAAGATATACAGAAGTGATGACCAAGATGTTGCAGGAGAGGTGAAGATCAAGATGTTACAAAAGTGACCAAGATGTTACAGAAGAAGTGATGACCAAGATGTTGCAGAAGTGATGACCACGATGTTACAGAAGTGATGACCATGATGTTACAGAAGTATTAATCATGATGTTACAGAAGTGATGACCAAGATGTCACAGAAGTGATGACCAAGATGTTGCAGAAGTGATGACCATGATGTTACAGAAGTAATAACCATGATGTTACAGAAGTGATGACCAAGATGTCACAGGAGAAGTGATGACCAAGATGTTAGAGCAGAAGTGATGACCAAGATGTTACAGAAGTGATAACCATGATGTTACAGGAGAAGTGATGACCAAGATGTTACAGAAGAAGTGATGACCAAGATGTTGCAGGAGAAGTGATGACCAAGATGTTACAGAAGTGATAACCATGATGTTACAAGAGAAGTGATGACCAAGATGTCACAGAAGTGATGACCAAGATGTTGCAGGAGAAGTGATGACCAAGATGTTGCAGAAGTGATGATCAAGATGTTACAGAAGTGACCAAGATGTTACAGGAGAATTGATGACCAAGATGTTGCAGAAGTGATGATGATGTTACAAGAGAAGTGACCAAGATGCTACAGGAGAAGTGATGACCAAGATGTTGCAGAAGTGATGATCAAGATGTTACAGGAGAAGTGACCAAGATGTTACAGGAGAAGTGATGACCAAGATGTTGCAGAAGTGATGACCAAGCTATTACAGAAGTGATGACCAAGATGTGAGTTAAGATATTATTACCTACCTGCCGCTCACTCCTGATAACAACAATGCCAGCCTCCTTCAGCCAATGTTTAATGTTGGTTTAAGATCAGGTAAAGGTGAAGCAGGGAGGGAGGAGCGAGGTAGGACAAGCTGAGTGTGTTATATCCCGTCTGTCACTGACAACATAGTCGATCAGCTGCTGTCGTCTGCTACGGCTGTGTCCCGATCCTTGACTTCCTCACATGAGTACATCAATGATTTAAAAAATATATACATACATTACAAATTTTTTTATTAAAATTATATATCCAAAAATTACAGAAAAACAAACTCATATAGATAGACACACAAATTCTTATCTTGTGGCATATACTGACTTTGGCAAATATATTCTATTAAAGTATTGGGACAGTATTGACGTCATAAGAGGCTGGAGTTAAGCACAAGACACATGTGCTGTTCACTACTTATTTACTTTGCCACACCACCACTGCATAACATTTTATGTATATGTTATGAAAAAATAGAAAGATTCTACATCTCACACCACAGATATACTAAATAAACGATATATATATATATATATATATATATATATATATATATATATATATATATATATATATATATATATATATATATTTTTTTTTTTTTTTTTTTTATACTTTGTCGCTGTCTCCCGCGTTTGCGAGGTAGCGCAAGGAAACAGACGAAAGAAATGGCCCAACCCCCCCCCCCAAACACATGTACATACACACGTCCACACACGCAAATATACATACCTACACAGCTTTCCATGGTTTACCCCAGACGCTTCACATGCCTTGATTCAATCCACTGACAGCACGTCAACCCCTGTATACCACATCGCTCCAATTCACTCTATTCCTTGCCCTCCTTTCACCCTCCTGCATGTTCAGGCCCCGATCACACAAAATCTTTTTCACTCCATCTTTCCACCTCCAATTTGGTCTCCCTCTTCTCCTCGTTCCCTCCACCTCCGACACATATATCCTCTTGGTCAATCTTTCCTCACTCATTCTCTCCATGTGCCCAAACCATTTCAAAACAGCCCTCTTCTGCTCTCTCAACCACGCTCTTTTTATTTCCACACATCTCTCTTACCCTTACGTTACTTACTCGATCAAACCACCTCACACCACACATTGTCCTCAAACATCTCATTTCCAGCACATCCATCCTCCTGCGCACAACTCTATCCATAGCCCACGCCTCGCAACCATACAACATTGTTGGAACCACTATTCCTTCAAACATACCCATTTTTGCTTTCCGAGATAATGTTCTCGACTTCCACACATTCTTCAAGGCTCCCAGAATTTTCGCCCCCTCCCCCACCCTATGATCCACTTCCGCTTCCATGGTTCCATCCGCTGACAGATCCACTCCCAGATATCTAAAACACTTCACTTCCTCCAGTTTTTCTCCATTCAAACTCACCTCCCAATTGACTTGACCCTCAACCCTACTGTACCTAATAACCTTGCTCTTATTCACATTTACTCTTAACTTTCTTCTTCCACACACTTTTCCAAACTCAGTCACCAGCTTCTGCAGTTTCTCACATGAATCAGCCACCAGCGCTGTATCATCAGCGAACAACAACTGACTCACTTCCCAAGCTCTCTCATCCCCAACAGACTTCATACTTGCCCCTCTTTCCAAAACTCTTGCATTCACCTCCCTAACAACCCCATCCATAAACAAATTAAACAACCATGGAGACATCACACACCCCTGCCGCAAACCTACATTCACTGAGAACCAATCACTTTCCTCTCTTCCTACACGTACACATACCTTACATCCTCGATAAAAACTTTTCACTGCTTCTAACAACTTTCCTCCCACACCATATATTCTTAATACCTTCCACAGAGCATCTCTATCAACTCTATCGTATGCCTTCTCCAGATCCATAAATGCTACATACAAATCCATTTGCTTTTCTAAGTATTTCTCACATACATTCTTCAAAGCAAACACCTGATCCACACATCCTCTACCACTTCTATATATATATATATATATATATATATATATATATATATATATATATATATATATATATATATATATATATATATATATATATATATACCTCGCAAACGCGGGAGACAGCGACAAAGTATAAAATATATATATATATATATATATATATATATATATATATATATATATATATATATATATATATATATATATATATATATATATTATCCCTGGGGATAGGGGATTAAGAATACTTCCCACGTATTCCCTGCGTGTCATAGTAGGCGACTAAAAGGGGAGGGAGTGGGGGACTGGAAATCCTCCCCTCTCGTATTTTTTTTTAATTTTCCAAGAGAAGGAACAGAGGGGGCCAGGTGAGGATATATATATATATATATATATATATATATATATATATATATATATATATATATATATATATATATATATATATATATATATATATATATATATATATATATATGGGAAGGAGACTTGTGTGAGGAAGTACCGGGAGAGACTGAGTACAGAATGGAAAAAGGTGAGAACAAAGGAGGTAAGGGGAGTGGGGGAGGAATGGGATGTATATAGGGAAGCAGTGATGGCTTGCGCAAAAGATGCTTGTGGCATGAGAAGCGTGGGAGGTGGGCAGATTAGAACGGGTAGTGAGTGGTGGGATGAAGAAGTAAGATTATTAGTGAAAGAGAAGAGAGAGGCATTTGGAAGATTTTTGCAGGGAAATAATGCAAATGAGTGGGAGATGTATAAAAGAAAGAGGCAGGAGGTTAAGTGAAAGGTGCAAGAGGTGAAAAAGAGGGCAAATGAGAGTTGGGGTGAGAGAGTATCATTAAATTTTAGGGAGAATAAAAAGATGTTTTGGAAGGAGGTAAATAAAGTGCATAAGACAAGGGAATCAATGGGAACTTCAGTAAAGGGGGCTAATGGGGAGGTGATAACAAGTAGTGGTGATGTGAGGAGATGGAGTGAGTATTTTGAAGGTTTGTTGAATGTGTTTGATGATATAGTGGCAGATATAGGATGTTTTGGCCGAGGTGGTGTGCAAAGTGAGAGGGTTAGGGAAAATGATTTGGTAAACAGAGGATAGGTAGTAAAAGCTTTGCGGAAGATGAGAGCCGGCAAGGCAGCAGGTTTGGATGGTATTGCAGTGGAATTTATTAAAAAAGGGGGTGACTGTATTGTTGACTGGTGGTAAGGTTATTTAATATATGTACGACTCATGGTGAGGTGCCTGAGGATTGGCGGAATGCTTGCATAGTGCCATTGTACAAAGGCAAAGGGATAAGAGTGAGTGCTCAAATCACAGAGGTGTAAGTTTGTTGAGTATTCCTGGTAGATTATATGGGAGGGTATTGATTGAGAGGGTGAAGGCATGTACAAAGCATCAGATTGGGGTAGAGCAGTGTGGTTTCAGAAGTGGTAGAGGATGTGTGGATTAGGTGTTTGCTTTGAAGAATGTATGTGAGAAATACTTAGAAAAGCAAATGGATTTGTATGTAGCATTTAAGGATCTGGAGAAGGCATATGATAGAGTTGATAGAGATGCTCTGTGGAAGGTATTAAGAATATATGGTGTGGGAGGAAAGTTGTTAGAAGCAATGAAAAGTCTTTATCGAGGATGTAAGGCATGTGTACGTGTAGGAAGAGAGGAAAGTGATTGGTTCTCAGTGAATGTAGGTTTGCGGCAGGGGTTTTTGATGTCTCCATGGTTGTTTAATTTGTTTATGGTTGGGGTTGTTAGGGAGGTGAATGCAAGAGTTTTGGAAAGAGGGGCAAGTATGCAGTTTGTTGTGGATGAGAGGTGCTTGGGAAGTGAGTCAGTTGTTGTTTGCTGATAATAGAGCGCTGGTGGCTGATTCATGTGAGAAACTGCAGAAGCTGGTGACTGAGTTTGGAAAAGTGTGTGAAAGAAGAAAGTTAAGAGTAAATGTGAATAAGAGCAAGGTTATTAGGTACAGTAGGGATGAGGGTCAAGTGAATTGGGAGGTAAGTTTGAATGGAGAAAAACTGGAGGAAGTAAATTGTTTTAGATATCTGGGAGTGGATCTGGCAGCGGATGGAACCATGGAAGCGAAAGTGAATCATAGGGTAGGTGGGGGGTGGGGGGGGGGCGAAAATTCTGAGAGCGTCGAAGAATGTGTGGAAGTCGAGAACATTATCTCGGAAAGCAAAAATGGGTATGTTTGAAGGAATGGTGGTTCCAACAATGTTGTATGACTACGGGGCGTGGGCTATGGATAGAGTTGTGCGTAGGAGGGCGGATGTGCTGGAAATGAGATGTTTGGGGACAATATGTGGTGTGAGGTGGTTTGATCGAGTAAGTAATAATAGGGTAAGAGATATGTGTGGAAATAAAAAGAGTGTGGTTGAGAGAGCAGAAGTGGGTGGTTTGAAAAGGTTTGGTCACATGGAGAGAATGAGTGAGGAAAGATTGACCAAGAGGATATATGTGTCAGAGGTGGAGGGAACGAGGAGAAGTTGGAGACCAAATTGAAGGTGGAAAGATGGAGTGAAAAAGATTTTGAGTGATCGGGACCTGAACATGCAGGAGTGTGAAAGGCGTGCAAGGAATAGAGTGAATTAGAACGATGTGGTATACCGGGGTTGACGTGCTGTCAATGGATTGAACCAGGGCATGTGAAGCGTCTGGGGTAAACCATGGAAAGTTGTGTGGGGCCTGGATGTGGAAAGGGAGCTGTGGTTTCGGTGCATTATTACATGACAGCTAGAGACTGAGTGTGAACGAATGGGGCCTTTGTTGTCTTCTCCTAGCGCTACCTCTCACACATGAGGGGGGAGGTGGTTGTTATTCCATGTGTGGCCAGGTGGCGATGGGAATAAATAATGGCAGAAAGTATGAATTATGCATATGTATATGTCTGTGTGGGTATATATATGCGTACATTGAGATGTATAGGTATGTATATGTGCGTGTGTGGACGTGTATGTATATACATGTGTATGTTGGTTGGTTGGGCAATTCTTTCGTCTGTTTCCTTGCGCTACCTCGCTAACGCAGGAGACAGCGACAAAGCAAAATAGATAAATAAATAAATTAATATATGTACATATATATATATATATATATATATATATATATATATATATATATATATATATATATATATATATATATATATATCTTCAGGCACCTCACCATGAGTCATACATACATTAAATAACCTTACCAACCAGTCAACAATACAGTCACCCCCTTTTTTAATAAATTCCACTGCAATACCATCCAAACCTGCTGCCTTGCCGGCTTTCATCTTCCGCAAAGCTTTTACTACCTCATCTCTGTTTACCAAATCATTTTCCCTAACCCTCTCACTTTGCACACCACTTCGACCAAAACACCCTATATCTGCCACTCTATCATCAAACACATTCAACAAACCTTCAAAATACTCACTCCATCTCCTTCTCACATCACCACTACTTGTTATCACCTCCCCATTTGCGCCCTTCACTGAAGTTCCCATTTGCTCCCTTGTCTTACGCACTTTATTTACCTCCTTCCAGAACATCTTTTTATTCTCCCTAAAATTTAATGATACTCTCGCACCCCAACTCTCATTTGCCCTCTTTTTCACCTCTTGCACCTTTCTCTTGACCTCCTGTCTCTTTCTTTTATACATCTCCCACTCAATTTCATTTTTTCCCTGCAAAAATCGTCCGAATGCCTCTCTCTTCTCTTTCACTAATAATCTTACTTCTTCATCCCACTACTCACTACCCTTTCTAATCAACCCACCTCCCACTCTTCTCATGCCTCAAGCATCTTTTGTGCAATCCATCACTGATTCCCTAAACACATCCCATTCCTCCCCCACTCCCCTTACTTCCATTGTTCTCACCTTTTTCTATTCTGTACTCAGTCTCTCCTGGTACTTCCTCACACAAGTCTCCTTCCCCAGCTCACTTACTCTCACCACCCTCTTCACCCCAACATTCACTCTTCTTTTCTGAAGACCCATACAAATCTTCACCTTAGCCTCCACAAGATAATGATCAGACATCCTTCCAGCTGCACCTCTCAGCACAGTAACATCCAAAAGTCTCTCTTTCGCGCGCCTGTCAATTAACACGTAATCCAATAACGCTCTCTGGCCATCTCTCCTACTTATATACTTATACTTATGTATATCTCGCTTTTTAAACCAGGTATTCCCAATCACCAGTCCTTTTTCAGCACATAAATCTACAAGCTCTTCACCATTTCCATTTACAACACTGAACACCCTATGTATACCAATTATTCCCTCAACTGCCACATTACTCACCTTTGCATTCAAATCACCCATCACTATAACCCGGTCTCGTGCATCAAAACCACTAACACACTCATTCAGCTGCTCCCAAAACACTTGCCTCTCATGATCTTTCTTCTCATGCTCAGGTGCATATGCACCAATAATCACCCATCTCTCTCCATCAACTTTCAGTTTTACCCATATCAATCGAGAATTTACTTTCTTACATTCTATCACATACTCCCACAACTCCTGTTTCAGGAGTAGTGCTACTCCTTCCCTTGCTCTTGTCTTCTCACTAACCCCTGACTTTACTCCCAAGACATTCCCAAACCACTCCCCTTTACCCTTGAACTTCGTTTCACTCAGAGCCAAAACATCCAGGTTCCTTTCCCCAAACATACTACCTATCTCTCCTTTTTTCACATCTTTGTTACATCCACACACATTTAGACACCCCAGTCTGAGCCTTCGAGGAGGATGAGCACTCCCAGCGTGACTCCTTCTTCTGTTTCCCATTTTAGAAGGCTAAAAATACAAGGAGGGGAGGATTTCTGGCCCCCCGCTCCGTCCCATCTAGTCGCCTTCTACGACACACGAGGAATGCGTGGGAAGTATTCTTTCACCCCTATGCGTGCATAGTGCCATTGTACAAAGATAAAGGGGATAAGAGTGAGTGTTCAAATTACAGAGGTATAAGTTTGTTGAGTATTCCTGGTAAATTATATGGGAGGGTATTGATTGAGAGGGTGAAGGCATGTACAGAGCATCAGATTGGGGAAGAGCAGTGTGGTTTCAGAAGTGGTAGAGGATGTGTGGATCAGGTGTTTGCTTTGAAGAATGTATGTGAGAAATACTTAGAAAAGCAAATGGATTTGTATGTAGCATTCATGGATCTGTAGAAGGCATATGATAGAGTTGATAGAGATGCTCTGTGGAAGGTATTAAGAATATATGGTGTGGGAGGCAAGTTGTTAGAGGCAGTGAAAAGTTTTTATCGAGGATGTAAGGCATGTGTACGTGTAGGAAGAGAGGAAAGTGATTGGTCTTCAGTGAATGTAGGTTTGCGGCAGGGGTGTGTGATGTCTCCATGGTTGTTTAATTTGTTTATGGATGGGGTTGTTAGGGAGGTGAATGAAAGAGTTTTGGAAAGAGGGGCAAGTATGAAGTCTGTTGTGGATGAGAGAGCTTGGGAAGTGAGTCAGTTGTTGTTCGCTGATGATACAGCGCTGGTGGCTGATTCATGTGAGAAACTGCAGAAGCTGGTGACTGAGTTTGGTAAAGTGTATGAAAGAAGAAAGTTAAGAGTAAATGTGAATAAGAGCAAGGTTATTAGGTACAGTAGGGTTGAGGGTCAAGTCAATTGGGAGGTAAGTTTGAATGGAGAAAAACTGGAGGAAGTAAAGTGTTTTAGATATCTGGGAGTGGATCTGGCAGCGGATGGAACCATGGAAGCGGAAGTGAATCATAGGGTGGGGGAGGGGGCGAAAATCCTGGGAGCCTTGAAGAATGTGTGGAAGTCGAGAACATTATCTCGGAAAGCAAAAATGGGTATGTTTGAAGGAATAGTGGTTCCAACAATGTTGTATGGTTGCGAGGCATGGGCTATGGATAGAGTTGTGCGCAGGAGGGTGGATGTGCTGGAAATGAGATGTTTGAGGACAATATGTGGTGTGAGGTGGTTTGATCGAGTAAGTAACGTAAGGGTAAGAGAGATGTGTGGAAATAAAAAGAGTGTGGTTGAGAGAGCAGAAGTGGGTGGTTTGAAAAGGTTTGGTCACATGGAGAGAATGAGTGAGAAAGATTGACCAAGAGGATATATGTGTCGGAGGTGGAGGGAACGAGGAGAAGTGGGAGACCAAATTGGAGGTGGAAAGATGGAGTGAAAAAGATTTTGAGTGATCGGGGCTGAACATGCAGGAGGGTGAAGGCATGCAAGGAATAGAGTGAATTAGAACGATGTGGTATACCGGGTTGACGTGCTGTCAATGGATTGAAACCAGGGCATGTGAAGCGTCTGGGGTAAACCATGGAAAGTTGTGTGGGGCCTGGATGTGGAAAGGGAGCTGTGGTTTCGGTGCATTATTACATGACAGCTAGAGACTGAGTGTGAACGAATGGGGCCTTTGTTGTCTTCTCCTAGCGCTACCTCTCACACATGAGGGGGGAGGTGGTTGTTATTCCAGTGTGTCGGCCGGTGGCGATGGGAATAAATAATGGCAGAAAGTATGAATTATGATATGTATATGTCTGTGTGGGTATATATATGCGTACATTGAGATGTATAGGTATGTATATGTGCGTGTTGTGGACGTGTATGTATATACATGTGTATGTTGGTTGGTTGGGCAATTCTTTCGTCTGTTTCCTCGCGCTACCTCGCAAACGCGGGAGACAGCGACAAAGTATAAAATATATATATATAAATAAATATATATATATATTATATATATATATATATATTATATATTATATATATATATATAATATATATATATTTATATATATATATATATATATTTATATTTATATATATATTATATATATATCTTCAGGCACCTCACCATGAGTCATACATACATTAAATAACCTTACCAACCAGTCAACAATACAGTCACCCCCTTTTTTAATAAATTCCACTGCAATACCATCCAAACCTGCTGCCTTGCCGCTTTCATCTTCCGCAAAGCTTTTACTACCTCTTCTCTGTTTACCAAATCATTTTCCCTAATCCTCTCACTTTGCACACCACTTCGACCAAAACACCCTATATCTGCCACTCTATCATCAAACACATTCAACAAACCTTCAAAATACTCACTCCATCTCCTTCTCACATCACCACTACTTGTTATCACCTCCCCATTTGCGCCCTTCACTGAAGTTCCCATTTGCTCCCTTGTCTTACGCACTTTATTTACCTCCTTCCAGAACATCTTTTTATTCTCCCTAAAATTTAATGATACTCTCTCACCCCAACTCTCATTTGCCCTCTTTTTCACCTCTTGCACCTTTCTCTTGACCTCCTGTCTCTTTCTTTTATACATCTCCCACTCAATTTCATTTTTTCCCTGCAAAAATCGTCCGAATGCCTCTCTCTTCTCTTTCACTAATAATCTTACTTCTTCATCCCACCACTCACTACCCTTTCTAATCAACCCACCTCCCACTCTTCTCATGCCTCAAGCATCTTTTGTGCAATCCATCACTGATTCCCTAAATACATCCCATTCCTCCCCCACTCCCCTTACTTCCATTGTTCTCACCTTTTTCTATTCTGTACTCAGTCTCTTCCTGGTACTTCCTCACACAAGTCTCCTTCCCCAGCTCACTTACTCTCACCACCCTCTTCACCCCAACATTCACTCTTCTTTTCTGAAGACCCATACAAATCTTCACCTTAGCCTCCACAAGATAATGATCAGACATCCCTCCAGTTGCACCTCTCAGCACAGTAACATCCAAAAGTCTCTCTTCGCGCGCCTGTCAATTAACACGTAATCCAATAACGCTCTCTGGCCATCTCTCCTACTTATATACTTATACTTATGTATATCTCGCTTTTTAAACCAGGTATTCCCAATCACCAGTCCTTTTTCAAGCACATAAATCTACAAGCTCTTCACCATTTCCATTTACAACACTGAACACCCTATGTATACCAATTATTCCCTCAACTGCCAACATTACTCACCTTTGCATTCAAATCACCCATCACTATAACCCGGTCTCGTGCATCAAAACCGCTAACACACTCATTCAGCTGCTCCCAAAACACTTGCCTCTCATGATCTTTCTTCTCATGCTCAGGTGCATATGCACCAATAATCACCCATCTCTCTCCATCAACTTTCAGTTTTACCCATATCAATCGAGAATTTACTTTCTTACATTCTATCACATACTCCCACAACTCCTGTTTCAGGAGTAGTGCTACTCCTTCCCTTGCTCTTGTCTTCTCACTAACCCCTGACTTTACTCCCAAGACATTCCCAAACCACTCCCCTTTACCCTTGAACTTCGTTTCACTCAGAGCCAAAACATCCAGGTTCCTTTCCCCAAACATACTACCTATCTCTCCTTTTTTCACATCTTTGTTACATCCACACACATTTAGGCACCCCAATCTGAGCCTTCGAGGAGGATGTGCACTCCCAGCGTGGGGGGGAACCCTTTTTTTTTTTTTTTCCTTCTTCTGTTTCCCATTTTAGAAGGCTAAAAATACAAGGAGGGGAGGATTTCTGGCCCCCCGCTCCGTCCCATCTAGTCGCCTTCTACGACACACGAGGAATGCGTGGGAAGTATTCTTTCACCCCTATGCTTGCATAGTGCCATTGTACAAAGGCAAAGGGATAAGAGTGAGTGCTCAAATCACAGAGGTGTAAGTTTGTTGAGTATTCCTGGTAGATTATATGGGAGGGTATTGATTGAGAGGGTGAAGGCATGTACAAAGCATCAGATTGGGGTAGAGCAGTGTGGTTTCAGAAGTGGTAGAGGATGTGTGGATTAGGTGTTTGCTTTGAAGAATGTATGTGAGAAATACTTAGAAAAGCAAATGGATTTGTATGTAGCATTTAAGGATCTGGAGAAGGCATATGATAGAGTTGATAGAGATGCTCTGTGGAAGGTATTAAGAATATATGGTGTGGGAGGAAAGTTGTTAGAAGCAATGAAAAGTCTTTATCGAGGATGTAAGGCATGTGTACGTGTAGGAAGAGAGGAAAGTGATTGGTTCTCAGTGAATGTAGGTTTGCGGCAGGGGTGTGTGATGTCTCCATGGTTGTTTAATTTGTTTATGGATGGGGTTGTTAGGGAGGTGAATGCAAGAGTTTTGGAAAGAGGGGCAAGTATGCAGTTTGTTGTGGATGAGAGGTGCTTGGGAAGTGAGTCAGTTGTTGTTTGCTGATAATAGAGCGCTGGTGGCTGATTCATGTGAGAAACTGCAGAAGCTGGTGACTGAGTTTGGAAAAGTGTGTGAAAGAAGAAAGTTAAGAGTAAATGTGAATAAGAGCAAGGTTATTAGGTACAGTAGGGATGAGGGTCAAGTGAATTGGGAGGTAAGTTTGAATGGAGAAAAACTGGAGGAAGTAAATTGTTTTAGATATCTGGGAGTGGATCTGGCAGCGGATGGAACCATGGAAGCGAAAGTGAATCATAGGGTAGGTGGGGGGTGGGGGGGGGGCGAAAATTCTGAGAGCGTCGAAGAATGTGTGGAAGTCGAGAACATTATCTCGGAAAGCAAAAATGGGTATGTTTGAAGGAATGGTGGTTCCAACAATGTTGTATGACTACGGGGCGTGGGCTATGGATAGAGTTGTGCGTAGGAGGGCGGATGTGCTGGAAATGAGATGTTTGGGGACAATATGTGGTGTGAGGTGGTTTGATCGAGTAAGTAATAATAGGGTAAGAGATATGTGTGGAAATAAAAAGAGTGTGGTTGAGAGAGCAGAAGTGGGTGGTTTGAAAAGGTTTGGTCACATGGAGAGAATGAGTGAGGAAAGATTGACCAAGAGGATATATGTGTCAGAGGTGGAGGGAACGAGGAGAAGTTGGAGACCAAATTGAAGGTGGAAAGATGGAGTGAAAAAGATTTTGAGTGATCGGGACCTGAACATGCAGGAGTGTGAAAGGCGTGCAAGGAATAGAGTGAATTAGAACGATGTGGTATACCGGGGTTGACGTGCTGTCAATGGATTGAACCAGGGCATGTGAAGCGTCTGGGGTAAACCATGGAAAGTTGTGTGGGGCCTGGATGTGGAAAGGGAGCTGTGGTTTCGGTGCATTATTACATGACAGCTAGAGACTGAGTGTGAACGAATGGGGCCTTTGTTGTCTTCTCCTAGCGCTACCTCTCACACATGAGGGGGGAGGTGGTTGTTATTCCATGTGTGGCCAGGTGGCGATGGGAATAAATAATGGCAGAAAGTATGAATTATGCATATGTATATGTCTGTGTGGGTATATATATGCGTACATTGAGATGTATAGGTATGTATATGTGCGTGTGTGGACGTGTATGTATATACATGTGTATGTTGGTTGGTTGGGCAATTCTTTCGTCTGTTTCCTTGCGCTACCTCGCTAACGCAGGAGACAGCGACAAAGCAAAATAGATAAATAAATAAATTAATATATGTACATATATATATATATATATATATATATATATCTTCAGGCACCTCACCATGAGTCATACATACATTAAATAACCTTACCAACCAGTCAACAATACAGTCACCCCCTTTTTTAATAAATTCCACTGCAATACCATCCAAACCTGCTGCCTTGCCGGCTTTCATCTTCCGCAAAGCTTTTACTACCTCATCTCTGTTTACCAAATCATTTTCCCTAACCCTCTCACTTTGCACACCACTTCGACCAAAACACCCTATATCTGCCACTCTATCATCAAACACATTCAACAAACCTTCAAAATACTCACTCCATCTCCTTCTCACATCACCACTACTTGTTATCACCTCCCCATTTGCGCCCTTCACTGAAGTTCCCATTTGCTCCCTTGTCTTACGCACTTTATTTACCTCCTTCCAGAACATCTTTTTATTCTCCCTAAAATTTAATGATACTCTCGCACCCCAACTCTCATTTGCCCTCTTTTTCACCTCTTGCACCTTTCTCTTGACCTCCTGTCTCTTTCTTTTATACATCTCCCACTCAATTTCATTTTTTCCCTGCAAAAATCGTCCGAATGCCTCTCTCTTCTCTTTCACTAATAATCTTACTTCTTCATCCCACTACTCACTACCCTTTCTAATCAACCCACCTCCCACTCTTCTCATGCCTCAAGCATCTTTTGTGCAATCCATCACTGATTCCCTAAACACATCCCATTCCTCCCCCACTCCCCTTACTTCCATTGTTCTCACCTTTTTCTATTCTGTACTCAGTCTCTCCTGGTACTTCCTCACACAAGTCTCCTTCCCCAGCTCACTTACTCTCACCACCCTCTTCACCCCAACATTCACTCTTCTTTTCTGAAGACCCATACAAATCTTCACCTTAGCCTCCACAAGATAATGATCAGACATCCTTCCAGCTGCACCTCTCAGCACAGTAACATCCAAAAGTCTCTCTTTCGCGCGCCTGTCAATTAACACGTAATCCAATAACGCTCTCTGGCCATCTCTCCTACTTATATACTTATACTTATGTATATCTCGCTTTTTAAACCAGGTATTCCCAATCACCAGTCCTTTTTCAGCACATAAATCTACAAGCTCTTCACCATTTCCATTTACAACACTGAACACCCTATGTATACCAATTATTCCCTCAACTGCCACATTACTCACCTTTGCATTCAAATCACCCATCACTATAACCCGGTCTCGTGCATCAAAACCACTAACACACTCATTCAGCTGCTCCCAAAACACTTGCCTCTCATGATCTTTCTTCTCATGCTCAGGTGCATATGCACCAATAATCACCCATCTCTCTCCATCAACTTTCAGTTTTACCCATATCAATCGAGAATTTACTTTCTTACATTCTATCACATACTCCCACAACTCCTGTTTCAGGAGTAGTGCTACTCCTTCCCTTGCTCTTGTCTTCTCACTAACCCCTGACTTTACTCCCAAGACATTCCCAAACCACTCCCCTTTACCCTTGAACTTCGTTTCACTCAGAGCCAAAACATCCAGGTTCCTTTCCCCAAACATACTACCTATCTCTCCTTTTTTCACATCTTTGTTACATCCACACACATTTAGACACCCCAGTCTGAGCCTTCGAGGAGGATGAGCACTCCCAGCGTGACTCCTTCTTCTGTTTCCCATTTTAGAAGGCTAAAAATACAAGGAGGGGAGGATTTCTGGCCCCCCGCTCCGTCCCATCTAGTCGCCTTCTACGACACACGAGGAATGCGTGGGAAGTATTCTTTCACCCCTATGCGTGCATAGTGCCATTGTACAAAGATAAAGGGGATAAGAGTGAGTGTTCAAATTACAGAGGTATAAGTTTGTTGAGTATTCCTGGTAAATTATATGGGAGGGTATTGATTGAGAGGGTGAAGGCATGTACAGAGCATCAGATTGGGGAAGAGCAGTGTGGTTTCAGAAGTGGTAGAGGATGTGTGGATCAGGTGTTTGCTTTGAAGAATGTATGTGAGAAATACTTAGAAAAGCAAATGGATTTGTATGTAGCATTCATGGATCTGTAGAAGGCATATGATAGAGTTGATAGAGATGCTCTGTGGAAGGTATTAAGAATATATGGTGTGGGAGGCAAGTTGTTAGAGGCAGTGAAAAGTTTTTATCGAGGATGTAAGGCATGTGTACGTGTAGGAAGAGAGGAAAGTGATTGGTCTTCAGTGAATGTAGGTTTGCGGCAGGGGTGTGTGATGTCTCCATGGTTGTTTAATTTGTTTATGGATGGGGTTGTTAGGGAGGTGAATGAAAGAGTTTTGGAAAGAGGGGCAAGTATGAAGTCTGTTGTGGATGAGAGAGCTTGGGAAGTGAGTCAGTTGTTGTTCGCTGATGATACAGCGCTGGTGGCTGATTCATGTGAGAAACTGCAGAAGCTGGTGACTGAGTTTGGTAAAGTGTATGAAAGAAGAAAGTTAAGAGTAAATGTGAATAAGAGCAAGGTTATTAGGTACAGTAGGGTTGAGGGTCAAGTCAATTGGGAGGTAAGTTTGAATGGAGAAAAACTGGAGGAAGTAAAGTGTTTTAGATATCTGGGAGTGGATCTGGCAGCGGATGGAACCATGGAAGCGGAAGTGAATCATAGGGTGGGGGAGGGGGCGAAAATCCTGGGAGCCTTGAAGAATGTGTGGAAGTCGAGAACATTATCTCGGAAAGCAAAAATGGGTATGTTTGAAGGAATAGTGGTTCCAACAATGTTGTATGGTTGCGAGGCATGGGCTATGGATAGAGTTGTGCGCAGGAGGGTGGATGTGCTGGAAATGAGATGTTTGAGGACAATGTGTGGTGTGAGGTGGTTTGATCGAGTAAGTAACGTAAGGGTAAGAGAGATGTGTGGAAATAAAAAGAGCGTGGTTGAGAGAGCAGAAGAGGGTGTTTTGAAATGGTTTGGGCACATGGAGAGAATGAGTGAGGAAAGATTGACCAAGAGGATATATGTGTCGGAGGTGGAAGGAACGAGGAGAAGTGGGAGACCAAATTGGAGGTGGAAAGATGGAGTGAAAAAGATTTTGTGTGATCAGGGGCCTGAACATGCAGGAGGGTGAAAGGCGGGCAAGGAATAGAGTGAATTGGATCGATGTGGTATACCGGGTTGACGTGCTGTCCTCTTCTGCTCTCTCAACCACCTCTTTTTATTTCCACACATCTCTCTTAACCTTACGTTACTTACTCGATCAAACCACCTCACACCACACATTGTCCTCAAACATCTCATTTCCAGCACATCCATCCTCCTGCGCACAACTCTATCCATAGTCCACGCCTCGCAACCATACAACATTGTTGGAACCACTATTCCTTCAAACATACCCATTTTTGCTTTCCGAGATAATGTTCTCGACTTCCACACATTCTTCAAGGCTCCCAGAATTTTCGCCCCCTCCCCCACCCTATGATCCACTTCCGCTTCCATGTTTCCATCCGCTGCCAGATCCACTCCCAGATATCTAAAACACTTTACTTCCTCCAGTTTTTCTCCATTCAAACTCACCTCCCAATTGACTTGACCCTCAACCCTACTGTACCTAATAACCTTGCTCTTATTCACATTTACTCTTAACTTTCTTCTTTCACACACTTTACCAAACTCAGTCACCAGCTTCTGCAGGTTCTCACATGAATCAGCCACCAGCACTGTATCATCAGCGAACAACAACTGACTCACTTCCCAAGCTCTCTCATCCCCAACAGTCTTCATCCTTGCCCCTCTTTCCAAAACTCTTGCATTCACCTCCTTAACAACCCCATCCATAAACAAATTAAACAACCATGGAGACATCACACACCCCTGCCGCAAACCTACATTCACTGAGAACCAATCACATTCCTCTCTTCCTGCACGTACACATGCCTTACATCCTTGATAAAAACTTTTCACTGCTTCTAACAGCTTGACTCTCACACCATATATTCTTAATACCTTCCACAGAGCATCTCTATCAACTCTATGATATGCCAGATCATTCTCCAGATCCATAAATGCTACATACAAATCCATTTGCTTTTCTAAGTATTTCTCACATACATTCTTCAAAAGCAAACACCTGATCCACACATCCTCTACCACCTCTGAAACCACACTGCTCTTCCCCAATCTGATGCTCTGTACATGCCTTCACCCTCTCAATCAATACCCTCCCATACAATTTGCCAGGAATACTCAACAAACTTATACCTCTGTAATTTGAGCACTCACTCTTATCCCCTTTGCCTTTGTACAATGGCACTATGCACGCATTCCGCCAATCCTCAGGCACCTCACCATGAGTCATACATACATTAAATAACCTTACCAACCAGTCAACAATACAGTCACCCCCTTTTTTAATAAATTCCACTGCAATACCATCCAAACCTGCTGCCTTGCCGGCTTTCATCTTCCGCAAAGCTTTTACTACCTCTTCTCTGTTTACCAAATCATTTTCCCTAACCCTCGCACTTTGCACACCACCTCGACCAAAACACCCTATATCTGCCACTCTATCGTCAAACACATTCAACAAACCTTCAAAATACTCACTCACATCACCACTACTTGTTATCACCTCCCCATTTGCGCCCTTCACCGAAGTTCCCAGTTGCTCCCTTGTCTTACGCACTTTATTTACCTCCTTCCAGAACATCTTTTTATTCTCCCTAAAATTTAATGATACTCTCTCACCCCAACTCTCATTTGCCCTCTTTTTCACCTCTTGCACCTTTCTCTTGACCTCCTGTCTCTTTCTTTTATACATCTCCCACTCAATTTCATTTTTTCCCTGCAAAAATCGTCCAAATGCCTCTCTCTTCTCTTTCACTAATACTCTTACTTCTTCATACCACCACTCACTGCCCTTTCTAATCAACCCACCTCCCACTGTTCTCATGCCACAAGCATCTTTTGCGCAATCCATCACTGATTCCCTAAATACATCCCATTCCTCCCCCACTCCCCTTACTTCCATTGTTCTCACCTTTTTCCATTCTGTACTCAGTCTCTCCTGGTACTTCCTCACACAAGTCTCCTTCCCAAGCTCACTTACTCTCACCACCCTCTTCACCCCAACATTCACTCTTCTTTTCTGGAAACCCATACAAATCTTCACCTTAGCCTCCACAAGATAATGATCAGACATCCCTCCAGTTGCACCTCTCAGCATAGTAACATCCAAAAGTCTCTCTTTCGCGCGCCTGTCAATTAACACGTAATCCAATAACGCTCTCTGGCCATCTCTCCTACTTACATAAGTATACTTATGTATATCTCGCTTTTTAAACCAGGTATTCACAATCATCAGTCCTTTTTCAGCACATAAATCTACAAGCTCTTCACCATTTCCATTTACAACGCTGAACACCCCATGTATACCAATTATTCCCTCAACTGCCACATTACTCACCTTTGCATTCAAATCACCCAACACTATAACCCGGTCTCGTGCATCAAAACCACTAACACGTTCATTCAGCTGCTCCCAAAACACTTGCCTCTCATGATCTTTCTTCTCATGCCCAGGTGCATATGCACCAATAATCACCCATCTCTCTCCATCAACTTTCAGTTTTACCCATATTAATCGAGAATTTACTTTCTTACATTCTATCACATACTTCCACAACTCCTGTTTCAGGAGTACTGCTACTCCTTCCCTTGCTCTTGTCCTCTCACTAACCCCTGACTTTACTCCCAAGACATTCCCAAACCACTCTTCCCCTTTACCCTTGAGCTTCGTTTCACTCAGAGCCAAAACATCCAGGTTTCTTTCCTCAAACATACTAACTATCTCTCCTTTTTTCACATCTTGGTTACATCCACACACATTTAGGCACCCCAATCTGAGCCTTCGAGGAGGATGAGCACTCCCCGCGTGACTCCTTCTTCTGTTTCCCATTTTAGAAAGTTAAAAAAAAAATACAAGGAGGGGAGTATTTCTGGCCCCCGCTCCCGTCCCCTCTAGTCGCGTTATAATTTACCAGGAATACTGAACAAACTTATACCTCTGTAATTTGAGCACTCACTCTTATCCCCTTTGCCTTTGTACAATGGCACTATGCACGCATTCCGCCAATCCTCAGGCACCTCACCATGAGTCATACATACATTAAATAACCTTACCAACCAGTCAACAATACAGTCACCCCCTTTTTTAATAAATTCCACTGCAATACCATCCAAACCTGCTGCCTTGCCGGCTTTCATCTTCCGCAAAGCTTTTCCTACCTCTTCTCTGTTTACCAAATCATTTTCCCTAACCCTCGCACTTTGCACACCACCTCGACCAAAACACCCTATATCTGCCACTCTATCATCAAACACATTCAACAAACCTTCAAAATACTCACTCCATCTCCTTCTCACATCACCACTACTTGTTATCACCTCCCCATTTGCGCCCTTCACTGAAGTTCCCATTTGCTCCCTTGTCTTACGCACTTTATTTACCTCCTTCCAGAACATCTTTTTATTCTCCCTAAAATTTAATGATACTCTCTCACCCCAACTCTCATTTGCCCTCTTTTTCACCTCTTGCACATTTCTCTTGACCTCCTGTCTCTTTCTTTTATACATCTCCCACTCAATTTCATTTTTTCCCTGCAAAAATCGTCCAAATGCCTCTCTCTTCTCTTTCACTAATACTCTTACTTCTTCATCCCACTACTCACTACCCTTTCTAATCAACCCACCTCCCACTCTTCTCATGCCACAAGCATCTTTTGCGCAATCCATCACTGATTCCCTAAATACATCCCATTCCTCCCCCACTCCCCTTACTTCCATTGTTCTCACCTTTTTCCATTCTGTACTCAGTCTCTCCTGGTACTTCCTCACACAAGTCTCCTTCCCAAGCTCACTTACTCTCACCACCCTCTTCACCCCAACATTCACTCTTCTTTTCTGAAAACCCATACAAATCTTCACCTTAGCCTCCACAAGATAATGATCAGACATCCCTCCAGTTGCACCTCTCAGCACATTAACATCCAAAAGTCTCTCTTTCGCGCGCCTGTCAATTAACACGTAATCCAATAACGCTCTCTGGCCATCTCTCCTACTTACATAAGTATACTTATGTATATCTCGCTTTTTAAACTAGGTATTCCCAATCATCAGTCCTTTTTCAGCACATAAATCTACAAGCTCTTCACCATTTCCATTTACAACACTGAACACCCCATGTATACCAATTATTCCCTCAACTACCACATTACTCACCTTTGCATTCAAATCACCCATCACTATAACCCGGTCTCGTGCATCAAAACCACTAACACACTCATTCAGCTGCTCCCAAAACACTTGCCTCTCATGATCTTTCTTCTCATGCTCAGGTGCATATGCACCAATAATCGCCCATCTCTCTCCATCAACTTTCAGTTTTACCCATATTAATCGAGAATTTACTTTCTTACATTCTATCACATACTCCCACAACTCCTGTTTCAGGAGTATTGCTACTCCTTCCCTTGCTCTTGTCTTCTCACTAACCCCTGACTTTACTCCCAAGACATTCCCAAACCACTCTTCCCCTTTACCCTTGAGCTTCGTTTCACTCAGAGCCAAAACATCCAGGTTCCTTTCCTCAAACATACTAACTATCTCTCCTTTTTTCACATCTTGGTTACATCCACACACATTTAGGCACCCCAATCTGAGCCTTCGAGGAGGATGAGCACTCCCCGCGTGACTCCTTCTTCTGTTTCCCATTTTAGAAAGTTAAAAGAAATACAAGGAGGGGAGGATTTCTGGCCCCCCGCTCCCGTCCCCTCTAGTCGCTTTCTACGACACGCGAGGAAAACGTGGGAAGTATTCTTTCACCCCTATCCCCAGGGATAATATATATATATATATATATATATATATATATATATATATATATATATATATATATACACACACACACACATACATACGCACATATACACACACACACACACACATACATATATATACATATGAAAAACGTAAGAAACAATTTAGAAAACTGAAACTTCTAGCTTGAAATGAAATGAAAAAATGGATGTCACATAATGGTTCAACCTCTGGCTATGGAAAAAGGAAATGTATAATTTATTTACACAAACGTCAATAGTAGTTCTCATCAATTTGACCACTGTATCAATAAGCTCCAATGTCTAAGCTACATTTTTTCCAATTTCACTATATATATATATATATATATATATATATATATATATATATATATATATATATATATATATATATATATATATATATATATATATATATATATATGCAATTGAGTGGGAGAAGTATAAAAGAAAGAGACAGGAGGTCAAGAGAAAGGTGCAAGAGGTGAAAAAAAGGGCAAATGAGAGTTGGGGTGAGAGACTATCAGTAAATTTTAGGGAGAATAAAAAGATGTTCTGGAAGGAGGTAAATAGGGTGCGTAAGACAAGGGAGCAAATGGGAACTTCAGTGAAGGGCGTAAATGGGGAGGTGATAACAAGTAGTGGTGATGTGAGAAGGAGATGGAATGAGTATTTTGAAGGTTTGTTGAATGTGTCTGATGACAGAGTGGCAGATATAGGGTGTTTTGGTCGAGGTGGTGTGCAAAGTGAGAGGGTTAGGGAAAATGATTTGGTAAACAGAGAAGAGGTAGTAAAAGCTTTGCGGAAGATGAAAGCCGGCAAGGCAGCAGGTTTGGATGGTATTGCAGTGGAATTTATTAAAAAAGGGGGTGACTGTATTGTTGACTGGTTGGTAAGGTTATTTAATGTATGTATGACTCATGGTGAGGTGCCTGAGGATTGGCGGAATGCGTGCATAGTGCCATTGTACAAAGGCAAAGGGGATAAGAGTGAGTGCTCAAATTACAGAGGTATAAGTTTGTTGAGTATTCCTGGTAAACTATATGGGAGGGTATTGATTGAGAGGGTGAAGGCATGTACAGAGCATCAGATTGGGGAAGAGCAGTGCGGTTTCAGAAGTGGTAGAGGATGTGTGGATCAGGTGTTTGCTTTGAAGAATGTATGTGAGAAATACTTAGAAAAGCAAATGGATTTGTATGTAGCATTTATGGATCTGGAGAAGGCATATGATAGAGTTGATAGAGATGCTCTGTGGAAGGTATTAAGAATATATGGTGTGGGAGGAAAGTTGTTAGAAGCAGTGAAAAGTTTTTATCGAGGATGTAAGGCATGTGTACGTGTAGGAAGAGAGGAAAGTGATTGGTTCTCAGTGAATGTAGGTTTGCGGCAGGGGTGTGTGATGTCTCCATGGTTGTCTAATTTGTTTATGGATGGGGTTGTTAGGGAGGTAAATGCAAGAGTCCTGGAAAGAGGGGCAAGTATGAAGTCTGTTGGGGATGAGAGAGCTTGGGAAGTGAGTCAGTTGTTGTTCGCTGATGATACAGCGCTGGTGGCTGATTCATGTGAGAAACTGCAGAAGCTGGTGACTGAGTTTGGTAAAGTGTGTGGAAGAAGAAAGTTAAGAGTAAATGTGAATAAGAGCAAGGTTATTAGGTACAGTAGGGTTGAGGGTCAAGTCAATTGGGAGGTGAGTTTGAATGGAGAAAAACTGGAGGAAGTGAAGTGTTTTAGATATCTGGGAGTGGATCTGTCAGCGGATGGAACCATGGAAGCGGAAGTGGATCATAGGGTGGGGGAGGGGGCGAAAATTTTGGGAGCCTTGAAAAATGTGTGGAAGTCGAGAACATTATCTCGGAAAGCAAAAATGGGTATGTTTGAAGGAATAGTGGTTCCAACAATGTTGTATGGTTGCGAGGCGTGGGCTATGGATAGAGTTGTGCGCAGGAGGATGGATGTGCTGGAAATGAGATGTTTGAGGACAATGTGTGGTGTGAGGTGGTTTGATCGAGTAAGTAACGTAAGGGTAAGAGAGATGTGTGGAAATAAAAAGAGCGTGGTTGAGAGAGCAGAAGAGGGTGTTTTGAAATGGTTTGGGCACATGGAGAGAATGAGTGAGGAAAGATTGACCAAGAGGATATATGTGTCGGAGGTGGAGGGAACGAGGAGAAGAGGGAGACCAAATTGGAGGTGGAAAGATGGAGTGAAAAAGATTTTGTGTGATCGGGGCCTGAACATGCAGGAGGGTGAAAGGAGGGCAAGGAATAGAGTGAATTGGAGCGATGTGGTATACAGGGGTTGACGTGCTGTCAGTGGATTGAATCAAGGCATGTGAAGCGTCTGGGGTAAACCATGGAAAGCTGTGTAGGTATGTATATTTGCGTGTGTGGACGTGTGTATGTACGTGTGTATGGGGGTTGGGCCATTTCTTTCGTCTGTTTCCTCGCGCTACCTCGCAAACGCGGGAGACAGCGACAAAGTATAAAAAAAAAAAAAAAAAAAAAAAATATATATATATATATATATATATATATATATATATATATATATATATATATATATTTTATATATATGTTTATTTTGCTTGGTCGCTGTCTCCTATGAGTCCACGGAGAAAATGAAACACGATAAATTCCCAAGTGCACTTTCGTGCAATAATCACATCATCAGGGGAGACACAAGAGAGAAATATAAGTCAGTTGATATAGATTGAAGAGACGAAGCTAGGACGCCATTTGGTAAACATGTGATTGTCCAAAACATACAATGACCGTTCATAAACTTATGATTTTACGAATTTTATCAACAATAAAGTTATCTATTTTGTATACACCATCACTAATATTAAGATTATAATTCTTTGTGTACTTAATAATAGAAGATTTCTCTTGGTGATAGAGTTAGTTAATAACTGAGATGGCATTACTCCAGTCAATACAATTATCATAGTTTTTAACCTGATTACACAAGGCATTTGATTCTTGTCCAGTTCTTATACTATTTTTATGTTGCTTAAGTCTAACAGAAAGATCCTTACCGGTTTGACCAACATGAAATTTATCACAATTACCACAAGGCACTTTATAGATACATCCAAGAGAATTTTCTGGTGAATTCCTGATTAAGATATTCTTTATAGTATTATTGTTGCTAAAGGCAACATTTACATTAAAGGATTTAAGCAACATGAGAAGTAAAGTGAAATTATTATTAAAAGGGAGAACTAAAAGATTCTTCGTGTCACTGGGAGGTTTGGGCTCAACTCTATTAAATGATTTCTTTGCTAACTTAAGGGATTTATCAATGAAAGATTTAGAGTACCTTGACTTAGATCCAATAGAATATATCATCTCAAACTTATCAATAAACTCTGGACTGCAAATACGTAATGCCCTAAAGAACATAGATTGAAATGATAATAATCTAACTCTGTCATGTTGAGATGAGCAATAATGGATACATGAGCATACATTGGTAGGTTTTCTGTATATGCTAAACTTGTTTCCTTGCCTAAGGATCATGCAATCTAAAAATGGTAACATATCATTATTTTCATTTTCTACAGTAAATTTGATGGAAGGTACTAAATTGTTAAGTAAGGGGAGAAATATTCGTAAATTTTCATTTGTTGGTCAAACACAAAGAACATCATCTACATACCTAAACCAATTGCATTAGAAGGTAAGATATCCTTTAGAAATTTTGTTTCAGAAAATTCCATATAAAGATTCCTAGTACAGGTGAAAGAGGGTTACCCATTGCCATACCAAATTTTTGAGCATAATAATCTCCATCAAATTGAAATACACAGTCTTTTATACACAATTTTATCAGTTCAATGAAATTAGACTTTGAAACAGGTAAATGAATATCATCCAAGACATCAAATAAATATTCTGCAAGGTCATCAACTGGAACTTTAGTGAAAAGTGAGGAAACCTCAAAGCTAACTAGTTTGAAATCAAAATCAACATTGATATTGTTTAGCTTGTTGACTAAATCTACATTGTTCATGATATTAGAATTTGATACCATACCCAGGTACAGTAGGGTTGAGGGACAAGTCAATTGGGAGGTAAGTTTGAATGGAAAAAAACTGGAGGAAGTGAAGTGTTTTACATATCTGGAAGTGGATTTGGCAGCGGATGGAACCATGGAGGCGGAAGTGAATCATAGGGTGGGGGAGGGGCGAAAGTTCTGGGAGCGCTGAAAAATTTGTGGAAGGCGAGAACATTATCTCGGAAAGCAAAAATGGGTATGTTTAAAGGTATAGTGGTTCCAACAATGTCATATGGTTGCGAGGCGTGGGCTATAGTTAGAGTTGTGAGGAGGAGGGTGGATGTGCTGAAAATGAGAAGTTTGAGGACAATATGTGGTGTGAGGTGGTTTGATCAAATAAGTAATAAAAGGGTAAGAGAGATGTCTGGTAATAAAAAGAATGTGGTTGAGAGAGCAGAAGCGGGTGTTTTGAAATGGTTTGGTCACATGGAGAGAATGAGTGGAGAAAGATTGACCAAGAGGATATATGTGTCATAGGTGGAGGGAACGAGGAGAAGTGGGAGACCAAATTGGAGGTGGAAAGATGGAGTGAAAAAGATTTTGAGTGATCGGGGCCTGAACATGCAGGAGGGTGAAAGGCATGCAAGGAATAGAGTGAATTGGAACGATGTGGTATATCGGGGTCGACGTGCTGTCAATGGATTGAACCAGGGCATGTGAAGCGTCTGGAATAAACCATGGAAAGTTCTGTAGGGCCTGGATGTGGATAGGGAGCCGTGGTTTCAGTGGAATATACAGGACAGCTAGAAACTGAGTGTGAACGACTGTGTCCTTTGTTGTCTTTTCCTAGCGCTACCTCGCGCACATGCAGGGGGGTGGGGGGTTGTTATTTCATGTGTGGCGGGGTGGCCATGGGAATGAATAAGGCAGACAGGATGAATTATGTACATGTGTATATATGTATATGTCTGTGTGTATATATATGTATACGTTGAGATGTATAGGTATGGATATGTGCGTGGGTGGACGTGTATGTATATACATGTGTATGTGGGTGGGTTGGGCCATTCTTTCGTCTGTTTCCTTGCGCTACCTCGCAAACGCGGGAGACAGCGAAAAAGCAAAATTAATATGAATAGATAACCCACTAAAGGACTTAATAAAGAAACTAACCATTTTGACAATTTATATGTGATGGAGCCTACTGAACTCACTATAGGTCTTGCTTGAAAATTCTGTTTATGTGTTTTGATAAGTCCATACATATATGGCAATGAAGAGGACAAAGATGACAACCTTTGATAAGAGAACTATCACCTTTCAACAACAACTTAATTTCTTTATGGAAATGGGAATGAACTACTTCTAAGGGATTTTTTACTAAGTTTAGTATATGTTGTGTCATCATTTAGATCATTAATTTTAGATAAATAGTTACTTTTGTCTAAAATCACAACAGTGTTAGCCTTATCTGCTTTAGTAATATGTATATCCTTGTCTTTTTTTTAAGGTGTTAATAGCTCTTATAAATCTTTTAGGTCAATTAGGTTCCACTGGTTTTGACAAACTGGCATATACTAAACCGTTACATATATTAATTTCATCATTACTTAAATTAATGTATCAATACAGTATGCATTCCGCCAATCCTCAGGCACTTTACCGTGAAGCATTCATGCATTGAATATCCTTACCAACCAGTGAACAACACAGTCATCCCCTTTTTTGAATAAATTCTACAGCGATACCATCCAAACCCGCCGCCTTGCCGGCTTTCATCTTCCGCAAAGCTTTCACTACCTCTTCTCTGTTTACCAAACCATTCTCCCTGACCCTCTCACTTCGCACACCAACTCGACCAAATGTGTCTACCTAATGCTTCCATCTACTACTACTACTTCTGTCTACTGGCCTGAAGACGAAAGTAGCGCGTAGTGCTCACAGCAGGATAATCTAGAGTTAGAAAGACAGTTTGATAATATGGTTGTCAAGTGATGTGGCATTCAGCTGTGGAGGAAATGTCAGAGAATCTCAGGTCCAGAAATACGTTTATCTTCTACTAATATTGTTAGAATTTGTTCTATGAGTTAGTTTGGACACGTGAGTGGACTTCATCTACATTTTAACTGGAAAAAATTCATCATTAAAGTAATTCATAGGCTAAACACAGGTTAATGATTTGGTTGTTGGAGAGCAGAGTTCATCGGCTCCCTGCCTCCAAAGGTGGAGAATTATGTTCACCATATATATGATCTTATTGTTACGTGCAGGATATATTACTTATGATTAATGATCAACCAAGGATTATGTTCACCTTATACATGATCTTACTGTTACGTGCAGGATATATTAGTCATGATTAATGATCAACCAAGGATTATGTTCACCTTATACATGATCTTACTGTTACGTGCAGGATATATTACTTATGATTAATGATCAACCAAGGATTATGTTCACCTTATACATGATCTTACTGTTACGTGCAGGATATATTAGTCATGATTAATGATCAACCAAGGATTATGTTCACCTTATACATGATCTTACTGTTACGTGCAGGATATATTACTTATGATTAATGATCAACCAAGGATTATGTTCACCTTATACATGATCTTACTGTTACGTGCAGGATATATTACTTATGATTAATGATCAACCAAGGATTATGTTCACCTTATACATGATCTTACTATGTTACATGCAGGTTATATTAGTCATGATTAATAACTTGATGTTAATTGATAATCACTAGTGATTAACATAAATGATGATTATTATTACTTTGAATTTTATGATGAATTTTGTTATTATTGTGGGTGGGTGGGGGGGCCCCCACATGAGGAGGTAATGTATTTAGAAGAAATAATTTGTGTAGAAATATTATTCATAATATTCACAATTGTCTGGAATGCTTTAATAATCTTAGCAAAATGTTATTAGATCAGTAATATTATTATTGTATATAAATTTGAATTATAATTTGTTGATAATTTTTCTAACGGAGAAAAATGATGGTAGAGTGAGAAATGTTTTAGGTAGTATATTATCTTGTTAGGTTACGTATTTATCTTGTTTTAAGGTTATGATAAAGAAGATGTTTGACCTGCAGCAGGTGGTGTAGGTGGTGGTGGTGTAGGTGGTGGTGGAGTCGGTCAGTGTGAGTGAGTCAGCAGCAGAAGGAGGGCCAACCCAGCCAGCCAGCAGCCACCTTGATTGATCCTCGTCATCGTCGTGGTAACCAACAGGTAACACCAGCATTACTACATGTAATACCTTCATGTTGAGTGACTCACACTACATAATGGTGATGACCACACTACTACATAATGATGATGACCACACCACTACATGATGATCATGACCACACCACTACATAATGATGATGACCACACCATTACATGATGATGATAACCACACCACTACATCATCATGATGATGACCACAACACTACATCATGATGATGATGATGACCACACTACTACATGATGATGATCACCACACCACTACATGATGATGACCACACCACTACATCATGATGATGACCACACTACTACATGATGATGATGACCACACCACTACATGATGATGACCACACCACTACATCATGATGGACCACACTACTACATGATGATGATGATGACCACACCACTACATAATGGTGATAACCACACCACTACATCATGATGATGACCACACTACTACATGATGATGATCACCACACCACTACATGATGATGACCACACCACTACATCATGATGGACCACACTACTACATGATGATGATGACCACACCACTACATAATGTGATGACCACACTACTACATCATGATGATGACCACACTACTACATGATGATGATCACCACACCACTACATGATGATGACCACACCACTACATCATGATGGACCACACTACTACATGATGATGATGACCACACCACTACATAATGTGATGACCACACTACTACATCATGATGATGACCACACTACTACATGATGATGATCACCACACCACTACATGATGATGACCACACCACTACATCATGATGGACCACACTACTACATGATGATGATGACCACACCACTACATGATGATGACCACACCACTACATCATGATGATGACCACACTACTACATGATGATGATCACCACACCACTACATGATGATGACCACACCACTACATCATGATGGACCACACTACTACATGATGATGATGACCACACCACTACATAATGTGATGACCACACTACTACATCATGATGATGACCACACTACTACATGATGATGATCACCACACCACTACATGATGATGACCACACCACTACATCATGATGGACCACACTACTACATGATGATGATGACCACACCACTACATAATGTGATGACCACACTACTACATCATGATGATGACTGCACCACTACATGATGATGACCACACCACTACATGATGATCATGACCACAACACAACATAATGATGATGAATGACCACACTACTACATGATGATGATGACCACACCACTACATAATGATGATGACCACACTACTACATGATGATGATGACCGCACCACTACATGATGACCACATCACTACGTGATGATGATGACCACAACACAACATAATGATGATGACCGCACCACTACATGATGATGACCACCCTTCTACATAATAATGATGACCACACTATATGACCCTCACATGTCATCTTCACATTTATCAACACAAATATTATATCAGGAAATATATTACTACAATAATAATTACAACTTATCTCTATGTTATTTTTCTCAGCTTATTTCCGAATGGATTCATTGGTTATTATGGATTTGTCAAAATTATAAATGATAATTGAACAGTTTATTGATTATTGTTTATTAGTTATGTGATGATGAAAGGTAGTACGGTGTTAACATTTCTGGAAATTTATATTATTATATAAAAGGATATTATGACCTGTAACTAAGACAATTATTAAATAGTAAGACAAATGTGGCCTAACCTACTATTGTAGCCAGAAATATAGCCACATTTAACTGCTAGGGATGGTATAGGCCTGGCTGTGTTGTCTGTTTGTTGATATACGGCACCATATTGACTTCGCATTTTCATGAGCGTAATATATATTATAAGGACTTTTAACAATAAGATAAATCTTGGTTGCTTGAGAGGTTGGCCCAGGATTATTACATCTATGATATTCCACAAACGTATTACTTACTTTTACATTAATTAACCCCATATCTATCTATCTATCTATATATATATATATATATATATATATATATATATATATATATATATATATAAACATATATTTTTTTTTTTTTTTGCTTTGTCGCTGTCTCCCGCGTTTGCGAGGTAGCGCAAGGAAACAGACGATAGAAATGGCCCAACCCACCGCCATACACATGTATATACATACGTCCAAACACGCAAATATACTTACCTACACAGCTTTCAATGGTTTACCCCAGACGCTTCACATGCCTTGATTCAATCCACTGACAGCACGTCAACCCCGGTATACCACATCGCTCCAATTCACTCTATTCCTTGCCCTCCTTTCACCCTCCTGCATGTTCAGGCCCCGATCACACAAAATCTTTTTCACTCCATCTTTCCACCTCCAATTTGGTCTCCCTCTTCTCCTCGTTCCCTCCACCTCCGACACATATATCCTCTTGGTCAATCTTTCCTCACTCATTCTCTCCATGTGCCCAAACCATTTCAAAACACCCTCTTCTGCTCTCTCAACCACGCTCTTTTTATTTCCACACATCTCTCTTACCCTTACGTTACTTACTTGATCAAACCACCTCACACCACACATTGTCCTCAAACATCTCATTTCCAGCACATCCATCCTCCTGCGCACAACTCTATCCATAGCCCACGCCTCGCAACCATACAACATTGTTGGAACCACTATTCCTTCAAACATACGTATTTTTGCTTTCTGAGATAATGTTCTCGACTTCCACACATTCTTCAAGGCTCCCAGAATTTTTGCCCCCTCCCCCACCCTATGATCCACTTCTGCTTCCATGGTTCCATCCGCTGCCAGATCCACTCCCAGATATCTAAAACACTTCACTTCCTCCAGTTTTTCTCCATTCAAACTCACCTCCCAGTTGACTTGACCCTCAACCCTACTGTACCTAATAACCTTGCTCTTATTCACATTTACTCTTAACTTTCTTCTTTCACACACTTTACCAAACTCAGTCACCAGCTTCTTCAGTTTCTCACATGAATCAGCCACCAGCGCTGTATCATCAGCGAACAACAACTGACTCACTTCCCAAGCTCTCTCATCCCCAACAGACTTCATACTTGCCCCTCTTTCCAAAACTCTTGCATTCACCTCCCTAACAACCCCATCCATAAACAAATTAAACACCCATGGAGACATCACACACCCCTGCCGCAAACCTACATTCACTGAGAACCAATCACTTTCCTCTCTTCCTACACATACACATGCCTTACATCCTCGATAAAAAGTTTTCACTGCTTCTAACAACTTGCCTCCCACACCATATATTCTTAATACCTTCCACAGAGCATCTCTATCATATGCCTTCTCCAGATCCATAAATGCTACATACAAATCCATTTGCTTTTCTAAGTATTTCTCACATATATTCTTCAAAGCAAACACCTGATCCACACATCCTCTACCACTTCTGAAACCACACTGCTCTTCCCCAATCTGATGCTCTGTACATGCCTTCACCCTCTCAATCAATACCCTCCCATATAATTTACCAGGAATACTCAACAAACTTATACCTCTGTAATTTATGCACTCACTCTTATCCCCTTTGCCTTTGTACAATGGCACTATGCACGCATTCCGCCAATCCTCAGGCACCTCACCATGAGTCATACATACATTAAATAACCTTACCAACCAGTCAACAATACGGTCACCCCCTTTTTTAATAAATTCCATATATATATATATTATTTTTTTTTTTATTATACTTTGTCGCTGTCTCCCGCGTTTGCGAGGTAGCGCAAGGAAACAGATGAAAGAAATGGCCCAACCCCCCCATACACATGTATATACATACGTCCACACACGCAAATATACACACCTACACAGCTTTCCATGGTTTACCCCAGACGCTTCACATGCCTTGATTCAATCCACTGACAGCACATCAACCACGGTATACCACATCGCTCCAATTTACTCTATTCCTTGCCCTCCTTTCACCCTCCTGCATGTTCAGGCCCCGATCACACAAAATCTTTTTCACTCCATCTTTCCACCTCCAATTTGGTCTCCCTCTTCTCCTCGTTCCCTCCACCTCCGACACATATATCCTCTTGGTCAATCTTTCCTCACTCATTCTCTCCATGTGCCCAAACCACTTCAAAACACCCTCTTCTGCTCTCTCAACCACGCTCTTTTTATTTCCACACATCTCTCTCACCCTTACGTTACTCACTCGATCAAACCACCTCACACCACACATTGTCCTCAAACATCTCATTTCCAGCACATCCATCCTCCTGCGCACAACTCTATCCATAGCCCACGCCTCGCAACCATACAACATTGTTGGAACTACTATTCCTTCAAACATACCCATTTTTGCTTTCCGAGATAATGTTCTCGACTTCCACACATTCTTCAAGGCCCCCAGAATTTTCGCCCCCTCCCCCACCCTAGGATCCACTTCCGCTTCCATGGTTCCATCCGCTGCCAGATCCACTCCCAGATATCTAAAACATATATATATATATATTTTTTTTTTTTTTTTTTTTTATACTTTGTCGCTGTCTCCCGCGTTTGCGAGGTAGCGCAACGCGGGAGACAGCGACAAAGTATAAAAAAAAAAAAAAAAAAAAAATATATATATATATATGTTTTAGATATCTGGGAGTGGATCTGGCAGCGGATGGAACCATGGAAGCGGAAGTGGATCCTAGGGTGGGGGAGGGGGCGAAAATTCTGGGGGCCTTGAAGAATGTGTGGAAGTCGAGAACATTATCTCGGAAAGCAAAAATGGGTATGTTTGAAGGAATAGTAGTTATATATATATATATATATATATATATATATTCTTTCGTCTGTTTCCTTGCACTACCTCGCTAGCGCGGGAGACGGCGACAGGGCAAAGTGAATAAATAGATAATTATATATAGGGGAGAAAGAATACTTCCCACGTATTCCCTGCATGTCGTAGAAGGCGACTAAAAGGGAAGGGAGCGGGGGGCTGGAAATCCTCCCCTCTCATTTTTTTTTAAATTTTCCAAAAGAAGGAACAGAGAAGGGGGCCATATGAGGATATTCCCTCAAAGGCCCAGTCCTCTGTTCTTAACGCTACCTCGCTAATGCGGGAAATGGCGAATAGTATGAAAAAAAAAAAAAAAAATATATATATATATATATATATATATATATATAATCATAGTTGCAGCATTTAATATCTTTCATTACCAAAGATAGTATGGATCGGTCTGGCTGCTGCAAATATTTATTTCAATACAACAAGCAGCAAAATTGATTTCGTTATGGAGTTAAGATTTTATAACCTCTCCAGAACAAATTGTTTGAGGATAGTAACTAGAGAACAGAAGAATTGATAAGAGAATGGTTACATGAAGTATAAAATTATGTTTTCTTATATAGCAGTAAATGTTGCTAGTGGGGAGGTCAGTGAAGCTCAGACAGAACTTGCACAAAGTTAGTGTAAAAGTAGTTAAAGCTATGTAGCTTGCAAACTACAGATGGCTAAGTTTGCTGAGTATTCCTGGGAAATTATATGGGAGGGTATTGATTGAGAGGGTGAAGGCATGTATAGAGTATCAGATTGGGGAAGAGCAGTGTGGTTTCAGAAGTGGTAGAGGATGTGTGGATCGGTGTTTGCTTTTTAAAAAATTTATGAGAGAAATATTTAGAAAAATAGGTGGATTTGTATGTGGCATTTATGGATCTGGAGAAGGCATATAGTAAAATTGATAGAGATGCTTTGTAGAAGGTATTAAGAGTATATGGTGTTTGAGGTAAGTTGCTTGAAGTAGTGAAAGTAAGGATGTAAGCTATGTGTATGATTAGGAGGAGAGGAAAGTGACTGGTTCCCATTGAATGTCAGTTTACGGCAGGGGGTGCGTGATGTCTCCATGATTGTTTAATTTATATATTGATGGGATGTTTAGGGAGGTGAATGCAAGAGTTTTGAAAAGAGGGGCAAGTATGTAGTCTGTTGTGGATGAGAGGGCTTGGGAAGTGAGTCAATTGTTGTTCGCTGCTGATACGTGAGAGTAAATGTGAATAAGAACAAGGTTATTAGGTTCAGTAGGGTTGAGGGGCAAGTTAGGAGGTAAGTTTGAATGGAGAAAAACTGGAGGAAGTGAAGTGTTTTACATATCTGGGAGTTGATTTCACAGTGAATAGAACCATGGAAGCGGAAGTGAGTCACAAGGGTGGGAAGGGGTGAAGATTCTGGGGGTGTTGAAAAGTGTGAGGAAAGAGAACATTATGGGTATGTTTGAAGGAATAGTGGTTCCAACGATGTTTTCTGGTTGTGAGGCATGGGCTATAGGTAGGTTTGTACAGAGGAGGTGATGTGTTTGAAATGAGATGTTTGAGGACAATATGTGGTGTGAGGTGGTTTGATTAAGTAATGAAAGGGTAAGAGAGATGTGTGGTGATAATAAGAGGGTGTATTGAAATGCTTTGGTCACATGGAGAGAATGAGTGAGAAAAGATTGACAAAGAAGATATATGTCAGAGGTTGAGGGAACAAGAAGCGGGAGACCAGATTGGAGGTGGAAGGATGGAGTGAAAAAGATTTTGAGCAATTGGGGTCTGAACATACAGGAGGGTGAAAGGTGTGCAAGGAATAGAGTGAATTGGAACAATGTGGTTTACTGGGGTCAGTGTGCTGTAAATGGACTGAACCAGGGCATGTGAAACGTCTTGGTTAAACCATGGAAAGTTGTGTGGGGTCTTGATGTTGATAGGGAGCTGTGGTTGACTTACCTTACCCTACTGGTTGTTGACTTCCCTAACTTCCTTGTAGTTGACTTCCCTTACTTTTCTGGTTGTTGACTTCCTTAACCTTCCTGGTTGATAACTTACCTAACCCTCCTGGTTGATGACAGCTAGCCTTCCTGGTTGATGACTTACGTAGCCTTCCTGGTTGATGACTTACCTAACCCTCCTGGTTGATGACTTAACTAACCTTCCTGGTTGATGACTTACCTAACCCTCCTGGTTGATGACTTAACTAACCTTCCTGGTTGATGACTTAACTAACCTTCCTGGTTGTTGACTTGCCTAACCTTCCCAGTTGATGACTTAACTAACCTTCCTGGTTGATGACTTGCCTACCCTTCCTGGTTGTTGACTTGCCTACCCTTCCTGGTTGATGACTCAGCTAACCTTCCTGGTTGTTGAACTTACCCAACCTTCCTGGTTGTTGACTTACCTGACCTTCCTGGTAGTTGACTTGCCTAACTTTCCTGGTTGTTGACTTCCCTAACCTTCCTGGTTGTTGACTTACCTAACCTCCCTGGTTGTTAACTTATCTTCCTGGTTGTTGACTTACCTAACCTTCTTGTTGACTTACCTAACCTTCCTGTTGACTTACCTAACCTTCCTGTTTGTGGATATACTTAACTTTCCTGGTTATTGACTTACCTAACCTTCCTGGTTGTTGAGTTACCTAACCTACCTGGATGTTGACTAGGCAAACCTTTCTAGTTTTTAAGATTTGATATTTGATATTATAATCAAAACTTGAAATACTCATGATTAAGCATCATGTCAACTGCTGACAAACGTCAACAAACTTGACAGACCAAACAGCTCTCCATGTTAAGGCTAAGTCTCCCCATAAGCAACCATCTGATACTACATCAGTTTTAGTATATTTTTACCATAAATTTTAGCTGATAAGAAAGGGTAATTGAGGTTTTCATAACTTGCTGATGTCTTTTTTACAAGTTTATCTGGTTTTTATAAACATCAAGTATTCATAATTCTCAAGTATTGCTTTATTTAAGACAGCATATTGCTGTTTGCAATATGAAGCATCAGAGTGCACTGCAGAGCTTTTGTTTTAATCTCTAAACAGTACACTGCATAAAAAAACCAAATCTTTCGATGTGCGAAGCAAATTTTTGATGCATAACTGAACTGGAGATTTACCAAAAATCTTACCTAACTTTTCTTAGTAGCTGAGATTTACTATACAATGCAGTGTTATAATGGAAAAAACATGAACAGTATTATTGTCTATTCTTTCTGACTTGTGACAAGAATCTGCACTGCACTTAACATTTTTGCCCCATAAGTAAACATGCTGGGTCCTGAAAAGTGTCCATTATCCACTAGAAAATAAAAGTAACAAAGAAACCATTTTTCTATTACCATTTGAACATTAAAAATGGTTGTATTTGCTATATCTATTAATGATAGTCCTTAATCACATAAATATATTTTTTCCTGCTTGACTGCCATTTCCCATGTTAGTGATATAACACAAGGAACATAAGAAGAAAGATTGCATCCATGTACATCCATTATTTAGCCGTCATGTGTAATGCACCAAACCACAGTTACCTTTCCACAGCCAGGCCTCACAGACTTTTCCATGGTTTACTCTGGATGCTTCCCATGCCCTTGCTTAGTCCATTGACAGCACGTGGACCCATGTATGCTACACCATTCTGGTTCACTTTATCCCATGCACACCTTTCACCTTCCTCCATATTTGGGACCCAGTCACTTAATATCTTGTTCTTTCCATCCTTCCATCTCCAATTTGGTCTCCCTATTCTTCTTGTTCTCTCCACTTTTGACGCAGATATCCTCTTTGTTATCTGTCCTCAGTCATTCTGTCCATATGACCAAACCATTTCTGTACACCTTCAGCTTAGCGAGATAGCACCAGGAAACAGACGAGGAAAGACACACCCACTCACATACACAGTCCTCTATTTTTAACGCTACATTGCTAACACAGGAAATTGCAAATATGTATGAAGATATATATATTTGTAGGGTTGTGCAAAGGAGTGTGGATGTGTTGGAACTCAAAATGTTTGAGGACAATATGTGGTGTGAGGTGGTTTGATCGAGTATGCAGTGAATGGGTAAGAGAGATGTTTGGTAATAAAAAGAGAGTGGTTGAAAGAGCAGAAGAGGGTGTGTTGAAATGGTTTGGATGCATGGAGAGAATGAGTGAGGAGAGATTGACAGGGAGGATATATGTGTCATAGGTGGAGGGAACAAGAAGTGGGAAACCAAATTGGAGTTGGAAGGATTGAGTGAAAAATATTTTGAGCAGTGGGGGCCTGAAGTTACAGGAGGGTGAAAGGCTTGCAAGGAACAGAGTGAATTAGAATGATGTGGTATACCAGGGTTGACGTGCTATCAGTAGATTGAACCAGGGCATGTGAAGCATCTGGGGTAAACCATGGAAAGGACTGTGGGGCCTGGATGTGGGAAGGGAGCTGTGCATTACACATGATAGTAAGATACTGAGTGTGAACAAATATGACCTTTTTTGTCTCGTCCTGTCACTACCTCGCTGGAGGGGGGAGGGGATGCTATTTCATGTGGGGGGGGGGGTGACTGGAATGGATGAAGGCAGCAAGTATGAATATGTACATATGTATATATATGTATGTATACATTGAAATGTGCTGAGAGGTGCAACTGGAGGGATGTCTGATCATTATCTTGTGGAGGCTAAGGTGAAGATTAGTATGGGTTTTCAGAAAAGAGGAGTGAATGTTGGGGTGAAGAAGGTGGTGAGAGTAAGTGAGCTTGGGAAGGAGACCTGTGTGGGGAAGTACCAGGAGAGACTGTGTACAGAATGAAAAAAGGTGAGAACAATGGAAGTAAGGGGAGTGGGGGAGGAATGGGATGTATTTAGGGAATCAGTGATGGATTGCGCAAAAGATGCTTGTGGCATGAGAAGAGTGGGAGGTGGGCTGTTTAGAAAGGGTAGTGAGTGGTGGGATGAAGAAGTAAGAGTATTAGTGAAAGAGAAGAGAGAGGCATTTGGACGATTTTTGCAGGGAAAAAATGCAATTGAGTGGGAGAAGTATAAAAGAAAGAGACAGGAGGTCAAGAGAAAGGTGCAAGAGGTGAAAAAAAGGGCAAATGAGAGTTGGGGTGAGAGACTATCAGTAAATTTTAGGGAGAATAAAAAAATGTTCTGGAAGGAGGTAAATAGGGTGCGTAAGACAAGGGAGCAAATGGGAACTTCAGTGAAGGGCGTAAATGGGGAGGTGATAACAAGTAGCGGTGATGTGAGAAGGAGATGGAATGAGTATTTTGAAGGTTTGTTGAATGTGTCTGATGACAGAGTGGCAGATATAGGGTGTTTTGGTCGAGGTGGTGTGCAAAGTGAGAGGGTTAGGGAAAATGATTTGGTAAACAGAGAAGAGGTAGTAAAAGCTTTGCGGAAGATGAAAGCCGGCAAGGCAGCAGGTTTGGATGGCATTGCAGTGGAATTTATTAAGAAAGGGGGTGACTGTATTGTTGACTGGTTGGTAAGGTTATTTAATGTATGTATGACTCATGGTGAGGTGCCTGTGGATTGGCGGAATGCGTGCATAGTGCCATTGTACAAAGGCAAAGGGGATAAGAGTGAGTGCTCAAATTACAGAGGTATAAGTTTGTTGAGTATTCCTGGTAAATTATATGGGAGGGTATTGATTGAGAGGGTGAAGGCATGTACAGAGCATCAGATTGGGGAAGAGCAGTGTGGTTTCAGAAGTGGTAGAGGATGTGTGGATCAGGTGTTTGCTTTGAAGAATGTATGTGAGAAATACTTAGAAAAGCAAATGGATTTGTATGTAGCATTTATGGATCTGGAGAAGGCATATGATAGAGTTGATAGAGATGCTCTGTGGAAGGTATTAAGATTATATGGTGTGGGAGGCAAGTTGTTAGAAGCAGTGAAAAGTTTTTATCGAGGATGTAAGGCATGTGTACGTGTAGGAAGAGAGGAAAGTGATTGGTTCTCAGTGAATGTAGGTTTGCGGCAGGGGTGTGTGATGTCTCCATGGTTGTTTAATTTGTTTATGGATGGGGTTGTAAGGGAGGTAAATGCAAGAGTCCTGGAAAGAGGGGCAAGTATGAAGTCTGTTGGGGATGAGAGAGCTTGGGAAGTGAGTCAGTTGTTGTTCGCTGATGATACAGCGCTGGTGGCTGATTCATGTGAGAAACTGCAGAAGCTGGTGACTGAGTTTGGTAAAGTGTGTGGAAGAAGAAAGTTGAGAGTAAATGTGAATAAGAGCAAGGTTATTAGGTACAGTAGGGGTGAGGGTCAAGTCAATTGGGAGGTGAGTTTGAATGGAGAAAAACTGGAGGAAGTGAAGTGTTTTAGATATCTGGGAGTGGATCTGTCAGCGGATGGAACCATGGAAGCGGAAGTGGATCATAGGGTGGGGGAGGGGGCGAAAATTTTGGGAGCCTTGAAAAATGTGTGGAAGTCGAGAACATTATCTCGGAAAGCAAAAATGGGTATGTTTGAGGGAATAGTGGTTCCAACAATGTTGTATGGTTGCGAGGCGTGGGCTATGGATAGAGATGTGCGCAGGAGGATGGATGTGCTGGAAATGAGATGTTTGAGGACAATGTGTGGTGTGAGGTGGTTTGATCGAGTAAGTAACGTAAGGGTAAGAGAGAGGTGTGGAAATAAAAAGAGCGTGGTTGAGAGAGCAGAAGAGGGTGTTTTGAAATGGTTTGGGCACATGGAGAGAATGAGTGAGGAGAGATTGACCAAGAGGATATATGTGTCGGAGGTGGAGGGAACGAGGAGAAGAGGGAGACCAAATTGGAGGTGGAAAGATGGAGTGAAAAAGATTTTGTGTGATCGGGGCCTGAACATGCAGGAGGGTGAAAGGAGGGCAAGAAATAGAGTGAATTGGAGTCATGTGGTATACAGGGGTTGACGTGCTGTCAGTGGATTGAAGCAAGGCATGTGAAGCGTCTGGGGTAAACCATGGAAAGCTGTGTAGGTATGTATATTTGCGTGTGTGGACGTGTGTATGTACATGTGTATGGGGGGGGGGGTTGGGCCATTTCTTTCGTCTGTTTCCTTGCGCTACCTCGCAAACGCGGGAGACAGCGACAAAGTATAAAAAAAAAAAAAAAAAAAAATGTGCATGTATGGGCGTTTATGTATATACATGTGTATGTGAGTGGGTTGGGCCATTCCTCATCTGTTTCCATGTGCTTCCTCGCTGACACTGGAGATGGCAGTAAAGTATAATGAAAAATGAAAAAAAATCTCAGAGGCTCAGATTGGGGTGTCTGTGTGTGGATGTAACCAAGATAAAAAAAAAAAAAGGAGAGATAGATAGCATGTTTGAGAAAAGGAACCTGAATGTTTTGGCTTCAAGTGAAATGAAGCTCAAGAGTAAAGGGGAAGAGTGGTTTGGGAATGTCTTTGGAGTAAAGTCAGGGGTTGGTGAGAGGACAAGAGCAAAGGAAGGAGCAGCACTACTCCTGAAGCAAGAGTTGTGGGAGTATGTGATAGAGTAAGAAAGTAAAGTCTTGATTGATATGGGTAAAACTGAAAGTGGATGGAGAGAAATGGGTGATTATTGGTGCCTAAGTACCTGGTCATGAAAACAATGATCATGAGAGGTAAGTGTTTTGGGAGCAGCTGAGTGAGTGTGTTAGCAGCTTTGATGCATGAGACCGAGTTATAGTGATGGGTGATTTGAATGCAAAGGTGAGTAATGTAGCAGTTGAGGGCATAATTGGTTTACATGGGGTGTTCCTTGTTGTAAATGGAAATGGTGAAGAGCTTGTAGATTTGTGTGATGAAAAAGAACAGGTGATTGGGCATACCTGGTTTAAAAAGAGAGATATACATAAGTATATGTATGTAAGTGGGAGAGATGGCCAGAGGGCGTTATTGGATTATGTGGGAGGCGCAACTGGAGGGATGTCTGATCATAATCTTGTGGAGGCGTAGATGAAGATTTGTAGAGGTTTTCAGAAAAGAAGAGAGAATGTTGGGGTGAAGAGAATGGTGCGAGTAAGTAAGCTTCGAAAGGAGACTGTGTGAGGAAGTACCAGGAGAGATTGAGTGCAGATTGGCAAAACATGAGAATAAATGATGTAAGGGGAGTGGGGAAAGAATGGGATGTATTTAGGGAAGCAATGATGACTTGTGTAAAAGATGCTTGTGGCATGAGGAAGGTGGAAGCTGGTCAGATGAGAAAAGGTGGTGACCGGTGGGATGAAGAAAAGAGGGGTTGATTGTGTTGTTGATTGGTTAGTAAGGATATTCAGTGTATGTATGATTCATGGTGAAGTGCCTGAGGATTGGCAGAATGCACCAATAGTGCCATTGTACAAAGGCAAAGGGGATAAAGGTGAGTGTTCAAATTACAGATGTATAAGTTTGTTGAGTATTCCTTGGAAATTTAAGGTAGGGTATTGATTGAGAGGGTAAAGGAATGTGCAGATCATCATATATGTATATATATATATATATATATATATATATATATATATATATATATATATATATATATATATATATATATATATATATTTTCACTGCTTCTAACAACTTTCCTCCCACACCATATATTCTTAATACCTTCCACAGAGCATCTCTATCAACTCTATCATATGCCTTCTCCAGATCCATAAATGCTACATACAAATCCATTTGCTTTTCTAAGTATTTCTCACATACATTCTTCAAAGCAAACACCTGATCCACACATCCTCTACCACTTCTGAAACCACACTGCTCTTCCCCAATCTGATGCTCTGTACATGCCTTCACCCTCTCAATCAATACCCTCCCATATAATTTACCAGGAATACTCAACAAACTTATACCTCTGTAATTTGAGCACTCACTCTTATCCCCTTTGCCTTTGTACAATGGCACTATGCACGCATTCCGCCAATCCTCAGGCACCTCACCATGAGTCATACATACATTAAATAACCTTACCAACCAGTCAACAATACAGTCACCCCCTTTTTTAATAAATTCCACTGCAACACCATCCAAACCTGCTGCCTTGCCGGCTTTCATCTTCCGCAAAGCTTTCACTACCTCTTCTCTGTTTACCAAATCATTTTCCCTAACCCTCTCACTTTGCACACCACCTCGACCAAAACACCCTATATCTGCCACTCTATCATCAAACACATTCAACAAACCTTCAAAATACTCACTCCATCTCCTTTTCACATCACCACTACTTGTTATCACCTCCCCATTTGCGCCCTTCACTGAAGTTCCCATTTGCTCCCTTGTTTTTATCGAGGATGTAAGGCATGTGTACGTGTAGGAAGAGAGGAAAGTGATTGGTTCTCAGTGAATGTAGGTTTGCGGCAGGGGTGTGTGATGTCTCCATGGTTGTTTAATTTGTTTATGGATGGGGTTGTTAGGGAGGTAAATGCAAGAGTTTTGGAAAGAGGGGCAAGTATGAAGTCTGTTGGGGATGAGAGAGCTTGGGAAGTGAGTCAGTTGTTGTTCGCTGATGATACAGCGCTGGTGGCTGATTCATGTGAGAAACTGCAGAAGCTGGTGACTGAGTTTGGTAAAGTGTGTGGAAGAAGAAAGTTAAGAGTAAATGTGAATAAGAGCAAGGTTATTAGGTACAGTAGGGTTGAGGGCCAAGTCAATTGGGAGGTGAGTTTGAATGGAGAAAAACTGGAGGAAGTGAAGTGTTTTAGACATCTGGGAGTGGATCTGGCAGCGGATGGAACCATGGAAGCGGAAGTGGATCATAGGGTGGGGAAGGGGGCAAAAATTCTGGGGGCCTTGAAGAATGTGTGGAAGTCGAGAACATTATCTCGGAAAGCAAAAATGGGTATGTTTGAAGGAATAGTGGTTCCAACAATGTTGTGTGGTTGCGAGGCGTGGGCTATGGATAGAGTTGTGCGCAGGAGGATGGATGTGCTGGAAATGAGATGTTTAAGGACAATGTGTGGTGTGAGGTGGTTTGATCGAGTGAGTAATGTAAGGGTAAGAGAGATGTGTGGAAATAAAAAGAGCGTGGTTGAGAGAGCAGAAGAGGGTGTTTTGAAGTGGTTTGGGCACATGGAGAGAATGAGTGAGGAAAGATTGACCAAGAGGATATATGTGTCGGAGGTGGAGGGAACAAGGAGAAGAGGGAGACCAAATTGGAGGTGGAAAGATGGAGTGAAAAAGATTTTGTGTGATCGGGGCCTGAACATGCAGGAGGGTGAAAGGAGGGCAAGGAATAGAGTGAATTGGAGCAATGTGGTATACCGGGGTTGACGTGCTGTCAGTGGATTGAATCAAGGCATGTGAAGCGTCTGGGGTAAACCATGGAAAGCTGTGTAGCTATGTATATTTGCGTGTGTGGACGTATGTATATACATATGTATGGGGTGGGTTGGGCCATTTCTTTCGTCTGTTTCCTTGTGCTACCTCGCAAACGCAGGAGACAGCGACAAAGTATAATAAAAAAAAATATAATATATATATATATATATATATATTTTTTTTTTTTTTTGCTTTGTCGCTGTCTCCTGCGTTTGCTAGGTAGTGCAAAGAAAAAGATGAAAGAAATGGCCCAACCCACCCCCATACACATGTATATACATACGTCCACACACGCAAATATACATACCTACACAGCTTTCCATGGTTTACCCCAGACGCTTCACATGCCTTGATTCAATCCACTGACAGCACGTCAACCCCGGTATACCACATTGCTCCAATTCACTCTATTCCTTGCCCTCCTTTCACCCTCCTGCATGTTCAGGCCCCGATCACACAAAATCTTTTTCACTCCATCTTTCCACCTCCAATTTGGTCTCCCTCTTCTCCTTGTTCCCTCCACCTCCGACACATATATCCTCTTGGTCAATCTTTCCTCACTCATTCTCTCCATGTGCCCAAACCACTTCAAAACACCCTCTTCTGCTCTCTCAACCACGCTCTTTTTATTTCCACACATCTCTCTTACCCTTACGTTACTCACTCGATCAAACCACCTCACACCACACATTGTCCTCAAACATCTCATTTCCAGCACATCCATCCTCCTGCGCACAACTCTATCCATAGCCCACGCCTCGCAACCATACAACATTGTTGGAACCACTATTCCTTCAAACATACCCATTTTTGCTTTCCGAGATAATGTTCTCGACTTCCACACATTCTTCAAGGCTCCCAGGATTTTCGCCCCCTCCCCCACCCTATGATCCACTTCCGCTTCCATGGTTCCATCCGCTGCCAGATCCACTCCCAGATATCTAAAACACTTTACTTCCTCCAGTTTTGCTCCATTCAAACTTACCTCCCGATTGACTTGACCCTCAACCCTACTGTATCTAATAACCTTGCTCTTATTCACATTTAATCTTAACTTTTTTCTTTCACACACTTTACCAAACTCAGTCACCAGCTTCTGCAGTTTCTCATATGAATCAGCCACCAGCGCTGTATCATCAGCGAACAACAACTGACTCACTTCCCAAGCTCTCTCATCCCCAATAGACTTCATACTTGCCCCTCTTTCCAAAACTCTTGCATTTACCTCCCTAACAACCCCATCCATAAACAAATTAAACAACCATGGAGACATCACACACCCCTGCCGCAAACCTACATTCACTGAGAACCAATCCCTTTCCTCTCTTCCTACACATACACATGCCTTACATCCTCGATAAAAACTTTTCACTGCTTCTATCAACTTGCCTCCCACACCATATATTCTTAATACCTTCCACAAAGCATTTCTCTCAACTCTATTATATGCCTTCTCCAGATCCATAAATGCTACATACAAATCCATTTGCTTTTCTGAGTATTTCTCACATACATTCTTCAAAGCAAACACCTGATCCACACATCCTCTACCACTTCTGAAACCACACTGCTCTTCCCCAATCTGATGCTCTGTACATGCCTTCACCCTCTCAATCAATACCCTCCCATATAATTTACCAGGAATACTCAACAAACTTATACCTCTGTAATTTGAGCACTCACTCTTATCCCCTTTGCCTTTGTACAATGGCACTATGCACGCATATGTATGAAAAAAAAAAAAAATATATATATATATATATATATATATATATATATATATATATATATATATATATATATATATATATATATATATATATATTCTACGACACGTGAGGAGTGTATGGGAAGTATTCTTTCACCCCTATCCCCAGGGATAATATATATATATATATATATATATATATATATATATATATATATATATATATATATATATATATATATATACATATATATATATATATATATATATATATATATATATATATATATATATATATATATATATATATATATACATACATATACACACATACACACATATATATTTTTTTTTTTTTTTTTTATACTTTGTCGCTGTCTCCCGCGTTTGCGAGGTAGCGCAAGGAAACAGACGAAAGAAATGGCCCCCCCCCATACACATGTACATACACACGTCCACACACGCAAATATACATACCTACACAGCTTTCCATGGTTTACCCCAGACGCTTCACATGCCTTGATTCAATCCACTGACAGCACGTCAACCCCTGTATACCACATCGCTCCATTTCACTCTATTCCTTGCCCTCCTTTCACCCTCCTGTATGTTCAGGCCCCGATTACACAAAATCTTTTTCACTCCATCTTTCTACCTCCAATTTGGTCTCCCTCTTCTCCTCGTTCCCTCCACCTCCGACACATATATCCTCTTGGTCAATCTTTCCTCACTCATTCTCTCCATGTGCCCAAACCATTTCAAAACACCCTTTTCTGCTCTCTCAACCACGCTCTTTTTATTTCCACACATCTCTCTTACCCTTACGTTACTTACTCGATCAAACCACCTCACACCACACATTGTCCTCAAACATCTCATTTCCAGCACGTCCATCCTCCTGCGCACAACTCTATCCATAGCCCACGCCTCGCAACCATACAACATTGTTGGAACCACTATTCCTTCAAACATACCCATTTTTGCTTTCCGAGATAATGTTCTCGACTTCCACACATTTTTCAAGGCTCCCAAAATTTTCGCCCCCTCCCCCACCCTATGATCCACTTCCGCTTCCATGGTTCCATCCGCTGCCAGATCCACTCCCAGATATCTAAAACACTTCACTTCCTCCAGTTTTTCTCCATTCAAACTCACCTCCCAATTGACTTGACCCTCAACCCTACTGTACCTAATAACCTTGCTCTTATTCACATTTACTCTTAACTTCCTTATTCCACACACTTTACCAAACTCAGTCACCAGCTTCTGCAGTTTCTCACATGAATCAGCCACCAGCACTGTATCATCAGCGAACAACAACTGACTCACTTCCCAAGCTCTCTCATCCCCAACAGACTTCATACTTGCCCCTCTTTCCAGGACTCTTGCATTTACCTCCCTAACAACCCCATCCATAAACAAATTAAACAACCATGGAGACATCACACACCCCTGCCGCAAACCTACATTCACTGAGAACCAATCACTTTCCTCTCTTCCTACACGTACACATGCCTTACATCCTCGATAAAAACTTTTCACTGCTTCTAACAACTTGCCTCCCACACCATATATTCTTAATACCTTCCACAGAGCATCTCTATCAACTCTATCATATGCCTTCTCCAGATCCATAAATGCTACATACAAATCCATTTGCTTTTCTAAGTATTTCTCACATACATTCTTCAAAGCAAACACCTGATCCACACATCCTCTACCACTTCTGAAACCGCACTGCTCTTCCCCAATCTGATGCTCTGTACATGCCTTCACCCTCTCAATCAATACCCTCCCATATAATTTACCAGGAATACTCAACAAACTTATACCTCTGTAATTTGAGCACTCACTCTTTTCCCCTTTGCCTTTGTACAATGGCACTATGCACGCATTCCGCCAATCCTCAGGCACCTCACCATGAGTCATACATACATTAAATAACCTTACCAACCAGTCAACAATACAGTCACCCCCTTTTTTAATAAATTCCACTGCAATACCATCCAAACCTGCTGCCTTGCCGGCTTTCATCTTCCGCAAAGCTTTTACTACCTCTTCTCTGTTTACCAAATCATTTTCCCTAACCCTCTCACTTTGCACACCACCTCGACCAAAACACCCTATATCTGCCACTCTGTCATCAGACACATTCAACAAACCTTCAAAATACTCATTCCGTCTCCTTCTCACATCACCACTACTTGTTATATATATATATATATATATATATATATATATATATATATATATATATATATATATATATATATATGCTGTATGGTTGCGAGGCGTGGGCTATGGATAGAGATGTGCGCAGGAGGATGGATGTGCTGGAAATGAGATGTTTGAGGACAATGTGTGGTGTGAGGTGGTTTGATCGAGTAAGTAACGTAAGGGTAAGAGAGATGTGTGGAAATAAAAAGAGCGTGGTTGAGAGAGCAGAAGAGGGTGTTTTGAAATGGTTTGGGCACATGGAGAGAATGAGTGAGGAGAGATTGACCAAGAGGATATATGTGTCGGAGGTGGAGGGAACGAGGAGAAGAGGGAGACCAAATTGGAGGTGGAAAGATGGAGTGAAAAAGATTTTGTGTGATCGGGGCCTGAACATGCAGGAGGGTGAAAGGAGGGCAAGAAATAGAGTGAATTGGAGTCATGTGGTATACAGGGCTTGACGTGCTGTCAGTGGATTGAAGCAAGGCATGTGAAGCGTCTGGGGTAAACCATGGAAAGCTGTGTAGGTATGTATATTTGCGTGTGTGGACGTGTGTATGTACATGTGTATGGGGGGGGGGTTGGGCCATTTCTTTCGTCTGTTTCCTTGCGCTACCTCGCAAACGCGGGAGACAGCGACAAAGTATAAAAAAAAAAAAAAAAAAAAAAAAAAAATAAAGAAGAGTGAATGTTGGGGTGAAGAGGGTGGTGAGAGTAAGTGAGCTTGAGAAGGAGACCTGTGTGAGGAAGTACCAGGAGAGACTGAGGACAGAATGGAAAAAGGTGAGAACAATGGAAGTAAGGGGAGTGGGGGAGGAATGGGATGTATTTAGGGAATCAGTGATGGATTGCACAAAAGATGCTTGTGGCATGAGAAGAGTGGGAGGTGGGTTGATTAGAAAGGGTAGTGAGTGGTGGGATGAAGAAGTAAGAGTAATAGTGAAAGAGAAGAGAGAGGCATTTGGACGATTTTTGCAGGGAAAAAATGCAATTGAGTGGGAGATGTATAAAAGAAAGAGACAGGAGGTCAAGAGAAAGGTGCAAGAGGTGAAAAAAAGGGCAAATGAGAGTTGGGGTGAGAGAGTATCATTAAATTTTAGGGAGAATAAAAAGATGTTCTGGAAGGAGGTAAATAAAGTGCGTAAGACAAGGGAGCAAATGGGAACTTCAGTGAAGGGCACAAATGGGGAGGTGATAACAAGTAGTGGTGATGTGAGAAGGAGATGGAGTGAGTATTTTGAAGGTTTGTTGAATGTGTTTGATGATAGAGTGGCAGATATAGGGTGTTTTGGTCGAGGTGGTGTGCAAAGTGAGAGGGTTAGGGAAAATGATTTGGTAAACAGAGAAGAGGTAGTGAAAGCTTTGCGGAAGATGAAAGCCGGCAAGGCAGCAGGTTTGGATGGTATTGCAGTGGAATTTATTAAAAAAGGGGGTGACTGTATTGTTGACTGGTTGGTAAGGTTATTTAATGTATGTATGACTCATGGTGAGGTGCCTGAGGATTGGCAGAATGCGTGCATAGTGCCATTGTACAAAGGCAAAGGGGATGAGAGTGAGTGCTCAAATTACAGAGGTATAAGTTTGTTGAGTATTCCTGGTAAATTATATGGGAGGGTATTGATTGAGAGGGTGAAGGCATGTACAGAGCATCAGATTGGGGAAGAGCATTGTTGTTTCAGAAGTGGTAGAGGATGTGTGGATCAGGTGTTTGCTTTGAAGAATGTATGTGAGAAATACTTAGAAAAGCAAATGGATTTGTATGTAGCATTTATGGATTTGGAGAAGGCATATGATAGAGTTGATAGAGATGCTCTGTGGAAGGTATTAAGAATATATGGTGTGGGAGGAAAGTTGTTAGAAGCAGTGAAAAGTTTTTATCGAGGATGTAAGGCATGTGTACGTGTAGGAAGAGAGGAAAGTGATTGGTTCTCAGTGAATGTAGGTTTGCGGCAGGGGTGTGTGATGTCTCCATTGTTGTTTAATTTGTTTATGGATGGGGTTGTTAGGGAGGTAAATGCAATAGTTTTGGAAAGAGGGGCAAGTATGAAGTCTGTTGGGGATGAGAGAGCTTGGGAGGTGAGTCAGTTGTTGTTCGCTGATGATACAGCGCTGTTGGCTGATTCATGTGAGAAACTGCAGAAGCTGGTGACTGAGTTTGGTAAAGTGTGTGGAAGAAGAAAGTTAAGAGTAAATGTGAATAAGAGCAAGGTTATTAGGTACAGTAGGGTTGAGGGTCAAGTCAATTGGGAGGTGAGTTTGAATGGAGAAAAACTGGAGGAAGTGAAGTGTTTTAGATATCTGGGAGTGGATCTGGCAGCGGATGGAACCATGGAAGCGGAAGTGGATCATAGGGTGGGGGAGGGGGCGAAAATTCTGGGGGCCTTGAAGAATGTGTGGAAGTCGAGAACATTATCTCGGAAAGCAAAAATGGGTATGTTTGAAGGAATAGTGGTTCCAACAATGTTGTATGGTTGCGAGGCGTGGGCTATGGATAGAGTTGTGCGCAGGAGGATGGATGTGCTGGAAATGAGATGTTTGAGGATAATGTGTGGTGTGAGGTGGTTTGATCGAGTGAGTAACGTAAGGGTAAGAGAGATGTGTGGAAATAAAAAGAGCGTGGTTGAGAGAGCAGAAGAGGGTGTTTTGAAGTGGTTTGGGCACATGGAGAGGATGAGTGAGGAAAGATTGACCAAGAGGATATATGTGTCGGAGGTGGAGGGAACAAGGAGAAGAGTGAGACCAAATTGGAGGTGGAAAGATGGAGTGAAAAAGATTTTGTGTGATCGGGGCCTGAACATGCAGGAGGGTGAAAGGAGGGCAAGGAATAGAGTGAATTGGAGCGATGTGGTATACCGGGGTTGACATGCTGTCAGTGGATTGAATCAAGGCATGTGAAGCGTCTGGGGTAAGCTATGGAAAGCTGTGTAGGTATGTATATTTGCGTGTGTGGACGTATGTATATACATGTGTATGGGTGGGGTTGGGCTACTTCTTTCGTCTGTTTCCTTGCGCTACCTCGCAAACGCGGGAGACAGCGACATGTGATAGAATGTAAGAAAGTAAATTCTCGATTAATATGGGTGAAATTGAAAGTTGATGGAGAGAGGTGGGTGATTATTGGTGCATATGCACCTGGGTATGAGAATAAAGATCATGAGAGGCAAGTGTTTTGGGAGCAGCTAAATGAGTGTGTTAGCGGTTTTGATGCACGAGACCGGGTTATAGTGATGGGTGATTTGAATGCAAAGGTGAGTAATGTGGCAGTTGAGGGAATAATTGGTATGCATGGGGTGTTCAGTGTTGTAAATGGAAATGGTGAAGAGCTTGTAGATTTATGTGCTGAAAAAGGACTGATGATTGGGAATACCTGGTTTAAAAAGCGAGATATACATAAGTATACTTATGTAAGTAGGAGAGATGGCCAGAGAGCGTTATTGGATTACGTGTTAATTGACAGGCGTGCGAAAGAGAGACTTTTGGATGTCAATGTGCTGAGAGGTGCAACTGGAGGGATGTCTGATCATTATCTTGTGGAGGCTAAGGTGAAGATTAGTATGGGTTTTCAGAAAAGAAGAGTGAATGTTGGGGTGAAGAAGGTGGTGAGAGTAAGTGAGCTTGGGAAGGAGACCTGTGTGAAGAAGTATCAGGAGAGACTGTGTACAGAATGGAAAAAGGTGAGAACAATGGAAGTAAGGGGAGTGGGGGAGGAATGGGATGTATTTAGGGAATCAGTGATGGATTGCGCAAAAGATGCTTGTGGCATGAAAAGAGTGGGAGGTGGGCTGTTTAGAAAGGGTAGTGAGTGGTGGGATGAAGAAGTAAGAGTATTAGTGAAAGAGAAGAGAGAGACATTTGGACGATTTTTGCAGGGAAAAAATGCAATTGAGTGGGAGATGTATAAAAGAAAGAGACAGGAGGTCAAGAGAAAGGTGCAAGAGGTGAAAAAAAGGGCAAATGAGAGTTTGGGTGAGAGACTATCAGTAAATTTTAGGGAGAATAAAAAGATGTTCTGGAAGGAGGTAAATAGTGTGTGTAAGACAAGGGAGCAAATGGGAACTTCAGTGAAGGGCGTAAATGGGGAGGTGATAACAAGTAGTGGTGATGTGAGAAGGAGATGGAATGAGTATTTTGAAGGTTTGTTGAATGTGTCTGATGACAGAGTGGCAGATATAGGGTGTTTGGGTCGAGGTGGTGTGCAAAGTGAGAGGGTTAGGGAAAATGATTTGGTAAACAGAGAAGAGGTAGTAAAAGCTTTGTGGAAGATGAAAGCCGGCAAGGCAGCAGGTTTGGATGGTATTGCAGTGGAATTTATTAAAAAAGGGGGTGACTGTATTGTTGACTGGTTGGTAAGGTTATTTAATGTATGTATGACTCATGGTGAGGTGCCTGAGGATTGGCGGAATGCGTGCATAGTGCCATTGTACAAAGGCAAAGGGGATAAGAGTGAGTGCTCAAATTACAGAGGTATAAGTTTGTTGAGTATTCCTGGTAAATTATATGGGAGGGTATTGATTGAGAGGGTGAAGGCATGTACAGAGCATCAGATTGGGGAAGAGCAGTGTGGTTTCAGAAGTGGTAGAGGATGTGTGGATCAGGTGTTTGCTTTGAAGAATGTATGTGAGAAATACTTAGAAAAGCAAATGGATTTGTATGTAGCATTTATGGATCTGGAGAAGGCATATGATAGAGTTGATAGAGATGCTCTGTGGAAGGTATTAAGAATATATGGTGTGGGAGGCAAGTTGTTAGAAGCAGTGAAAAGATTTTATCGAGGATGTAAGGCATGTGTACGTTTAGGAAGAGAGGAAAGTGATTGGTTCTCAGTGAATGTAGGTTTGCGGCAGGGGTGTGTGATGTCTCCATGGTTGTTTAATTTGTTTATGGATGGGTGTTGTTAGGGAGGTAAATGCAAGAGTCTTGGAAAGAGGGGCAAGTATGAAGTCTGTTGGGGATGAGAGAGCTTGGGAAGTGAGTCAGTTGTTGTTCGCTGATGATACAGCGCTGGTGGCGGATTCATGTGAGAAACTGCAGAAGCTGGTGACGGAGTTTGGTAAAGTGTGTGGAAGAAGAAAGTTAAGAGTAAATGTGAATAAGAGCAAGGTTATTAGGTACAGTAGGGTTGAGGGTCAAGTCAATTGGGAGGTGAGTTTGAATGGTGAAAAACTGGAGGAAGTGAAGTGTTTTAGATATCTGGGAGTGGATCTGTCAGCGGATGGAACCATGGAAGCGGAAGTGGATCATAGGGTGGGGGAGGGGGCGAAAATTTTGGGAGCCTTGAAAAATGTGTGGAAGTCGAGAACATTATCCCGGAAAGCAAAAATGGGTATGTTTGAAGGAATAGTAGTTCCAACAATGTTGTATGGTTGCGAGGCGTGGGCTATGGATAGAGTTGTGCGCAGGAGGATGGATGTGCTGGAAATGAGATGTTTGAGGACAATGTGTGGTGTGAGGTGGTTTGATCGAGTAAGTAACGTAAGGGTAAGAGAGATGCGTGGAAATAAAAAGAGCGTGGTTGAGAGAGCAGAAGAGGGTGTTTTGAAATGGTTTGGGCACATGGAGAGAATGAGTGAGGAAAGATTGACCAAGAGGATATATGTGTCGGAGGTGGAGGGAACGAGGAGAAGAGTGAGACCAAATTGGAGGTGGAAAGATGGAGTGAAAAAGATTTTGTGTGATCGGGGCCTGAACATGCAGGAGGGTGAAAGGAGGGCAAGGAATAGAGTGAATTGGAGCGATGTGGTATACAGGGGTTGACGTGCTGTCAGTGGATTGAATCAAGGCATGTGAAGCGTCCGGGGTAAACCATGGAAAGCTGTGTAGGTATGTATATTTGCGTGTGTGGACGTGTGTATGTACATGTGTATGGGGGGGGTTGGGCCATTTCTTTCGTCTGTTTCCTTGCGCTACCTCACAAACGTGGGAGACAGCGACAAAGTATAAAAAAAAAAAAAAAAAAATATATATATATATATATATATATATATATATATATATATATATATATATATATATATTTTTTTTTTTTTTTCTTATACTTTGTCGCTGTCTCCCGCGTATGCGAGGTAGCGCAAGGAAACAGACGAAAGAAATGGCCCAACCCCCCCCCCATACACATGTATAAACATACGTCCACACACGCAAATATACATACCTACACAGCTTTCCATGGTTTACCCCAGACGTTTCACATGCCTTGATTCAATCCACTGACAGCATGTCAACCCCGGTATACCACATCGCTCCAATTCACTCTATTCCTTGCCCTCCTTTCACCCTCCTGCATGTTCAGGCCCCGATCACACAAAATCTTTTTCACTCCATCTTTCCACCTCCAATTTGGTCTTCCTCTTCTCCTTGCTCCCTCCACCTCCGACACATATATCCTCTTGGTCAATCTTTCCTCACTCATCCTCTCCATGTGCCCAAACCACTTCAAAACACCCTCTTCTGCTCTCTCAACCACGCTCTTTTTATTTCCACACATCTCTCTTACCCTTACGTTACTCACTCGATCAAACCACCTCACACCACACATTATCCTCAAACATCTCATTTCCAGCACATCCATCCTCCTGCGCACAACTCTATCCATAGCCCACACCTCGCAACCATACAACATTGTTGGAACCACTATTCCTTCAAACATACCCATTTTTGCTTTCCGAGTTAATGTTCTCGACTTCCACACATTCTTCAAGGCCCCCAGAATTTTCGCCCCCTCCCCCACCCTATGATCCACTTCCGCTTCCATGGTTCCATCAGCTGCCAGATCCACTCCCAGATATCTAAAACACTTCACTTCCTCCAGTTTTTCTCCATTCAAACTCGCCTCCCAATTGACTTGACCCTCAACCCTACTGTACCTAATAACTTTGCTCTTGTTCACATTTACTCTTAACTTTCTTCTTTTACACACTTTACCAAACTCAGTCACCAGCTTCTGCAGTTTCTCACATGAATCAGCCACCAGCGCTGTATCATCAGCGAACAACAACTGACTCACTTCCCAAGCTCTCTCATCCCCAACAGACTTCATACTTGCCCCTCTTTCCATATATATATATATATATATATATATATATATATATATATATATATATATATATATATATATATAAGGGGAGTGGGGGAGGAATGGGATGTATTTAGGGAATCAGTGATGGATTGCGCAAAAGATGCTTGTGGCATGAGAAGAGTGGGAGGTGGGTTGATTAGAAAGGGTAGTGAGTGGTGGGATGAAGAAGTAAGATTATTAGTGAAAGAGAAGAGAGAGGCATTTGGACGATTTTTGCAGGGAAAAAATGCAATTGAGTGGGAGATGTATAAAAGAAAGAGACAGGAGGTCAAGAGAAAGGTGCAAGAGGTGAAAAAGATGGCAAATGAGAGTTGGGGTGAGAGAGTATCATTAAATTTTAGGGAGAATAAAAAGATGTTCTGGAAGGAGGTAAATAAAGTGTGTAAGACAAGTGAGCAAATGGGAACTTCAGTGAAGGGCGCAAATGGGGAGGTGATAACAAGTAGTGGTGATGTGAGAAGGAGATGGAGTGAGTATTTTGAAAGTTTGTTGAATGTGTTTGATGATAGAGTGGCAGATATAGGGTGTTTTGGTCGGGGTGGTGTGCAAAGTGAGAGGGTTAGGGAAAATGATTTGGTAAACAGAGAAGAGGTAGTAAAAGCTTTGCGGAAGATGAAAGCCGGCAAGGCAGCAGGTTTGGATGGTATTGCAGTGGAATTTATTAAAAAAGGGGGTGACTCTATTATTGACTGGTTGGTAAGGTTATTTAATGTATGTATCACTCTTGGTGAGGTGCCTGAGGATTGGTGGAATGCATGCATAGTGCCATTGTACAAAGGCAAAGGGGATAAGAGTGAGTGCTCAAATTACAGAGGTATAAGTTTGTTGAGTATTCCTGGTAAATTATATGGGAGGGTGTTGATTGAGAGGGTGAAGGCATGTACAGAGCATTAGATTAGGGAAGAGCAGTGTGGTTTCAGAAGTGGTAGAGGATGTTTGGATCAGGTGTTTGCTTTGAAGAATGTATGTGAGAAATACTTAGAAAAGCAAATGGATTTGTATGTAGCATTTATGGATCTGGAGAAGGCATATGATAGAGTTGATAGAGATGCTCTGTGGAAGGTATTAAGAATATATGGTATGGGAGGCAAGTTGTTAGAAGCAGTAAAAAGTTTTTATCGAGGATGTAAGGCATGTGTACGTGTAGGAAGAGAGGAAAGTGATTGGTTCTCAGTGGATGTAGGTTTGCGGCAGGGGTGTGTGATGTCTCCATGGTTGTTTAATTTGTTTATGGATGGGGTTGTTAGGGAGATGAATGCAAGAGTTTTGGAAAGAGGGGCAAGTATGAAGTCTGTTGTGGATGAGAGAGCTTGGGAAGTGAGTCAGTTGTTGTTCACTGATGATACAGCGCTGGTGGCTGATTCGGGTGAGAAACTGCAGAAGCTGGTGACTGAGTTTGGTAAAGTGTGTGAAAGAAGAAAGTTAAGAGTAAATGTGAATAAGAGGAAGGTAATTAGGTACAGTAGGGTTGAGGGTCAAGTCAATTGGGAGGTAAGTTTGAATGGAGAAAAACTGGAGGAAGTAAAGTGTTTTAGATATCTGGGAATGGATCTGGCAGCAGATGGAACCATGGAAGCGAAAGTGGATCATAGGGTGGGGAGGGGGCGAAAATTCTGTTAGCCTTGAAGAATGTGTGGAAGTCGAGAACATTATCTCGGAAAGCAAAAATGTGTATGTTTGAAGGAATAGTGGTTCCAACAATGTTGTATGGTTGCGAGGCGTGGGCTATGGATAGAGTTGTGCGCAGGAGGATGGATGTGCTGGAAATGAGATGTTTGAGGACAATGTGTGGTGTGAGGTGGTTTGATCGTATAAGTAACGTAAGGGTAAGAGAGATGTGTGGAAATAAAAAGAGCATGGTTGAGAGAGCAGAAGAGGGTGTTTTGAAATGGTTTGGTCACATGGAGAGAATGAGTGAGGAAAGATTGACCAAGAGGATATATGTGTCGGAGGTGGAGGGAACGAGGAGAAGTGGGAGACCAAATTAGAGGTGGAAAGATGGAGTGAAAAACATTTTGTGTGATCGGGGCCTGAACATGCAGGAGGGTGAAAGGAGGGCAAGGAATAGAGTGAATTGGATCGATGTGGTATACCGGGGTTGACGTGCTGTCAGTGGATTGAAATCAGGGGATGTGAAGTGTCTGGGGAAAACCATGGAAAGCTGTGTAGGTATGTATATTTACGTGTGTGGATGTATGTATATACATGTTTATGGGGGTGGGTTAGGCCATTTCTTTCGTCTGTTTCCTTGCGCTACCTCGGAAACGCGGGAGACAGCGACAAAGCAAAAAAAAAAAATAAATATAAATATATATATGTTTTTGGCTTTGCTTTTGGTCATGAGAAGAATGATTATGAGAGGCACATGTTTTGGGAGCAGGTTGAGTGAATGTATCAGCAATTTTAATGTATGGGACTGGGTATCAGTGATGGCTAATTCAAATTTAAAGGTAAGTTTTGTGCCATTTGAGGTTATGATTTGGAGCAATGGATCTTCAGTGTTATGAATGGAAATGGTCATGAGATTGTGGAGTTGTGTGGTGTCAGATGATTGTTGCTTGGGAAAACATGATTGAGAGAGGATATACGAGGTGGTTAGCCGGCATTATTAGATTACGTATTAATTGATTGATACATAAAAGAGAGACTTTTTGATGTAGATGTGTTGAGATGGTCAGCTGGTGTGATATCTGATCACTGTCTTGTGGATGCAAGGATGAAGATTTGTAAAGGATTTTGGAAAAGAGGAAACAATGGTGGGGAGAAGAGAATGGTGAGAGTAAGTGAGCTTGGAAAGGAGATTAGTGTGCAGAAGCACCAGGAGAGATTGAGAGTAGAATGGCAAAAGTTGTGAGTAAATGAAGCAAAGGGAGTGGGTGAGGAATGGGAAATATTTAAGGAAGCAATGATGGCATGTGCAAGCGATGCGTGTGGCATGAGAAAGGGGGGAGGTGAGCAGTTCAGAAAGGGTAATGAGTGGTGGGATGAAGTAAGAGAAAAGAGAGGTGTTTGGGTGGTACTTACAGAGGTGTGCAAATGATTGGGAAATGTATTTGAGAAAGTGGCAGAATGTCGAGAGGATTGTGCAAATGAGACTTGGATTGAGAGAGTATTGTTAAACTTTTAGATGAATAAAATGATGTTTTGGAAAGAGGTTAGTAATGTGCAAAAGACAAGAGAACAAATGGGAACATTGGTTAAGGGGGAAAAAAGGGGAAGTGATAATAGGTAGTGAGGAGAAGATGGATGAGTATTTTGGCAGATCGTTGAATATGTTTGGTGATAGAGTGGCAGATAAAGGTTGTTTAGGTTGGGTTGGTATGCGAAGTGAGAGATTCATGGAGAGTGGTTTAGTGAAGAGCGAAGAGGTGATGAAAGCCTTGTGTAAGATGAAATGTGTCAGGGTGACTGAAGTGGATGGTATTGCAGTTGAATTTATTAAGAAAGGTGGTGACTGTTTTTTTTATTAGCTGGTAAGATCTTCAATGTAGACACCTGTGTGGATGTTAGGAAGGAGATGGAGAGGACACTTTTGTGGATGATAGCAAGGAGATGGAGAGGACACCTTTGTGGATATCATGGAGATGGAGAGGACACCTTTGTGGTTGTTACCAAGGAAATGGAGAGGACACCTGTGTTGGTGTTAGCAAGGAGATGAAGACCTGTGTAGATGTTATCAAGGATATGGAAAGGCCAATTGTGTGGATGATTGTAAGGAGACAGAGGACATCTGTGTGGATTATAGCTTGGAAATTTAGAGAACACCTGTATGGATGATAGCAAAGAGATGGAGAGAACACTTGTGTGGATGATTGTAAAGTGATGGAGAGGACACCCATATGGATGATGGCTATGAGATGAGTAAAATACTAAATATATAGTATGAATTTGTATTCATTGACCCAAAAATCATCTGAAAAATGAATAACCGAAATGACTTATTCTGCTTAAACAGCAATTCACAAAATGTTACACATAGTAGCTTTAATGATCATACTGAAGGACTTTATAAGGGCCTTTGAAGGACTTTATAAGGGCCTTTGAAGGACTTTGTAAGGGCCTTTGATAATTTAACCATGCATCTTGCTTCAAGACAGACTTTTGGAATTCAGTCTTTCTATATAAATGTAATTCTCATTTGTTCAGGCAGTGCACATCATCAGGAAAGAGTGCCCAGATTTTGGCGTATTCTTAGAAAGTTTGAAATTGATTCCTGTAGCTCCATTCCAAAAAAAAGTAGCCAGTGGGATAGATGTTACACATCAAGAATATTTTTGGTAGAATCCTAAGATATAGGTTGACCGACTTCATAAAAGCTAAAGATTTTTATAACTCGTTGGAACATGATGTTGAGATGGGAAGATTTTGCTTCTCACTCTTGTATTTTCTCTGTGACATAATTGTATAAGCATGAGAGAATTAACAAAATACACAGACTTTGCAGAAGCCTTTGACAGATGTGACTTTATGTCAAAGTACATGACATGTATAAACTGAAAATAATTAGAAAAGAAGGAAGATGGATGTACAACAGCTTAACAAACAGATCACATGTTTTTGGAAATCAAGCAGATTCCAATGTATTTAAGATAGAAATACCTAGTTCCCTAAGGGGCTGTGTCAGCAGCTCTGGTGTTTGTAATTTTAATCTCTAATATTAATGCAAACACAAACCACAGTTTCATGTTATCTTGTACTGATGATTTGAGAATAATTATGAAAATCTCATCAGTAAAAGACTTTCGAAAACTAAACATGCATCAAGTCTTCCAGTGGGCTTATGATAACAATATGCTTTTGATGGTGAAAAGTTTCAATTTCTTTGCTATGTTAGAGGTAAAGAAAAAAGAAACAGAATACTGAACAGAAATGAACACCATCTTATACCTGAATAACAGTATAAAAATGCTCATAGTGACAGTGTGTGGTGACTTTATCCTCAATTGATGCAATGCAATAATGGTTTCTTACAAAAAGATGGTTAGGCTGGTTTTTACAGATCCTCAAGATGAAAGGTATAACTAATAGTGATACCCATCAAGACACTAATACTGTCCCCAGTGTGCTAACATCACTACTCATGGCAAGCAAAATTGCCAAGTTAGAAAGCATGCAGAAATCTTTCACTTCTCATATTGATGGCTCAAAACTTGAAAAATTGCACTGGGAACAACTGAAAATACTGAATTTGTACTCTTTAGAGAACAGACATGAAAGGTATACTGTGATTTACATTTGGGAGATCTTTAAAGGCATTGTTCCCAATATGTGCTCAAAAATTATACCGTATTGGCATGCTAGGCATGTAAGAATGTGAGATATTACCCTTTGAAAGTGAATGGTGCAGTGTATAGAATGAATGATATCAGTAAAGACATGTAGGTCTCACAATTATTTGATATGTGACTTTCACATCCAACATGGTGGCCTTGTTATATGATGTTTAAGGAAGTTGATCCTTATTACACCTCATTTGATATTTTACTTGCCTCCTTTAAAACCCTATGCTGGCCTTTTTGTGTGATGATTTAAGGTGAATAATCATGACACCATTTTTAGGGGGTGAATCTTTAAGGTAATACCAATCAAGCAAATGCTTTCTTAGTTGGCCATGAGGCTTTATCAGTGGTAGAGATTTTTTCTTAGAACATACATACATTTTATTGGCACAATTTTAATGACATTCCCTGATCAGCATGAAGTTGTTGCATTTCAGTTCATGCAAAGGGTCCTACCCTACATAGGGCTTTCATTTCTTGGTTTTGGCTTAATAGCCAGACCTGGCAATTATCTTGTTAATGCTAGAAGTTAAGGAAAACTTTGATTTACAGATTATTTAGACAAACAGTGATGCAATACATGACCATAAGTAGAAGGTATTTACAAAACAATGGTTTGACATGACCAGTAGCAGAATATAATTACAAAACAATGAATTAACTGATGCCCTTAACAGTTTATTTACAAAACAATGATTTTGCAGATTATCATAGTCCCTCCAGTAATGCAACTGATAATCCACATGGTAAAATTTAGCTTACATTATTTATTAGGTATGATATTGCCTGCATGAGTCTTACTTTCTTTTGCAAGTTTAATCTCTGAATTTTGGTAAAGTTCATCCTTTTATCCTCTCCTACCCATATGAGCAAAGCATTGTTTATTGATTATATATGCAGGCTTAGTTCCTTAGGTTTAAGGCATTAGTAGTTTGGCTCAGGTCTCCAGTTAGTGCTTCACGTACTTTTGCAGGAACCAGACACCAAATCATGGGTGATCAATACCAAGTAATAACAGCTCCCATTGTTGGCGTGCGCGTGACAAGTAGCTTGAGCAGTTTCATGGCGGAGAAGAGATTTGATCGCAGTTTAACCATTGGTAATCTTAAGGTGAGCTACATTTTATCTTAGTTTTTGTTGTTTGAGAAAACAAAGCAGAGTCTACAATCTTGTTCGTAAGTGACTGTAGATAGAGGTATGTTGTTTGAGAAGACAATTCAGAGTTTATAATCTTGTTCATAAGTGACAGTAGATAAAAGTATGAAAGTGATTAGATTTACAGACAGTTTTTTCATAAGATCAATGTGTGCTGAATAATTTCATTTTGCCCTTTTTGTTGTAATTTGTTTCAGTAATTAGTTTGTTCTAAACTGATTAATGTTTTGTTTATTACTAAAAAGTTTCATGCAAACACCAGTGTGAACATCTTACATGACCTAACAGTTACATCGCAGCACCCTGGCAATTATCATGCAACACTCCATTATGCATTTAGAACACTGGTTCACACACAACAGAATGTTTGTATCTCCACAGAATTCCACTATTACTCTCTTGACCTCTGTAAAACAAGAATCCACCCTATACACTCACCTCTGTAAATTGTTAACCATTCACGCCAAACAAAACACAAGCCATACTGAGCATCACGCAGTATGCATGTGTTGCTTTATGCACCATAATCATCAATAAAAAGGAAATTGACAAACTAAATTCCTTTTGAACACTCAACTAGCACCAGTTTCAGAAAAAGAAACTTTGTGTTCTATGCAAACAAAATGATTCTATCTCAAAACTATGCTTTACCTGTTTGGTCACCTTCCACGCTTCTGACCCAGACATCCTCTTGAACACTTGTGTCTACTCTTGCTCTATCTGGTGTGGTTCAGGACCTTCTCCATTATGCCATATGTACAGTACTATACTTTTCCTTGGTTTTTTTTTTTTTTTTTTTGCTTTGTCGCTGTCTCCCGCGTTTGCGAGGTAGCGCAAGGAAACAGACGAAAGAAATGGCCCAACCCACCCCCATACACATGTATATACATACGTCCACACACGCAAATATACATACCTACACAGCTTTCCATGGTTTACCCCAGACGCTTCACATGCCTTGATTCAATCCACTGACAGCACGTCAACCCCGGTATACCACATCGCTCCAATTCACTCTATTTCTTGCCCTCCTTTCACCCTCCTGCATGTTTAGGCCCCGATCACACAAAATCTTTTTCACTCCATCTTTCCACCTCCAATTTGGTCTCCCTCTTCTCCTCGTTCCCTCCACCTGCGACACATATATTCTCTTGGTCAATCTTTCCTCACTCATTCTCTCCATGTGCCCGAACCATTGCAAAACACCCTCTTCTGCTCTCTCAACCACGCTCTTTTTATTTCCACACATCTCTCTTACCCTTACGTTACTTACTCGATCAAACCACCTCACACCACACATTGTCCTCAAACATCTCATTTCCAGCACATCCATCCTCCTGCGCACAACTCTATCCATAGCCCACGCCTCGCAACCATACAACATTGTTGGAACCACTATTCCTTCAAACATACCCATTTTTGCTTTCCGAGATAATGTTCTCGACTTCCACACATTCTTCAAGGCTCTCAGAATTTTCCTTGGTGTGACAAGAATTTCACTAAAGACCTGTTAGTAGGAGACTAAGTTAAATTCATCATGTGTTATTTTTGTGATTTATGCCATAGAGTATCAAAAGATATCAGTGACTGTATAGTAAATAGACTTAATGTATGTGAAGATGCCTTTTGTGAAAGAATGCTGGAACTTTAAATTTGGAGAGGAAAATGAGGATGTAACAAAGAAAATTGATAACTTTGAACCTAGATTAGTTACAGTGTAGATGTTAGTGGATAGTCTGTATGGGTATTTATCTGTATCTCTGATGCTCCTTCCCTTTGTGAACTATCATCAAAGGGTTGCCATGGCAAAAGAATCTCCACTTATCCCTGTTCTTACATGCCACCCTCGCATACACCATTCCACGCATTCTTCCTCTGTTTCTCTCTTCCCAGTATTCCTCCACCCTGTTTTCCCATGTCACAGGTGACATACCCCTTTAATTGTTCTCTCATACACTCTTTCATTGCGCATTCTTTCTACATGCCCATAGCACCTCAAAGTATTATGTTTCATCCATTCTACCATTCCACGATTCACTCTCTTTGCATTTCCTGCCATACCACATCTGTCATACACCCTTTCATTTCTTTCTTCATTCCATCCAGTCACATATCATGCTCTTCTCAAATGGCTCATTTCTACAGCCTGGATTCTTGACTTTTGCGACTCATTCCATGTCCATGTTCAGTTGCATAGGTCAGGGTTGGGAGGATTATGCTGTTCCTTAGTTCTCTTTCCACTTCCATACTTACAACTCTACCCTGCATTATTCCATTAAGGGACCTAATGACTCTTCTACCCTGTACTGCTCTCTCCCTTATCTCTTCTTCCATATCACCACACTCACCCAAGACAGTTCCTAGATACTTAAATTCTTTCAATTCTTCCAGTCTTATTTCCTCCATATCCATAGCACAATTAAGTACACTTTCTTCTTTCACTCTGTATGGTTTTACAAAATCTATATTTTCACTCCTTTAAACACCATTTCTCTGCTTTTACTTGCTTGTACCTTCAATTGCCTGTGCCTACACACATCATAGCTCACTTTTACAACTTTCTGCAACCCCTCTTCACTCTTGGCAAACAGCACAGTATCATCTGCAAACAGGCTTTCCACTAGTCACCATATCTCACCACCACACTCCATCTCTGCACCCATTTTCCATGGTTTTGCTTTCATCTCTTATCACTTCATCCATGTATTTTTATTTATTATTGTTTTACATAATTGCTGTTTTCTGTGTCACAAGGTAGCACCAGGAAACAGACGAATAATGGCCCTTCCACTCGTTTACACATATATTTACATAAACGCCCATTTATTTTTTGTATTTATTATAATTTGTTGCTGTCTCCCACGTTAGTGAGGTAGCGCAAGGAAACAGACGAAAGAATGGCCCAACCCATGCACATTCACATGTATATACACACACGTCCACACACAGCACATATGCATTCCTGTACATTTCAATGTATCCATATATATACATACACAAACATATACATGTATACACATTTACATAATTCATACTTGCTGCCTTTATTCATTCCCGTCGCCACCATGCCACACATGACATGACAACCCCCTCCCCCCGCATGCGCGCGAGTTAGCACTAGGAAAAGACAACAAAGGCCACATTTGTTCACGCATAGTCTCTAGCTGTCATGTATAATGCACCGAAACCACAGCTCCCCTTCCACATCCAGGCCCCATAAAACTTTCCATGGTTTACCACAGACGCTTCACATGCCCTGGTTCAATCCAGTGATAGCATGTTGGCCCCGGTATACCACATCATTCCAATTCACTCTATTCCTTGCACGCTTTTCACCCTCCTGCATGTTCAGGCCCCGATCACAAAATCTTTTTCACTTCATCTTTCCACCTCCAATTTGGTCCTCACTTCTCGTTCCCTCCACATCTGACACATATATCCTCTAAGTCAATCTTTCCTCATTCATTCTCTCCATGTGACCAAACCGTTTCAAAACACCTTCTTCTGCTCTCTCAACCACACTCTTTTTATTACCACACATCTCTCTTACCCTATTATTACTTACTCGATCAAACCACCTCACACCACATATTGTCATAAAACATCACATTTCCAACACATCCACCCTCCTCCGCACAACTCTATGGCCCACGCCTCACAACCATATAACATTGTTGGAACCACTATTCCTTCAAACATACCCATTTATGCTTTCCAAGATAATGTTCTCACCTTCCGCACATTTTTCAACGCTCCCAGAACCTTCGCTCCCCTCCCCATCCTGTGACTCACTTCCGCTTCCATGGTTCTATCTGCTGCCAAATCCACTCCCAGAAATGTAAAAGACTTCACTTCCTCCAGTTTTTCTCCATTGAAACTTACCTCCCAATTGACTTGTCCCTCGACCCTACTGTACCTAATAACCTTGCTCTAATTCACATTTACCCTCAGCTTTCTTCTTTCACACACTTTATCAAACTTAGTCACCAGCTTCTGCAGTTTCTCACATGAATCAGCCACCTGCGCTGTATCATCAGCGAACAAAAACGGACTCACTTCCCAAGCTCTCTCATCCACAACAGACTGCATACTTGCCCCTGTCTCCAAAACTCATGCATTCACTTCCCCGACAACCCCACCCTTAAACAAATTGAACAACCCTGGAGACATCACGCACCCTTGCCGCAAACCAACATTCACTGAGAACCAATCACTTTCCTCTCTTCCTACTTGTACACATGCCTTACATCCTCGATAAAAACTTTTCACTGCTTTTAACAACTTGCCTCCCACACCATATATTCTTAATACCTTCCACAGAGCATCTTTATCAGCTCTATCATATTCCTTCTCCAGATCCATAAAGGCTACATACAAATCCATTTGCTTTTCTAAGTATTTCTCACATACATTCCTCAAAGCAAACACCTGATCCAGACATCCTCTACTACTTCTGAAACCACACTGCTCTTCCCCAATCTGATGCTCTGTACATGCCTTCACCCTCTCAATCAATACCCTCCCATATGATTTCCAAGGAATACTCAACATACTTATACGTCTGTAATTTGAGCACTCACCTTTATCCCACTTTGTACAATGGCACTATGCATGCATTCTGCCAATCCTTGGAATGATGTGGTATATCGGGGTCGATGTGCTGTCATTGGATTGAACCAGGGCATGTAAAGCATCCTGGGTAAACCATGGAAAGTTTAGTTAGGCCTGGATGTGGAAAGGGAGCTGTGGTTTCGACGCATTATACATGACAACTAGAGTCTGAGTGTGAATGAATGTGGCCTTTGTTGTCTTTTCCTAGAGCAACTTCGCACACATGCAAGGGAAGGCGGTTGTCATTTCATGTGTGGCAGGGAATGAATAAGGGCAGCAAGTATGAATTATGTACATGTGTATATATGTGCAAAAGATGCTTGTGGCATGAGAAGAGTGGGAGGTGGGTTGATTAGAAAGGGTAGTGAGTGGTGGGATGAAGAAGTAAGATTATTAGTGAAAGAGAAGAGAGAGGCATTTGGACGATTTTTGCAGGGAAAAAATGCAATTGAGTGGGAGATGTATAAAAGAAAGAGACAGGAGGTCAAGAGAAAGGTGCAAGAGGTGAAAAAGAGGGCAAATGAGAGTTGGGGTGAGAGACTATCATTAAATTTTAGGGAGAATAAAAAGATGTTCTGGGAGGAGGTAAATAAAGTGCGTAAGACAAGGGAGCAAATGGGAACTTCAGTGAAGGGCGCAAATGGGGAGGTGATAACAAGTAGTGGTGATGTGAGAAGGAGATGGAGTGAGTATTTTGAAGGTTTGTTGAATGTGTTTGATGATAGAGTGGCAGATATAGGGTGTTTTGGTCGAGGTGGTGTGCAAAGTGAGAGGGTTAGGGAAAATGATTTGGTAAACAGAGGAGAGGTAGTAAAAGGTTTGCGGAAGATGAAAGCCGGCAAGGCAGCAGGTTTGGATGGTATTGCAGTGGAATTTATTATTAAAGGGGGTGACTGTATTATTGACTGATTGGTAAGGTTATTTAATGTATGTATGACTCATGGTGAGGTGCCTGAGGATTGGCGGAATGCATGCATAGTGCCATTGTACAAAGGCAAAGGGGATAAGAGTGAGTGCTCAAATTACAGAGGTATAAGTTTGTTGAGTATTCCTGGTAAATTATATGGGAGGGTATTGATTGAGAGGGTGAAGGCATGTACAGAGCATCAGATTGGGGAAGAGCAGTGTGGTTTCAGAAGTGGTAGAGGATGTGTGGACCAGGTGTTTGCTTTGAAGATTTTTTTTTTTTTTTTTTTTTTGCTTTGTCGCTGTCTCCCGCATTTGCGAGGTAGCGCAAGGAAACAGACGAAAGAAATGGCCCAACCCACCCCCATACACATGTATATACATACGTCCACACACGCAAATATACATACCTACACAGCTTTCCATGGTTTACCCCAGACGCTTCACATGCCTTGATTCAATCCACTGACAGCACGTCAACCCCGGTATACCACATCGCTCCAATTCACTCTATTCCTTGCCCTCCTTTCACCCTCCTGCATGTTCAGGCACCGATCACACAAAATCTTTTTCACTCCATCTTTCCACCTCCAATTTGGTCTCCCTCTTCTCCTCGTTCCCTCCACCTCCGACACATGTATCCTCTTGGTCAATCTTTCCTCACTCATTCTCTCCATATGCCCAAACCATTTCAAAACACCCTCTTCTGCTCTCTCAACCACGCTCTTTTTATTTCCACACATCTCTCTTACCCTTACGTTACTTACTCGATCAAACCACCTCACACCACACATTGTCCTCAAACATCTCATTTCCAGCACATCCATCCTCCTGCGCACAACTCTATCCATAGCCCACGCCTCGCAACCATACAACATTGTTGGAACCACTATTCCTTCAAACATACCCATTTTTGCTTTCTGAGATAATGTTCTTGACTTCCACACATTCTTCAAGGCTCCCAGAATTTTCGCCCCCTCCCCCACCCTATGATCCACTTCCGCTTCCATGGTTCCATCAGCTGCCAGATCCACTCCCAGATATCTAAAACACTTCACTTCCTCCAGTTTTTCTCCATTCAAACTCACCTCCCAATTGACTTGACCCTCAACCCTACTGTACCTAATAACCTTGATCTTATTCACATTTACTCTTAACTTTCTTCTTTCACACACTTTACCAAACTCAGTCACCAGCTTCTGCAGTTTCTCACATGAATCAGCCACCAGCACTGTATCATCAGCGAACAACAACTGAAGAATGTATGTGAGAAATACTTAGAAAAGCAAATGGATTTGTATGTAGCATTTATGGATCTGGAGAAGGCATATGATAGAGTTGATAGAGATGCTCTATGGAAGGTATTAAGAATATATGGTGTGGGAGGCAAGTTGTTAGAAGCAGTGAAAAGTTTTTATTGAGGATGTAAGGCATGTGTACGTGTAGGAAGAGAGGAAAGTGATTGGTTCTCAGTGAATGTAGGTTTGCGGCAGGGGTGTGTGATGTCTCCATGGTTGTTTAATTTGTTTATGGATGGGGTTGTTATGGAGGTGAATGCAAGAGTTTTGGAAAGAGGGGCAAGTATGAAGTCTGTTGGGGATGAGAGAGCTTGGGAAGTGAGTCAGTTGTTGTTCGCTGATGATACAGCGCTGGTGGCTGATTCATGTGAGAAACTGCAGAAGCTGGTGACTGAGTTTTGTAAAGTGTGTGAAAGAAGAAAGTTAAGAGTAAATGTGAATAAGAGCAAGGTTATTAGGTACAGTAGGGTTGAGGGTCAAGTCAATTGGGAGGTAAGTTTGAATGGAGCAAAACTGGAGGAAGTAAAGTGTTTTAGATATCTGGGAGTGGATCTGGCAGCGGATGGAACCATGGAAGCGGAAGTGAATCATAGGGTGGGGGAGGGGGCGAAAATTCTGGGAGCCTTGAAGAATGTGTGGAAGTCGAGAACATTATCTCGGAAAGCAAAAATGGGTATGTTTGAAGGAATAGTGGTTCCAACAATGTTGTATGGTTGTGAGGCATGGGCTATGGATAGAGTTGTGCGCAGGAGGATGGATGTGCTGGAAATGAGATGTTTGAGGACAATGTGTGGTGTGAGGTGGTTTGATCGAGTAAGTAACGTAAGGGTAAGAGAGATGTGTGGAAATAATAAGAGCATGGTTGAGAGAGCAGAAGAGGGTGTTTTTGAAATGGTTTGGGCACATGGAGAGACTGAGTGAGGAAAGATTGACCAAGAGGATATATGTGTCGGAGGTGGAGGGAACGAGGAGAAGAGGGAGACCAAATTGGAGGTGGAAAGATGGAGTGAAAAAGATTTTGTGTGATCGGGGCCTGAACATGCAGGAGGGTGAAAGGAGGGCAAGGAATAGAGTGAATTGGATCGATGTGGTATACCGGGGTTGACGTGGTGTCAGTGGATTGAATCAGGGCATGTGAAGCGTCTGGGGTAAACCATGGAAAGCTGTGTAGGTATGTATATTTGCGTGTGTGGACGTATGTATATACTTGTGTATGGGGGTGGGCTGGGCCATTTCTTTCGTCTGTATCCTTGCGCTACCTCGCAAACGCGGGAGACAGAGACAAAGCAAAAAAAAAAAAAGTATGTTTATGGATATATATGTACACGTTGAAATGTATGGGCATGTATATGTGCGTAAGTGGACGTGTATGTATATGCATGCATATGTGGGTGGGTTGGGTCATTCTTTCGTCTGTTTCCTTGCGCTACTTCGCTAACGCGGGAGACAGGGACAAAGTATAATGAAATAAATCCATTTTTTTCTAAGTGTTTCTCACACATTCTTCAAAGCAAACACCTGATCCATGCATGTCTTACCACTTCTGAGAATGCACTTCTCTTCTCCAGTGTGATGCTGTGTATCTGCCTCCACCCTCCCAGTCAATACCCTCTCATATAATTTCCCAGGAATACTCAACAATCTTATGTCTTTGTAGTTTGAACACTCATCTTTATCCCCTTTGCCTTTGTACAGTTGCACTATGCATGCATTCCGCCAATCCTTCACCATGATCCATACATAAATTGAATATCCTTACCAACCAATTGACAACACACTCACCCTCCTTTTTGACTAATTCTGGTGCAATGCGATCTAAATCCGCTTCTGGATTTCATCTTTTGCAAAGCTTTCACAATCTCTTTTCTCTTAACCAAACCATTCTTTCTGATCCTCTCACTTTGTACACCACCCCAACCAAAACAACCTATATCTGCCACTCTTATCATCAAACACATTCAACAAACTTTCAAAATATTCGCTGTGAGTCCTATGAGTCCTCAGGAAATGAAACATGGTAAGTTCCCAAGTGCACTTTCATGTAATAATAACATCATCAGGGGAGCTACAAGAAAGAAATATCATAGTCATTTGATATACAATGAAAAGACGTAGCTAGGATGCCAATTGGTAAACAAGTGAATACCTGAATGGAGGTCCGGTGAGTTCAAGTCTAGCAACATGCGTATCTTAAATCTTTTATGTAGACAAGAAGGGGAACTGTTTATAAATTTTATCAACAATAAACCTATCCACTTTGTATAGACCTTCTCTGATATTAATGTTATATTACTTTGTATGTATATACATGTGTATGTGGGTGGGTTGGTCCATTCTTTCGTCTGTTTCCTTGTGCTACCTTGCTAATGCGGGAGACAGCAACAAAGCAAAACATAGTAATTATTTATTTATATTTTGCTTTGTTGCTGTCTCCCGCGTTAGCGAGGTAGCGCAAGGAAACAGATGAAAGAATGGCCCAACCCACCCACATACAAATGTATATACATACATGTCCACATATGCAAATATACATACCTTTACATCTCAGTGTATACATATATATATACACGCACAGACATATACATATATACACATGTACATAATTCATACTGTCTGCCTTTATTTATTCCCATCGCCACCTCACCACACATGGAATAACAACCCCCTCCCCTCTCATGTGTGCAAGGTAGCGCTAGGAAAAGACAACAAAAGCCCCATTCGTTCACACTCAGTCTCTAGCTGTCATGTAATAATGCACTGAAACCACAGCTCCCTTTCCACATCCAGGCCCCACAGAACTTTCCATGGTTTACCCTAGATGCTTCACATGCCCTGGTTCAGTCCATTGACAGCACGTCGCCCTGGTATACCACATCGTTCCAATTCACTCCATTCCTTGCACGCCTTTCACCCTCCTGCATGTTCAGGCCTCGATCACTCAAAATCTTTTTCACTCCATCTTTCCACCTCCAATTTGGTCTCCCACTTCTCGTTCCCTCCACCTCTGACACATGTATCCTCTTGGTCAATCTTTCCTCACTCATTCTCTCCATGTGACCAAACCATTTCAAAACACCCTCTTCTGCTCTCTCAACCACACTCTTTTTATTTCCACACATCTCTCTTACCCTTACATTACTTACTCGATCAAACCACCTCACACCACATATTGTCATCAAACATCTCATTTCCAGCACATCCACCCTCCTCTGCACAACTCTATCCATAGCCCACGCCTCGCAACCATACAACATTGTTGGAACCACTATTCCTTCAAACATACCCATTTTTGCTTTCCGAGATAATGTTCTCGACTTCCACACATTCTTCAAGGCTCCCAGGATTTTCGCCCCCTCCCCACCCTATGATTCACTTCCGCTTCCATGGTTCCATCCGCTGCCAAATCCACTCCCAGATATCTAAAACACTTTACCTCCTCCAGTTTTTCTCCATTCAAACTTACCTCCCAATTGACTTGACCCTCAACCCTATTGTACCTAATAACCTTGCTCTTGTTCACATTTACTCTCAACTTTCTTCTTTCACACACTTTACCAAACTCAGTCACCAGCTTCTGCAGTTTCTCACATGAATCTGCCACCAGCGCTGTATCATCAGCGAACAACAACTGACTCACTTCCCAAGCTCTCTCATCCACAACAGACTTCATACTTGCCCCTCTTTCCAAAACTCTTGCATTCACCTCCCTAACAACCGCATCCATAAACAAATTAAACAACCATGGAGACATCACACACCCCTGCCGCAAACCTACATTCACTGAGAACCAATCACTTTCCTCTCTTCCTACACGTACACATGCCTTACATCCTCGATAAAAACTTTTCACTGCTTCTAACAACTTACCTCCCACACCATATATTCTTAATACCTTCCACAGAGCATCTCTATCAACTCTGTATAATAAAATGATAATATATAATGATAATAATGTAATATATAATATAATAATATTATAAATTATACATTTCCCTTTTCCATAGCCAGAGGTTGAACCATTATGTGACATTCATTTTTCATTTCATTTCAAGCTAGAAGTTTCAGTTTTCTAAATTATTTCTTAAATTTTTCATATGTATATATATATATATATATATATATATATATATATATATATATATATATGTGTGTGTGTATGTGTGTGTAGGTGTGAAAATGTATTTATATATATGTGTATATATATATATATATATATATATATATATTTTTTTTTTTTTTGCTTTGTCGCTGTCTCCCGCGTTTGCGAGGTAGCGCAAGGAAACAGACGAAAGAAATGGCCCAACCCACCCCCATACACATGTATATACATACGTCCACACACGCAAATATACATACCTACACAGCTTTCCATGGTTTACCCCAGACGCTTCACATGCCCTGATTCAATCCACTGACAGCACGTCAACCCCGGTATACCACATCGCTCCAATTCACTCTATTCCTTGCCCTCCTTTCACCCTCCTGCATGTTCAGGCCCCGATCACACAAAATCTTTTTCACTCCATCTTTCCACCTCCAATTTGGTCTCCCTCTTCTCTTCGTTCCCTCCACCTCCGACACATGTATTCTCTTGGTCAATCTTTCCTCACTCATTCTCTCCATGTGCCCAAACCATTTCAAAACACCCTCTTCTGCTCTCTCAACCACGCTCTTTTTATTTCCACACATCTCTCTTACCCTTACGTTACTTACTCGATCAAACCACCTCACACCACACATTGTCCTCAAACATCTCATTTCCAGCACATCCATCCTCCTGCGCACAACTCTATCCATAGCCCACGCCTCGCAACCATACAACATTGTTGGAACCACTATTCCTTCAAACATACCCATTTTTGCTTTCCGAGATAATGTTCTCGACTTCCACACATTCTTCAAGGCTCCCAGAATTTTCACCCCCTCCCCCACCCTATGATTCACTTCCGCTTCCATGGTTCCATCCGCTGCCAGATCCACTCCCAGATATCTAAAACACTTCACTTCCTCCAGTTTTTCTGCATTCAAACTCACCTCCCAATTGACTTGACCCTCAACCCTATTGTACCTAATAACCTTGCTCTTGTTCACATTTACTCTCAACTTTCTTCTTTCACACACTTTACCAAACTCAGTCACCAGCTTCTGCAGTTTCTCACATGAATCTGCCACCAGCGCTGTATCATCAGCGAACAACAACTGACTCACTTCCCAAGCTCTCTCATCCACAACAGACTTCATACTTGCCCCTCTTTCCAAAACTCTTGCATTCACCTCCCTAACAACCGCATCCATAAACAAATTAAACAACCATGGAGACATCACACACCCCTGCCGCAAACCTACATTCACTGAGAACCAATCACTTTCCTCTCTTCCTACACGTACACATGCCTTACATCCTCGATAAAAACTTTTCACTGCTTCTAACAACTTACCTCCCACACCATATATTCTTAATACCTTCCACAGAGCATCTCTATCAACTCTGTATAATAAAATGATAATATATAATGATAATAATGTAATATATAATATAATAATATTATAAATTATACATTTCCCTTTTCCATAGCCAGAGGTTGAACCATTATGTGACATTCATTTTTCATTTCATTTCAAGCTAGAAGTTTCAGTTTTCTAAATTATTTCTTAAATTTTTCATATGTATATATATATATATATATATATATATATATATATATATATATATATGTGTGTGTGTATGTGTGTGTAGGTGTGAAAATGTATTTATATATATGTGTATATATATATATATATATATATATATATATTTTTTTTTTTTTGCTTTGTCACTGTCTCCCGCGTTTGCGAGGTAGCGCAAGGAAACAGACGAAAGAAATGGCCCAACCCACCCCCATACACATGTATATACATACGTCCACACACGCAAATATACATACCTACACAGCTTTCCATGGTTTACCCTAGACGCTTCACATGCCCTGATTCAATCCACTGACAGCACGTCAACCCCGGTATACCACATCGCTCCAATTCACTCTATTCCTTGCCCTCCTTTCACCCTCCTGCATGTTCAGGCCCCGATCACACAAAATCTTTTTCACTCCATCTTTCCACCTCCAATTTGGTCTCCCTCTTCTCTTCGTTCCCTCCACCTCCGACACATGTATTCTCTTGGTCAATCTTTCCTCACTCATTCTCTCCATGTGCCCAAACCATTTCAAAACACCCTCTTCTGCTCTCTCAACCACGCTCTTTTTATTTCCACACATCTCTCTTACCCTTACGTTACTTACTCGATCAAACCACCTCACACCACACATTGTCCTCAAACATCTCATTTCCAGCACATCCATCCTCCTGCGCACAACTCTATCCATAGCCCACGCCTCGCAACCATACAACATTGTTGGAACCACTATTCCTTCAAACATACCCATTTTTGCTTTCCGAGATAATGTTCTCGACTTCCACACATTCTTCAAGGCTCCCAGAATTTTCACCCCCTCCCCCACCCTATGATTCACTTCCGCTTCCATGGTTCCATCCGCTGCCAGATCCACTCCCAGATATCTAAAACACTTCACTTCCTCCAGTTTTTCTGCATTCAAACTCACCTCCCAATTGACTTGACCCTCAACCCTACTGTACCTAATAACCTTGCTCTTATTCACATTTACTCTCAACTTTCTTCTTTCACACACTTTACCAAACTCAGTCACCAGCTTCTGCAGTTTCTCACATGAATCAGCCACCAGCGCTGTATCATCAGCGAACAACAACTGACTCATTTCCCAAGCTCTCTCATCCCCAACAGACTTCATACTTGCCCCTCTTTCCAAAACTCTTGCATTCACCTCCCTAACAACCCCATCCATAAACAAATATATATATATATATTTATATATTATCCCTGGGGATAGGGGTGAAAGAATACTTCCCACGCATTCCTCATGTGTCGTAGAAGGCGACTAGAGGGGACGGGAGCGGGGGGCCAGAAATCCTCCCCTCCTTGTATTTTAACTTTCTAAAAATGGGAAACAGAAGGAGTCAAGCGGGGAGTGCTCATCCTTCTCGTAGACTCAGATTGGGGTGTCTAAATGTGTGTGGATGTAACCAAAATGTGAAAAAAGGAGAGATAGGTAGTATGTTTAAGGAAAGGAACCTGGATGTTTTGGCTCTGAGTGAAACGAAGCTCAAGGGTAAAGGGGAAGAGTGGTTTGGGAATGTCTTGGGAGTAAAGTCAGGTTTTAGTGAGAGGACAAGAGCAAGGTAAGGAGTAGCAGTACTCCTGAAACAGGAGTTGTGGGAGTATGTGATAGAATGTAAGAAAGTAAATTCTCGATTAATATGGGTAAAACTGAAAGTTGATGGAGAGAGATGGGTGATTATTGGTGCATATGCACCTGGGCATGAGAAGAAAGATCATGAGAGGCAAGTGTTTTGGGAGCAGCTGAATGAGTGTGTTAGTGGTTTTGATGCACGAGACCGGATTATAGTGATGGGTGATTTGAATGCAAAGGTGAGTAATGTGGCAGTTGAGGGAATAATTGGTATACATGGGGTGTTCAGTGTTGTAAATGGAAATGGTGAAGAACTTGTAGATTTATGTGCTGAAAAAGGACTGGTGATTGGGAATACCTGGTTTAAAAAGCGAGATATACATAAGTATACGTATGTAAGTAGGAGAGATGGCCAGAGAGCGTTATTGGATTGATTACGTGTTAATTGACAGGCGTTCGAAAGAGGGACTTTTGGATGTTAATGTGCTGAGAGGTGCAACTGGAGGGATGTCTGATCATTATCTTGTGGAGGCTAAGGTGAAGATTTGTATGGGTTTTCAGAAAAGAAGAGTGAATGTTGGGGTGAGGAGGGTGGTGAGAGTAAGTGAGCTTGGGAAGGAGACTTATGTGAGGAAGTACCAGGAGAGACTGAGTACAGAATGGAAAAAGGTGAGAACAATGGAAGTAAGGGGAGTGGGGGAGGAATGGGATGTATTTAGGGAATCAGCGATGGAGTGCGCAAAAGATGCTTGTGGCATGAGAAGCGTTGGAGGTGGGTTGATTAGAAATGGTAGTGAGTGGTGGGATGAAGAAGTAAGATTATTAGTGAAAGAGAAGAGAGAGGCATTTGGACGATTTTTGCAGGGAAAAAATGCAATTGAGTGGGAGATGTATAAAAGAAAGAGACAGGAGTTAAAGAGAAAGGTGCAAGAGGTGAAAAAGAGGGCAAATGAGAGTTGGGGTGAGAGAGTATCATTAAATTCTAAGGAGAATAAAGAGATGTTCTGGAAGGAGGTAAATAAAGTGCGTAAGACAAGGGAGCAAATGGGAACTTCAGTGAAGGGCGCTAATGGGGAGGTGATAACAAGTAGTGGTGATGTGAGGAGATGGAGTGAGTATTTTGAAGGTTTGTTGAATGTGTTTGATATAGGGCAGATATAGGGTGTTTTGGTCGAGATGGTGTGCAAAGTGAGAGGGTTAGGGAAAATGATTTGGTAAACAGAGAAGAGGCAGTAAAAGCTTTGTGGAAGATGAAAGCCGGCAAGGCAGCAGGTTTGGTTGGTATTGCAGTGGAATTTATTAAAAAAGGGGGTGACTGTATTGTTGACTGGTTGGTAAGGTTATTTAATGTATGTATGACTCATGGTGAGGTGCCTGAGGCTTGGCGGAATTCTTGCATAGTGCCATTGCACAAAGGCAAAGGGGATAAGAGTTAGAGCTCAAATTACAGAGGTATAAGTTTGTGTACAGAATGGAAAAAGGTGAGAACAATGGAAGTAAGGGGAGTGGGGGAGGAATGGGATGTATTTAGGGAATCAGTGATGGATTGTGCAAAAGATGCTTGTGGCATGAGAAGAGTGGGAGGTGGGCTGTTTAGAAAGGGTAGTGAGTGGTGGGATGAAGAAGTAAGAGTATTAGTGAAAGAGAAGAGAGAGGCATTTGGACGATTTTTGCAGGGAAAAAATGCAATTGAGTGGGAGAAGTATAAAAGAAAGAGACAGGAGGTCAAGAGAAAGGTGCAAGAGGTGAAAAAAAGGGCAAATGAGAGTTGGGGTGAGAGACTATCAGTAAATTTTAGGGAGAATAAAAAGATGTTCTGGAAAGAGGTAAATAGGGTGCGTAAGACAAGGGAGCAAATGGGAACTTCAGTGAAGGGCGTAAATGGGGAGGTGATAACAAGTAGTGGTGATGTGAGAAGGAGATGGAATGAGTATTTTGAAGGTTTGTTGAATGTGTCTGATGACAGAGTGGCAGATATAGGGTGTTTTGGTCGAGGTGGTGTGCAAAGTGAGAGGGTTAGGGAAAATGATTTGGTAAACCGAGAAGAGGTAGTAAAAGCTTTGCGGAAGATGAAAGCCGGCAAGGCAGCAGGTTTGGATGGTATTGCAGTGGAATTTATTAAAAAAGGGGGTGACTGTATTGTTGACTGGTTGGTAAGGTTATTTAATGTATGTATGACTCATGGTGAGGTGCCTGTGGATTGGCGGAATGCGTGCATAGTGCCATTGTACAGAGGCAAAGGGGATAAGAGTGAGTGCTCAAATTACAGAGGTATAAGTTTGTTGAGTATTCCTGGTAAATTATATGGGAGGGTATTGATTGAGAGGGTGAAGGCATGTACAGAGCATCAGATTGGGGAAGAGCAGTGCGGTTTCAGAAGTGGTAGAGGATGTGTGGATCAGGTGTTTGCTTTGAAGAATGTATGTGAGAAATACTTAGAAAAGCAAATGGATTTGTATGTAGCATTTATGGATCTGGAGAAGGCATATGATAGAGTTGATAGAGATGCTCTGTGGAAGGTATTAAGAATATATGGTGTGGGAGGCAAGTTGTTAGAAGCAGTGAAAAGTTTTTATCGAGGATGTAAGGCATGTGTACGTGTAGGAAGAGAGGAAAGTGATTGGTTCTCAGTGAATGTAGGTTTGCGGCAGGGGTGTGTGATGTCTCCATGGTTGTTTAATTTGTTTATGGATGGGGTTGTTAGGGAGGTAAATGCAAGAGTCCTGGAAAGAGGGGCAAGTATGAAGTCTGTTGGGGATGAGAGAGCTTGAGAAGTGAGTCAGTTGTTGTTCGCTGATGATACAGCGCTGGTGGCTGATTCATGTGAGAAACTGCAGAAGCTGGTGACTGAGTTTGGTAAAGTGTGTGGAAGAAGAAAGTTAAGAGTAAATGTGAATAAGAGCAAGGTTATTAGGTACAGTAGGGTTGAGGGTCAAGTCAATTGGGAGGTGAGTTTGAATGGAGAAAAACTGGAGGAAGTGAAGTGTTTTAGATATCTGGGAGTGGATCTGTCAGCGGATGGAACCATGGAAGCGGAAGTGGATCATAGGGTGGGGGAGGGGGCGAAAATTTTGGGAGCCTTGAAAAATGTGTGGAAGTCGAGAACATTATCTCGGAAAGCAAAAATGGGTATGTTTGAAGGAATAGTGGTTCCAACAATGTTGTATGGTTGCGAGGCGTGGGCTATGGATAGAGTTGTGCGCAGGAGGATGGATGTGCTGGAAATGAGATGTTTGAGGACAATGTGTGGTGTGAGGTGGTTTGATCGAGTAAGTAACGTAAGGGTAAGAGAGATGTGTGGAAATAAAAAGAGCGTGGTTGAGAGAGCAGAAGAGGGTGTTTTGAAATGGTTTGGGCACATGGAGAGAATGAGTGAGGAAAGATTGACCAAGAGGATATATGTGTCGGAGGTGGAGGGAACGAGGAGAAGAGGGAGACCAAATTGGAGGTGGAAAGATGGAGTGAAAAAGATTTTGTGTGATCGGGGCCTGAACATGCAGGAGGGTGAAAGGAGGGCAAGGAATAGAGTGAATTGGAGCGATGTGGTATACAGGGTTTGACGTGCTGTCAGTGGATTGAATCAAGGCATGTGAAGCGTCTGGGGTAAACCATGGAAAGCTGTGTAGGTATGTATATTTGCGTGTGTGGACGTGTGTATGTACATGTGTATGGGGGGGGGTTGGGCCATTTCTTTCGTCTGTTTCCTTGCGCTACCTCGCAAACGCGGGAGACAGCGACAAAGTATAAAAAAAAAAAAAAAAAAAAGTTTGTTGAGTATTCCTGGTAAATTATAAGGGAGGGTATTGATTGAGAGGGTGAAGGCATGTACAGAGCATCAGATTGGGGAAGAGCAGTGTGGTTTCAGAAGTGGTAGAGGATGTACGTGAGAAATACTTAGAAAAACAAATGGATTTGTATGTAGCATTTATGGATCTGGAGAAGGCATATGATAGAGTTGATAGAGATGCTCTGTGGAAGGTATTAAGAATATATGGTGTGGGAGGCAAGTTGTTAGAAGCAGTGAAAAGTTTTTATCGAGGATGTAAGGCATGTGTACGTGTAGGAAGAGAGGAAAGTGATTGGTTCTCAGTGAATGTAGGTTTGCGGCAGGGGTGTGTGATGTCTCCATGGTTGTTTAATTTGTTTATGGATGGGGTTGTGAGGGAGGTGAGTGCAAGAGTTTTGGAAAGAGGGGCAAGTATGAAGTCTGTTGTGGATGAGAGAGCTTGGGAAGTGAGTCAGTTGTTGTTCGCTGATGATACAGCGCAGGTGGCTGATTCATGTGAGAAACTGCAGAAGCTGGTGACTGAGTTTGGTAAAGTGTGTGAAAGAAGAAAGTTAAGAGTAAATGTGAATAAGAGCAAGGTTATTAGGTACAGTAGGGTTGAGGGTCAAGTTAATTGGGAGGTAAGTTTGAATGGAGAAAAACTGGAGGAAGTAAAGTGTTTTAGATATCTGGGAGTGGATCTGGCAGCGGATGGAACCATGGAAGCGGAAGTTAATCATAGGGTGGGGGAGGGGGCGAAAATCCTGGGAGCCTTGAAGAATGTGTGGAAGTCGAGAACATTATCTCGGAAAGCAAAAATGTGTATGTTTGAAGGAATAGTGGTTCCAACAATGTTGTATGGTTGCGAGGCGTGGGCTATGGATAGAGTTGTGCGCAGGAGGGTGGAGGTGCTGGAAATGAGATGTTTGAGGACAGTGTGTGGTGTGAGGTGGTTTGATTGAGTAAGTAATGTAAGGGTAAGAGAGATGTGTGGAAATAAAAAGAATGTGGTTGAGAGAGCAGAAGAGGGTGTTTTGAAATGGTTTGGGCACATGGAGAGAATGAGTGAGGAAAGATTGACCAAGAGGATGTATGTGTCGGAGGTGGAGGGAATGAGGAGAAGTGGGAGACCAAATTGGAGGTGGAAAGATGTAGTGAAAAAGATTTTGAGTGATCGGGTCTGAACATGCAGGAGGGTGAAAGGCAGGCAAGGAATAGAGTGAATTGGATCGATGTGGTATACCGGGGTTGATGTGCTGTCAGTGGATTGAATCAGGGCATGTGAAGCGACTGGGGTAAACCATGGAAAGTTGTGTGGGGCCTGGATGTGGAAAGGGAGATGTGGTTTCGGGCATTATTGCATGACAGCTAGAGACTGAGTGTGAACGAATGGGGCCTTTGTTGTCTTTTCCTAGCGCTACCTTGCACACATGAGGGGGGAGGGGGATGGTATTCCATGTGTGGCGAGGTGGCGATGGGAATGAATAAAGGCAGACGGTGTGAATTGTGTGCATATGTATGTGCCTGTGTGTGTATAAATATGTGTACATTGAGATCTATAGGTATGTATATTTGTGTGTGTGGACGTGTATGTATATGCATGTGTATGGGGGTGGGTTGGGCCATTTCTTTCGTCTGTTTCCTTGCGCTACCTCGCAAACGCGGGAGACAGCGACAAAGCAAAATAAATAAATATAAATAATGATATAATAATATGATAATATAATATAATAATATGATATGATATAATAATATAATATAATATATTTGTGTATTTGATGATAGAAGATTCAATGATATTTTTCATGGTACAGGAGTTAGAGTTAATAACTGAGATGGCATTACTCCAGTCAATACAACGATCATAATTTTTAACACAATTCGAGATGGCATTTGATTTTTGTCCTGTTCTTATACTATAATTATGTCACTTAAGTCTAACAGAAAGATCCTTACCAGTCTGCCCAACATAAAACTTATCACAATTTCTACATGGTACTCTATAGATGCATCCTACAGAACTTTCTGGTGAGTTTCTGATTAAGATATTCTTTGTAGTATTGTTGTTGCTGAAGGCAACATTTACATTAAAGCATTTAAGCAACATGGGAAGTAAAGTAAAATTATTGCTAAAAGGGAAAAAACTATAAAACTCTTTAAAATGATAATTTGCCAACTTAAGAGAATTATCAATGAAAGAGATCCTGGATACTTTAACTTGGATCCAATATAATATGTCTTCTCAAGCTCATCATCATTAAAGTCTGGACTGCAAATATGTAATGCCCTAAGGAACACACTGAAATGATGATAATTTAACTGTAATGTTGATCTGAGTAATAATGGATATATGAGCATACGTCGGTAGGTTTTCTGGATATGCTAAACTTAAACTCGTTTCCATCCCTATGAATCATGCAATCTAAAAATGGTAACATATTAAAAACCTGATGTCAGAGGTTAGATATTAAAATCTTAATTCTCTTCATGGATTTATTTGGCTTTGAAATAGTATTTTCTTTTGCAAAATGCAACTGCTGTCAGTGAACCCTAGGTCTGTCTGGCTTCCTCTCTAAAATACTTCAAGCCTTGTAAAACGCATCTCGTGTATCCTTTTACATCTTTCTTAGTATATAGTTTTGATTATGCAACTTCTCCAATTGACTTGCAGTAGAGGATGATCTACACTCAATAATGGGGCTTGGCTCCATTGTGTTTCAGCATGGTTCAACTGCAATGTGGTTCAGCTGCATGGTACTGCTTTGTCACGCAATTCAGTCATATTCCCACATATACACAAGCAAATCTGTAATTGCATAATACAAAATACGCAGTTGTGTATCCTGGAATTATACATAAATCAATTTCCCCATGATATACGGTTGTAAAACCAACTTATTGTGCTTGCAAGGACCTATTCTTTCATATTTTTTTCAGGGTCGTTTGGAGCTTATAACAGGTGCTTCGGCTGGAACAATGAATCTGGAGGTTTTTGATGACAATGATAAATTTGTTTGTTCTCTCACTGATGATGCTGCTCTTCTTGGATCACACAATATAGAAGAGAACTATCGCATCCATGTAAGTCTGTCCTTGCATAACTTTTTCTGTGTTTTAGTTAAGGATTTATACCATCTAGTTGGAAGGATGGTTGTTTAGTGCTTGTCAAGCCATTACCATGTGTGTGTGCTGTGATCACAGGGTAGAGGGATCTACATCAGCATTATTTACCACTCTGTGTGTCTGTCTAAATATCTATTTCTCTTTATACTTTAGAGTTTAGTGTAGTGCCACTTTACACAGTATTCATATGTTACAAGTTTAAGACATAGGTTACAAGTTTAAGCATATATGGTATGGGAGGTAAGTTGCTAGAAGCAGTGAAAAGTTTTGCATTGGATGTAAGGCATGTGTATGAGTAGGAAGAAAGGCAAGTGATTGGTTTCCAGTGAATGTTGGTCTGCGGCAGGGGTGTGTGATGTCCCCATGGTTGTTTGATTTGTTTATGCATAGGGTGGTTAGGGAGGTAAATGTAAGAGTTTTAGAGAGAGGGGTGAGTATTCAGTCTGTTGTGGATGAAGGGCTTGGGAAGTGAGTCAGTTTTTGTTTGCCGTTGATACAGCTCCAGTGGCTGATTCGTGTGAGAAACTGCAGAGGTTGGTGAATGAGTTTGGAAAATTGTGTGAAAGGAGAAAGTTGAGAGTGAATGTGAATAAGAGCAAGGTTATTAGGTTCAGTAGGGTTGAGAGACATGTTATTTGGGATGTAAGTTTGATTGGAGAAAAGTTGGAGAAAGTGAAGTGTTTTAGATATTTGGGAGTGGATTTAGCAGTGGATGGAACCATGGAAGTGGAAGTGAGTTACAGGGTGGGGGAGGTAGCAAAGGTTCTGGGAGCTATGAAGAATGTGTGGAAGGAGAGAACATTATTTCAGAGAGCAAAAATGGGTATGTTTGAGGGAATAGTAGTTCTCACAATGTTATATGATTGTGAGGCATGGGCTATAGATAGGGTTGTACAAAGGAGGGTGGATGTGTTAAAAATGAAATGTTTGAGGACAATATGTGGTGTGAGGTGGTTCGATCTAGTGAGGTGGTTTGATCTAGTAAGTAATGTAAGGGTAAGAGAGATGTGTGGAAATAAAAAAAATATGGTTGAGAGAGCAGGAGAGGGTATGTTGAAATGGTTTGGACATATGGAGAAAATGAGTGAGGAAAGATTGTCAAAGAGGATATATGTGTCAGAGGTGGAGGGAACAAGAAGCAGGAGACCAAATTGGAGGTGGAAGGATGCAGTGAAAAAGATTTTGAGTGATCGGGGCCTGAACATACAGGAGGGTGAGAGGCATGCAAGGAATAGAGTGACTTGGAACACTGTGGTATACTGGGGTCAATCTGCTATCAATGGACTGAATCAGGGCATTTGAAGCATCTTGGGTAAACCATGGAAAGGTCTGTGGGGCCTGGATGTGGATAGGGAGCTGTGGTTTTGGTGCATTACACATGACAGCTAGAAAATGAGTGTGAACGAATGTGGCCTTTTAGTCTGTATACTTAGTGCTACCACGCTGAAGCAGGGGATAGGGATGCTGTTTTCTTGTGGGGTGGGGTAGTGCCAGGAATGGATGAAGGCAAGCAAGTATGAATATATACATGTGTATGTATGTAATGTCTGTGTATGTTTATGTATATGTTGATATGTATATGTATGCGTATGTGCTTGTGTTGGCATTTGCATATATATATATATATATATATATATGTGTGTATATGAGTGGATTGGCCATTCTTTTTCTGTTTCCTAGTGCTATCTCGCTGATGAAGGAAACAGCAATTATGTATAATGAATGGTATGATATGAACATTATTATTATTATTACTATTATTATTTGTATTATTTTGTATTTTGCTTTGTCGCTGTGGCCCCGAATAAGCAAAGTAGTGCAAGGAAACAGACGAAAGAATGGCCCAACCAACCCACATACACATGTATATACATATACGTCCACACACGCAAATATGCATACCTATACATCTCAATGTATACATATATATACACACACAGACATATACATATATACACATGTACGTAATTCATACTGTCTGCCTTTATTCATTCCCATCGCCACCTCATCACACATGGAATAACAACTCCCTCCCCCCTCATGTGTGCGAGGTAGTGCTAAGAAAAGACAACAAAGGCCCCATTCATTCACACTTAGTCTCTAGCTGTCATGTAATAATGCACCGAAACCACAGCTCCCTTTCCACATCCAGGCCCCACAGAACTTTCCATGGTTTACCCCAGACGCTTCACATGCCCTGGTTCAATCCATTGACAGCACGTCGACCCCGGTATACCACATCGTTCCAATTCACTCTATTCCTTGCACGCCTTTCACCCTCCTAAATGTTCAGGCCCCGATCACTCAAAATCTTTTTCACTCCATCTTTCCACCTCCAATTTGGTCTCCCACTTCTCCTTGTTCCCTCCACCTCCGACACGTATATCCTCTTGGTCAGTCTTTCCTCACTCATTCTCTCCATGTGACCAAACCATTTCAAAACACCCTCTTCTGCTCTCTCAACCACACTCTTTTTATTACCACACATCTCTCGTACCCTATTATTACTTACTAGATCAAACCACCTCACACCACATATTGTCCTTAAACATCTCATTTCCAGCACATCCACCCTCCTCTGCACAACTCTATCCATAGCCCATGCCTCGGAACCATACAACATTGTTGGAACAACCATTCCTTCAAACATACCCATTTTTGCTTTCCAAGATAATGTTCTCGACTTCCACACATTCTTCAAGGCTCCCAGAGTTTTCGCCCCCTCCCCCACCCTATGATTCACTTCCGCTTCCATGGTTCCATCCACTGCCAAATAGACTCCCAGATATCTAAAACACTTCACTTCCTCCAGTTTTTCTCCATTCAAACTTACCTCCCAATTGACTTGACCCTCAACCCTACTGTACCTAATAACCTTGCTCTTATTCACATTTACTCTCAACTTTCTTCTTTCACACACTTTACCAAACTCAGTCACCAGCTTCTACAGTTTCTCACATGAATCAGCCACCAGTGCTGTATCATCAGCAAACAACAACTGACTCACTTTGGGTCCCAAGCTCTCTCATCCACAACAGACTGCATACTTGCCCCTCTTTCCAAAACTCTTGTATTCACCTCCCTAACAACCCCATCCATAAACAAATTAAACAACCATGGAGACATCACACACCCATGCCGCAAACCTACATTCACTGAGAACCAATCACTTTCCTCTCTTCCTACACGTACACATGCCTTTACATCCTCGATAAAAACTTTTCACTGCTTCTAACAACTTACCTCCCACACCATATATTCTTAATACCTTCCACAGAGCATCTCTATCAACTCTATCATATGCCTTCTCCAGATCCATAAATGCTACATACAAATCCATTTGCTTTTCTAAGTATTTCTTACATACATGTTTGAAAGCAAACACCTGATCCACACATCCTCTACCACCTCTGAAACCACACTGCTCTTCCCCAAACTGATACTCTGTACATGCCTTCACCCTCTCAATCAATACCTGCCCATATAATTTACCAGGAATACTCAACAAACTTATACCTCTGTAATTTGGGCACTCACTCTTATTCCCTTTGCCTTTTTACGATGGCACTATGCAAGCATTCCTCAGGCACCTCACTATGAATTATATATACATGAAATAACCTTACCAACCAGTCAACAATACAGCCCCCCCCCTTTTTTTTGATAAATTCCACTGCAAAACCATCCAACCCCGCTGCCTTGCCGGCTTTCATCTTGCGCAATGCGTTTACTACCTCTTCTCTGTTTACCAGATCATTTTCCTTATCCATCTCACTTTGCACACCACCTCGACCAAAACACCCTACATCTGCCACTCTATCATCAAACACATTCAACAAACCTTCAAAATACTCACTACATCTCCTTCTCACATCACCACTACTTGTTATCACCTCCCCATTAGCCCCCTTCACTGAAGTTTCCATTTGTTCCCTTGTCTTATGCCATTTATTTACCTCCTTCCAAACCATCTTTTTATTCTCCCTAAAATTTGATGATACTCTCTCAATCCATCTCTCATTTGCCCTCTTTTTCACCTCTTGCACCTTTTTCTTGACCTCCTGCCTCTTTCTTTTTTACATCTCTCACTCATTTGCATTATTTCCCTGCAAAAATCGTCCAAATGCCTCTCTCTTCTCTTTCGCTAATAATCTTACTTCTTCATCCCACCACTCATTACCCTTTCTAATCTGCCCACCTCCCACGCTTCTCATGCCACAAGCATCTTTTGCGCAAGCCATCACTGCTTCCCTAAATGCATTCCATTCCTCCCCACTCCCCTTTCCTCCTTTGTTCTCACCTTTTTCCATTCTGTACTCAGTCTCTCCTTTATTTCCTCACACAAGTCGCCTTCCCAAGCTCACTTGCTCTCACCACTCTCTTCACCCCAACATTCTCTCTTCTTTTCTGAAAACCTCTACAAATCTTCACCTTTGCCTCTACAAGATAATGATCAGACATCCCTCCAGTTGCACCTCTCAGCACATTAACATCCAAAAGTCTCTCTTTTGCGCGCTTGTTAACATGTAATCCAGTAATGCTCTCTGGCCATCTCTCTTACTTACATACGTATACTTATGCATATCTCTCTTTTAAACCAGGTATTCCCAATCAGCAGTCCTTTTTCAGCACATAAATCTACAAGCTCTTTACCATTTCCATTTACAACACTGAACATCCCATGTATACCAATTATTCCCTCACCTGCCACATTACTCACCTTTGCATTCAAATCACCCATCACTATAACCCGGTCTCGTGCATCAAAACCACTAACACACTCATTCAGCTGCTCCCAAAACACTTGCCTCTCATGATCTTTCTTCTCATGCCCATATATATATATATTTTTTTTTTTTTTTTTTTATACTTTGTCGCTGTCTCCCGCGTTTGCGAGGTAGCGCAAGGAAACAGACGAAAGAAATGGCCCAACCCCCCCCCCCCCATACACATGTACATACACACATCCACACACGCAAATATACATACCTACACAGCTTTCCATGGTTTACCCCAGACGCTTCACATGCTTTGATTCAATCCACTGACAGCACGTCAACCCCTGTATACCACATCGCTCCAATTCACTCTATTCCTTGCCCTCCTTTCACCCTCCTGCATGTTCAGGCCCCGATCACACAAAATCTTTTTCACTCCATCTTTCCACCTCCAATTTGGTCTCCCTCTTCTCCTCGTTCCCTCCACCTCCGACACATATATCCTCTTGGTCAATCTTTCCTCACTCATTCTCTCCATGTGCCCAAACCATTTCAAAACACCCTCTTCTGCTCTCTCAACCACGCTCTTTTTATTTCCACACATCTCTCTTACCCTTACGTTACTTACTCGATCAAACCACCTCACACCACACATTGTCCTCAAACATCTCATTTCCAGCACATCCATCCTCCTGCGCACAACTCTATCCATAGCCCACGCCTCGCAACCGTACAGCATTGTTGGAACCACTATTCCTTCAAACATACCCATTTTTGCTTTCCGAGATAATGTTCTCGACTTCCACACATTTTTCAAGGCTCCCAAAATTTTCGCCCCCTCCCCCACCCTATGATCCACTTCCGCTTCCATGGTTCCATCCGCTGACAGATCCACTCCCAGATATCTAAAACACTTCACTTCCTCCAGTTTTTCTCCATTCAAACTCACCTCCCAATTGACTTGACCCTCAACCCTACTGTACCTAATAACCTTGCTCTTATTCACATTTACACTTAACTTTCTTCTCCCACACACTTTACCAAACTCAGTCACCAGCTTCTGCAGTTTCTCACATGAATCAGCCACCAGCGCTGTATCATCAGCGAACAACAACTGACTCACTTCCCAAGCTCTCTCATCCCCAACAGACTTCATACTTGCCCCTCTTTCCAGGACTCTTGCATTTACCTCCCTAACAACCCCATCCATAAACAAATTAAACAACCATGGAGACATCACACACCCCTGCCGCAAACCTACATTCACTGAGAACCAATCACTTTCCTCTCTTCCTACACGTACACATGCCTTACATCCTCGATAAAAACTTTTCACTGCTTCTAACAACTTGCCTCCCACACCATATATTCTTAATACCTTCCACAGAGCATCTCTATCAACTCTATCATATGCCTTCTCCAGATCCATAAATGCTACATACAAATCCATTTGCTTTTCTAAGTATTTCTCACATACATTCTTCAAAGCAAACACCTGATCCACACATCCTCTACCACTTCTGAAACCGCACTGCTCTTCCCCAATCTGATGCTCTGTACATGCCTTCACCCTCTCAATCAATACCCTCCCATATAATTTACCAGGAATACTCAACAAACTTATACCTCTGTAATTTGAGCACTCACTCTTATCCCCTTTGCCTTTGTACAATGGCACTATGCACGCATTCCGCCAATCCTCAGGCACCTCACCATGAGTCATACATACATTAAATAACCTTACCAACCAGTCAACAATACAGTCACCCCCTTTTTTAATAAATTCCACTGCAATACCATCCAAACCTGCTGCCTTGCCGGCTTTCATCTTCCGCAAAGCTTTTACTACCTCTTCTCTGTTTACCAAATCATTTTCCCTAACCCTCTCACTTTGCACACCACCTCGACCCAAACACCCTATATCTGCCACTCTGTCATCAGACACATTCAACAAACCTTCAAAATACTCACTCCATCTCCTTCTCACATCACCACTACTTGTTATCACCTCCCCATTTACGCCCTTCACTGAAGTTCCCATTTGCTCCCTTGTCTTACGCACCCTATTTACCTCCTTCCAGAACATCTTTTTATTCTCCCTAAAATTTACTGATAGTCTCTCACCCCAACTCTCATTTGCCCTTTTTTTCACCTCTTGCACCTTTCTCTTGACCTCCTGTCTCTTTCTTTTATACTTCTCCCACTCAATTGCATTTTTTCCATGCAAAAATCGTCCAAATGCCTCTCTCTTCTCTTTCACTAATACTCTTACTTCTTCATCCCACCGCTCACTACCCTTTCTAAACAGCCCACCTCCCACTCTTCTCATGCCACAAGCATCTTTTGCGCAATCCATCACTGATTCCCTAAATACATCCCATTCCTCCCCCACTCCCCTTACTTCCATTGTTCTCACCTTTTTCCATTCTGTACACAGTCTCTCCTGATACTTCTTCACATGGAAGCGGAAGTGGATCATAGGGTGGGGGAGGGGGCGAAAATTTTGGGAGCCTTGAAAAATGTGTGGAAGTCGAGAACATTATCCCGGAAAGCAAAAATGGGTATGTTTGAAGGAATAGTAGTTCCAACAATGTTGTATGGTTGCGAGGCGTGGGCTATGGATAGAGTTGTGCGCAGGAGGATGGATGTGCTGGAAATGAGATGTTTGAGGACAATGTGTGGTGTGAGGTGGTTTGATCGAATAAGTAACGTAAGGGTAAGAGAGATGTGGGGAAATAAAAAGAGCGTGGTTGAGAGAGCAGAAGAGGGTGTTTTGAAATGGTTTGGGCACATGGAGAGAATGAGTGAGGAAAGATTGACGAAGAGGATATATGTGTCGGAGGTGGAGGGAACGAGGAGAAGAGGGAGACCAAATTGGAGGTGGAAAGATGGAGTGAAAAGGATTTTGTGTGATCGGGGCCTGAACATGCAGGAGGGTGAAAGGAGGGCAAGGAATAGAGTGAATTGGAGCGATGTGGTATACAGGGGTTGACGTGCTGTCAGTGGATTGAATCAAGGCATGTGAAGCGTCCGGGGTAAACCATGGAAAGCTGTGTAGGTATGTATATTTGCGTGTGTGGACGTGTGTATGTACATGTGTATGGGGGGGGTTGGGCCATTTCTTTCGTCTGTTTCCTTGCGCTACCTCGCAAACGCGGGAGACAGCGACAAAGTATAATAATAAAAAAAAAAAAAAAGATGTTCTGGAAGGAGGTAAATAAAGTGCGTAAGACAAGGGAGCAAATGGGAACTTCAGTGAAGGGTGCAAATGGGGAGGTGGTAACAAGTAGTGGTGATATGAGAAGGAGATGGAGTGAGTATTTTGAAGGTTTGTTGAATGTGTTTGATGATAGAGTGGCAGATATAGGGTGTTTTGGTCGAGGTGGTGTGCAAAGTGAGAGGGTTAGGAAAAATGATTTGGTAAACAGAGAAGAGGTAGTAAAAGCTTTGCGGAAGATGAAAGCCGGCAAGGCAGCAGGTTTGGATGGTATTGCAGTGGAATTTATTAAAAAAGGGGGTGACTGTATTGTTGACTGGTTGGTAAGGTTATTTAATGTATGTATGACTCATGGTGAGGTGCCTGAGGATTGGCGGAATGCGTGCATAGTGCCATTGTACAAAGGCAAAGGGGATAAGAGTGAGTGCTCAAATTACAGAGGTATAAGTTTGTTGAGTATTCCTGGTAAATTATGTGGGAGGATATTGATTGAGAGGGTGAAGGCATGTACAGAGCATCAGATTGGGGAAGAGCAGTTTGGTTTCAGAAGTGGTAGAGGATGTGTGGATCAGGTGTTTGCATTGAAGAATGTATGTGAGAAATACTTAGAAAAGCAAATGGATTTGTATGTAGCATTTATGGATCTGGAGAAGGCATATGATAGAGTTGATAGAGATGCTCTGTGGAAGGTATTAAGAATATATGGTGTGGGAGGAAAGTTGTTAGAAGCAGTGAAAAGTTTTTATCGAGGATGTAAGGCATGTGTACGTGTAGGAAGAGAGGAAAGTGATTGGTTCTCAGTGAATGTAGGTTTGTGGCAGGGGTGTGTGATGTCTCCATGGTTGTTTAATTTATTTATGGATGGGGTTGTTAGGGAGGTGAATTCAAGAGTTTTGGAAAGAGGGGCAAGTATGAAGTCTGTTGGGGATGAGAGAGCTTGGGAAGTGAGTCAGTTGTTGTTCGCTGATGATACAGCGCTGGTGGCTGATTCATGTGAGAAACTGCAGAAGCTGGTGACTGAGTTTGGTAAAGTGTGTGAAAGAAGAAAGTTAAGAGTAAATGTGAATAAGAGCAAGGTTATTAGGTACAGTAGGGTTGAGGGTCAAGTCAATTGGGAGGTGAGTTTGAATGGAGAAAAACTGGAGGAAGTGAAGTGTTTTAGATATCTGGGAGTGGATCTGTCAGCGGATGGAACCATGGAAGCGGAAGTGGATCATAGGGTGGGGGAGGGGGCGAAAATTCTGGGAGCCTTGAAGAATGTGTGGAAGTCGAGAACATTATCTCGGAAAGCAAAAATGGGTATGTTTGAAGGAATAGTGGTTCCAACAATGTTGTATGGTTGCGAGGCGTGGGCTATGGATAGAGTTGTGCGCAGGTGGATAGATGTGCTGGAAATGAGATGTTTGAGGACAATGTGTGGTGTGAGGTGGTTTGATCGAGTAAGTAACGTAAGGGTAAGAGAGATGTGTGGAAATAAAAAGAGCGTGGTTGAGAGAGCAGAAGAGGGTGTTTTGAAATGGTTCGGGCACATGGAGAGAATGAGTGAGGAAAGATTGACCAAGAGAATATATGTGTCGGAGGTGGAGGGAACGAGGAGAAGAGGGAGACCAAATTGGAGGTGGAAAGATGGAGTGAAAAATATTTTGTGTGATCGGGGCCTGAAAATGCAGGAGGGTGAAAGGAGGGCAAGGAATAGAGTGAATTGGAGCGATGTGGTATACCGGGGTTGACGTGCTGTCAGTGGATTGAATCAAGGCATGTGAAGCGTCTGGGGTAAACCATGGAAAGCTGTGTAGGTATGTGTATTTGCGTGTGGGGACGTATATATATGCATGAGTATGGGGGTGGGTTGGGCCATTTCTTTCGTCTGTTTCCTTGCGCTACCTTGCAAATGCGGGAGACAGTGACAAAGCAAAAAAAAAAAAATATATATATATATATATATATATATATATATATATATATATATATATATATATATATTTTTTTTTTTCATACTATTCGCTATTTCCCGCGATAGCGAGGTAGCGTTAAGAACAGAGGACTGGGCCTTTGAGGGAATATCCTCACCTGGATATATATATATATATATATATATATATATATATATATATATATATATATATATATATATATATATATATATATATATATATTTTTTTATACTTTGTCTCTGTCTCCCGCGTTTGCGAGGTAGCGCAAGGAAACAGACAAAAGAAATGGCCCAACCCCCCCCCATACACATGTATATACATACGTCCACACACGCAAATATACATACCTACACAGCTTTCCATGGTTTACCCCAGACGCTTCACATGCCTTGATTCAATCCACTGATAGCACGTCAACCCCGGTATACCACATCGCTCCAATTCACTCTATTCCTTGCCCTCCTTTCACCCTCCTGCATGTTCAGGCCCCGATCACACAAAATCTTTTTCACTCCATCTTTCCACCTCCAATTTGGTCTCCCTCTTCTCCTCGTTCCCTCCACCTCCGACACATATATCCTCTTGGTCAATCTTTCCTCACTCATTCTCTCCATGTGCCCAAACCACTTCAAAACACCCTCTTCTGCTCTCTCAACCACGCTCTTTTTATTTCCACACATCTCTCTTACCCTTACGTTACTCACTCGATCAAACCACCTCACACCACACATTGTCCTCAAACATCTCATTTCCAGCACATTCATCCTCCTGCGCACAACTCTATCCATAGCCCACGCCTCGCAACCATACAACATTGTTGGAACCACTATTCCTTCATACATACCCATTTTTGCTTTCCGAGATAATGTTCTCGACTTCCACACATTCTTCAAGGCCCCCAGAATTTTCGCCCCCTCCCCCACCCTATGATCCACTTCCGCTTCCATGGTTCCATCCGCTGCCAGATCCACTCCCAGATATCTAAAACACTTCACTTCCTCCAGTTTTTCTCCATTCAAACTCACCTCCCAATTGACTTGACCCTCAACCCTACTGTACCTAATAACCTTGCTCTTATTCACATTTACTCTTAACTTTCTTCTTCCACACACTTTTCCAAACTCAGTCACCAGCTTCTGCAGTTTCTCACATGAATCAGCCACCAGCGCTGTATCATCAGCGAACAACAACTGACTCACTTCCCAAGCTCTCTCATCCCCAACAGACTTCATACTTGCCCCTCTTTCCAAAACTCTTGCATTTACCTCCCTAACAACCCCATCCATAAACAAATTAAACAACCATGGAGACATCACACACCCCTGCCGCAAACCTACATTCACTGAGAACCAATCACTTTCCTCTCTTCCTACACGTACACATGCCTTACATCCTCGATAAAAACTTTGCTTATATATATATATATATATATATATATGCAATTGAGTGGGAGATGTATAAAAGAAAGAGACAGGAGGTCAAGAGAAAGGTGCAAGAGGTGAAAAAGAGGGCAAATGAGAGTTGGGGTGACAGAGTATCATTAAATTTTAGGTAGAATAAAAAGATGATCTGGAAGGAGGTAAATAAAGTGCGTAAGACAAGGGAGCAAATGGGAACTTCAGTGAAGGGCGCTAATGGGGAGGTGATAACAAGTAGTGGTGATGTGAGAAGGAGATGAAGTGAGTATTTTGAAGGTTTGTTGAATATGTTTGATGATAGAGTGGTAGATATAGGGTGTTTTGCTCGAGGTGGTGTGCAAAGTGACAGGGTTAGGGAAAATGATTTGGTAAACAGAGAAGAGGTAGTAAAAGCTTTGCAGAAGATGGAAGCCGGCAAGGCAGCAGGTTTGGATGGTATTGCAGTGGAATCTATTAAAAAAGGGGGTGACTGTATTGTTGACTGGTTGGTAAGGTTATTTAATGTATGTATGACTCATGGTGAGGTGCCTGAGGATTGGCGGAATGCGTGCATAGTGCCATTGTACAAAGGCAAAGGGGATAAGAGTGAGTGCTCAAATTACAGAGGTATAAGTTTGCTGAGTATTCCTGGTAAATTATATGGGAGGGTATTGATTGAGAGGGTGAAGGCATGTACAGAGCATCAGATTGGGGAAGAGCAGTGTGGTTTCAGAGGTGGTAGAGGATGTGTGGATCAGGTGTTTGCTTTGAAGAATGTATGTGAGAAATACTTAGAAAAGCAAATGGATTTGTATGTAGCATTTATGGATCTGGAGAAGGCATATGATAGAGTTGATAGAGATGCTCTGTGGAAGGTATTAAGAATATATGGTGTGGGAGGCAAGTTGTTAGAAGCAGTGAAAAGTTTTTATCGAGGATGTAAGGCATGTGTACGTGTAGGAAGAGAGGAAAGTGATTGGTTCTCAGTGAATGTAGGTTTGCGGCAGGGGTGTGTGATGTCTCCATGGTTGTTTAATTTGTTTATGGATGGGGTTGTTAGGGAGGTGAATGCAAGAGTTTTGAAAAGAGGGGCAAGTATGAAGTCTGTTGGGGATGAGAGAGCTTGGGAAGTGAGTCAGTTGTTGTTTGCTGATGATACAGCGCTGGTGGCTGATTCATGTGAGGAACTGCAGAAGCTGGTGACTGAGTTTGGTAAAGTGTGTGAAGAAGAAAGTTAAGAGTAAATGTGAATAAGAGCAAGGTTATTAGGTACAGTAGGGTTGAGGGTCAAGTCAATTGGGAGGTAAATTTGAATGGAGCAAAACTGGAGGAAGTAAAGTGTTTTAGATATCTGGGAGTGGATCTGGCAGCGGATGGAACCATGGAAGCGAAAGTGAATCATAGGGTGGGGGAGGGGGTGAAAATCCTGGGAGCCTTGAAGAATGTGTGGAAGTCGAGAACATTATCTCGGAAAGCAAAAATGGGTATGTATGAAGGAATAGTGGTTCCAACAATGTTGTATGGTTGCGAGGTGTGGGCTATGGATAGAGTTGTGCGCAGGAGAGTGGATGTGCTGGAAATGAGATGTTTGAGGACAACGTGTGGTATGAGGTGGTTTGATCGAGTAAGAAATGTACGGGTAAGAGAGATGTGTGGAAATGAAAAGAGCGTGGTTGAGAGAGCAGAAGAGGGTGTTTTGAAATGGTTTGGGCACATGGAGAGAATGAGTGAGGAAAGATTGACCAAGAGGATATATGTGTCGGAGGTGGAGGGAACGAGTAGAAGTGGGATTCGAAATTGGAGGTGGAAAGATGGAGTGAAAAAGATTTTGAGTGATCGGGGCCTGGACATGCAGGAGGGTGAAAGACGGGCAAGGAATAGAGTGAATTGAATCGATGTGGTATACCGGGGTTGACTTGCTGTCAGTGGATTGAATCAGGGCATGTGAAGCGTCTGGGGTAAACCATGGAAAGTTGTGTGGGGCCTGGATGTGGAAAGGGAGCTGTGGTTTCGTGCATTATTGCATGACAGCTAGAGACTGAGTTGTGAACGAATGAGGCCTTTGTTGTCTTTTCCTAGCGCTACCCCGCACTAATGAGGGGGGAGGGGGATGGTATTCCATGTGTGGCGAGGTGGTGATGGGAATGAATAAAGGCAGACAGTGTGAATTGTGTGCATGGGTATATGTGTATGTCTTTGTGTGTATATATATGTGTACATTGAGTTGTATAGGTATGTATATTTGCGTGTGTGGGTGTGTGTGTATATACATGTGTATGGGGGTGGGTTGGGCCATTTCTTTCGTCTGTTTCCTTGCGCTACCTCGCAAACGCGGGAGACAGCGACAAAGCAAAATAATAATGAAAAAAAATAAAAATGTGTCGTAGAAGGCGACTAAAGGGGACGGGAGCGGCGGGCCAGAAACCCTCCCCTCCTTTTATTTTAACTTTCTAAAAGGGGAAACAGAAGAAGGAGTCACGCGAGGAGTGCTCATCCTCCTCGAAGGCTCAGATTGGGGTGTCTGAATGTGTCTGGATGTAACCAAGATGAGAAAAAAGGAGAGATAGGTAGCATGTTTGAGGAAAGGAACCTGGATGTTTTGGCTCTGAGTGAAACGAAGCTAAAGGGTAAAGGGGAAGAGTGGTTTGGGAATGTCTTGGGAGTAAAGTCAGGGGTTAGTGAGAGGACAAGAGCATGGGAAGGAGTAGCACTACTCCTGAATCAGGAGTTGTGGGAGTATGTGATAGAGTGTAAGAAAGTAAATTCTAGATTGATATGGGTAAAACTGAAAGTTGATGGAGAGAGATGGGTGATTATTTGTGCATATGCACCTGGGCATGAGAAGAAAGATCATGAGAGGCAAGTGTTTTGGGAGCAGCTGAATGAGTGTGTTAGTGGTTTTGATGTACAAGACCGGGTTATAGTGATGGGTGATTTGAATGCAAAGGTGAGTAATGTGGCAGTTGAGGGAATAATTGGTACACATGGAGTGTTCAGTGTTGTAAATGGAAATGGTGAAGAGCTTGTAGATTTATGTGCTGAAAAAGGACTGGTGATTGGGAATACCTGGTTTAAAAAGCGAGATATACATAAGTATACGTATGTAAGCAGGAGAGATCTGCCAGAGAGCATTATTGGATTACATGTTAATTGATAGACGCACGAAAGAGAGACTTTTGGATGTTAATGTGCTGAGAGGTGCAACTGGAGGGATGTCTGATCATTATCTTGTGGGAGCAAAGGTGAAGATTTGTGGGGGGGTTTTCAGAAGAGAAGAGAGAATGTTGGGGTGAAGAGAGTGGTGAGAGTAAGTGAGCTTGGGAAGGAGACTTGTGTGAGGAAGTACCAGGAGAGACTGAGTACAGAATGGAAAAATGTGAGAACAAATGAGGTATGGGGAGTGGGGAAGGAATGGGATGTATTTAGGGAGGCAGTGATGGCTTGCGCAAAAGATGCTTGTGGCATGAGAAGCGTGGGAGGTGGGTTGATTAGAAAAGGTAGTGAGTGGTGGAATGAAGAAGTAAGGTTATTAGTGAAAGAGAAGAGAGAGGTATTTGAACGATTTTTGCAGGGAAAAAATGCAAATGAGTGGGAGATGTATAAAAGAAAGAGGCAGGAGGTCAAGAGAAAGGTGCAAGAGGTGAAAAAGAGGGCAAATGAGAGTTGGGGTGAGAGAGTATCATTAAATTTCAGGGAGAATAAAAAGATGTTTTGGAAGGAGGTAAATAAGGTGCGTAAGACAAGGGAGCAAATGGGAACTTCAATGAAGGGGGCTAATGGGAGGTGATAACAAGTAGTGGTGATGTGAGAAGGAGATGGAGTGAGTATTTTGAAGGTTTTTTGAATGTGTTTGATGATAGAGTGGCAGATGTAGGGTGTCTTGGTCGAGGTGGTGTGCAAAGTGAGAGGGTTAGGGAAAATGATTTGGTAAATAGAGAAGAGGTAAAAAAAAGCTTTATGGAAGATGAAAACTGGCAAAGGAGCAGGTTTGGATGGCATTGCAGTGGAATTTATTAAAAAAGGGGGTGACTATTGTTGACTGGTTGGTAAGGTTATTTAATGTATGTATGACTCATTGTGAGGTGCCTGAGGACTGGCGGAATGCTTGCATAGTGCCATTGTACAAAGGCAAAGGGGATAAGACTGAGTGCTCAAATTATAGAGGTATAAGTTTGTTGAGTATTCCTGGTAAATTGTATGGGAGGGTGTTGATTGAGAGGGTGAAGGCATGTACAGAGCATCAGATTGGGGAAGAGCAGTGTGGTTTTAGAAGTGGTAGAGGATGTGTGGATCAGGTGTTTGCTTTGAAGAATGTATGCGAGAAATACTTAGAAAAACAAATGTATTTGTATGTTGCATTTATGGATCTGGAGAAGGCATATGATAGAGTTGATAGAGATGCTCTGTGGAAGGTATTAAGAATATATGGTGTGGGAGGCAAGTTGTTAGAAGCAGTGAAAAGTTTTTATCGAGGATGTAAGGCATGTGTACGTGTAGGAAGAGAGGAAAGTGATTGGTTCTCAGTGAATGTAGGTTTGCGGCAGGGGTGTGTGATGTCTCCATGGTTGTTTAATTGTTTTATGGATGGGGTTGTTAGGGAGGTGAATGCAAGAGTTTTGGAAAGAGGGGTAAGTATGCAGTCTGTTGTGGATGAGAGAGCTTGGGATGTGAGTCAGTTGTTGTTTGCTGATGATACAACGCTGGTGGCTGATTCATGTAAGAAACTGCAGAAGCTTGTGACTGAGTTTGGTAAAGTGTGTGAAAGAAGAAAGTTAAGAGTAAATGTGAATAAGAGCAAGGTTATTAGGTATAGTAGGATTGAGGGTCAAGTCAGTTGGGAGTTAAATTTGAATGGAGAAAAACTGGAGGAAGTGAAGTGTTTTAGATATCTGGGAGTGGATCTGGCAGCGGATGGAACCATGGAAGCGGAAGTGGATCATAGGGTGGGGGAGGGGGCGAAAATTCTGGGGGCCTTGAAGAATGTGTGGAAGTCGAGAACATTATCTCGGAAAGCAAAAATGGGTATGTTTGAAGGAATAGTGGTTCCAACAATGTTGTATGGTTGCGAGGCGTGGGCTATGGATAGAGTTGTGCGTAGGAGGGTGGATGTGCTGGAAATGAGATGTTTGAGGATAATATGTGGTGTGAGGTGGTTTGATTGAGTAAGTAATGTAAGGGTTTGAGAGATGTGTGGAAATAAAAAGATTGTGGTTGAGAGAGCAGAAGAGGGTGTTTTGAAATGGTTTGGTCACATGGAGAGAATGAGTGAGGAAAGATTGACCAAGAGGATATATGTGTCGGAGGTGGAGGGAACGAGGAGAAGTGGGAGACCAAATTGGAGGTGGAAAGATGTAGTGAAAAAGATTTTGAGTGATCGGGGCCTGAACATGCAGGAGGGTGAAAGGCGTGCAAGGAATAGAGTGAATTGGAACGATGTGGTATACCGGGGTCGACGTGCTGTCAATGGATTGAACCAGAGCATGTGAAGCGTCTGGGGTAAACCATGCAAAGCTGTGTGGGGCCTGGATGTGGAAAGGGAGCTGTGTTTTCGGTGCATTATTGCATGACAGCTAGAGACTGAGTGTGAACAAATGGGGCCTTTGTTGTCCTTTCCTAGCGCTACCTTGCACACATGAGGGGGGAGGGGGTTGTTATTCCATGTGTGGCGAGGTGGCGATGGGAACAAATAAAGGCAGACAGTGTGAATTATGTACATGTGTATATATGTATATGTCTGTGTGTATATGTATGTGTACATTGAGATGTATAGGTATGTAAATTGTGCGTTTGTGGACATGTATGTATATACATGTGTATGTGGGCGGGTTGGGCCATTCTTGTGTCTGTTTCCTTGCTCTACCTCGCTAATGCGGGAGACAGCGACAAAGCAAAATAAATAAAAAATAAATATTTTTTTTTTTTTTTTTTTTCTGTCTCCTGTGTTTGCGAGGTAGCGCAAGGAAACAGACGAAAGAAATGGCCCAACTCACCCCCATACACATGTATATACATACGTCCACACACTCAAATATACATACCTACACAGCTTTCCATGGTTTACCTCAGACGCTTCACATGCCCGGATTCAATCCACCGACAGCACGTCAGCCACGGTATACTACATCGATCCAATTCACTCTATTCCTTGCCCTCCTTTCACCCTCCTGCATGTTCAGGCCCCGATCACACAAAATCTTTTTCACTCCATCTTTCCACCTCCAATTTGGTCTCCTACTTCTCCTCGTTCCCTCCACCTCCGACACATATATCCTCTTGGTCAATCTTTCCTCACTCATTCTCTCCATGTGCCCAAACCATTTCAAAACACCCTCTTCTGCTCTCTCAACGACGTTCTTTTTATTTCCACACATCTCTCTTACCCTTACGTTACTTACTCGATCAAACCACCTCACACCACACATTGTCCTCAAACATCTCATTTCCAGCACATCCATCCTCCTGCACACAACTCTATCCATAGCCCACGCCTCGCAACCATACAACATTCCCATTTTTTTTAACTTTCTAAAATGGGAAAAAATAAATATATATATTTTTTTTTTTTTTTCAAACTATTCGCCATTTCCCGCGTTAGCGAGGTAGCGTTAAGAACAGAGGACTGGGCAATTGAGGGAATATCCTCACCTGGCCCGCTTCTCTGTTCCTTCTTTTGGAAAATTAAAAAAAATTGAGAGGGGAGGGTTTCCAGCCCCCCGCTCCCTCCCCTTTTAGTCGCCTTCTACGACACGCAGGGAATACGTGGGAAGTATTCTTACTCCTCTATCTCCAGGGAAAAAATAAATATATATATATGTATATATATATTGCAGTGGAATTTATTAAAAAAGGGGGTGACTGTATTGTTGACTGGTTGGTAAGGTTATTTAATGTATGTATGACTCATGGTGAGGTGCCTGAGGATTGGCGGAATTCGTGCATAGTGCCATTGTACAAAGGCAAAGGGGATAAGAGTGAGTGCTCAAATTACAGAGGTATAAGTTTGTTGAGTTTTCCTGGTAAATTATATGGGAGGGTATTGATTGAGAGGGTGAAGGCATGTACAGAGCATCAGATTGGGGAAGAGCAGTGTGGTTTCAGAAGTGGTAGAGGATGTGTGGATCAGGTGTTTGCTTTGAAGAATGTATGTGAGAAATACTTAGAAAAGCAAATGGATTTGTATGTAGCATTTATGGATCTGGAGAAGGCATATGATAGAGTTGATAGAGATGCTCTGTGGAAGGTATTAAGAATATATGGTGTGGGAGGAAAGTTGTTAGAAGCAGTGAAAAGTTTTTATCGAGGATGTAAGGCATGTGTACGTGTAGGAAGAGAGGAAAGTGATTGGTTCTCAGTGAATGTAGGTTTGCGGCAGGGGTGTGTGATGTCTCCATGGTTGTTTAATTTGTTTATGGATGGGGTTGTTAGGGAGGTAAATGCAAGAGTTTTGGAAAGAGGGGCAAGTATGAAGTCTGTTGGGGATGAGAGAGCTTGGGAGGTGAGTCAGTTGTTGTTCGCTGATGATACAGAGCTGGTGGCTGATTCATGTGAGAAACTGCAGAAGCTGGTGACTGAGTTTGGTAAAGTGTGTGGAAGAAGAAAGTTAAGAGTAAATGTGAATAAGAGCAAGGTTATTAGGTACAGTAGGGTTGAGGGTCAAGTCAATTGGGAGGTGAGTTTGAATGGAGAAAAACTGGAGGAAGTGAAGTGTTTTAGATATCTGGGAGTGGATCTGTCAGCGGATGGAACCATGGAAGCGGAAGTGGATCATAGGGTGGGGGAGGGGGCGAAAATTCTGGGGGCCTTGAAGGATGTGTGGAAGTCGAGAACATTATCTCGGAAAGCAAAAATGGGTATGTTTGAAGGAATAGTGGTTCCAACAATGTTGTATGGTTGCGAGGCGTGGGCTATGGATAGAGTTGTGCGTAGGAGGATGGATGTGCTGGAAATGAGATGTTTGAGGACAATGTGTGGTGTGAGGTGGTTTGATCGAGTGAGTAACGTAAGGGTAAGAGAGATGTGTGGAAATAAAAAGAGCGTTGTTGAGAGAGCAGAAGAGGGTGTTTTGAAGTGATTTGGGCACATAGAGAGGATGAGCGAGGAAAGATTGACCAAGAGGATATATGTGTCGGAGGTGGAGGGAACAAGGAGAAGAGGGAGACCAAATTGGAGGTGGAAAGATGGAGTGAAAAAGATTTTGTGTGATCGGGGCCTGAACATGCAGGAGGGTGAAAGGAGGGCAAGGAATAGAGTGAATTGGAGCGATGTGGTATACTGGGGTTGACGTGCTGTCAGTGGATTGAATCAAGGCATGTGAAGTGTCTGGGTTAAGCCATGGAAAGCTGTGTAGGTATGTATATTTGCGTGTGTGGACGTATGTATATACATGTGTATGGGGGGGTTGGGCCATTTATTTCGTCTGTTTCCTTGCGCTACCTCGCAAACACGGGAGACAGCGACAAAGTATTAAAAAAAAAAAAAAAAATATATATATATATATATATATATATATATATATATATATATATATATATATATATATATATAAAAATATATATATATATATTTTTTGCTTTGTCGCTGTCTCCCGCGTTTGCGAGGTAGCGCAAGGAAACAGACGAAAGAATTGGCCCAACCCACCCCCAAACACATGTATATACATACGTCCACACACGCAAATATACATACCTACACAGCTTTCCATGGTTTACCCCAGACGCTTCACATGCCCTGATTCAATCCACTGACAGCACGTCAACCCCGGTATACCACATTGCTCCAATTCACTCTATTCCTTGCCCTCCTTTCACCCTCCTGCATGTTCAGGCCCCGATCACACAAAATCTTTTTCACTCCATCTTTCCACCTCCAATTTGGTCTCCCTCTTCTCCTCGTTCCCTCCACCTCCGACACATATATCCTTTTGGTCAATCTTTCCTCACTCATTCTCTCCATGTGCCCAAACCATTTCAAAACACCCTCTTCTGCTCTCTCAACCACGCTCTTTTTATTTCCACACATCTCTCTTACCCTTACGTTACTCACTCGATCAAACCACCTCACACCACACATTGTCCTCAAACATCTCATTTCCAGCACATCCATCCTCCTGCGCACCACTCTATCCATAGCCCACGCCTCGCAACCATACAACATTGTTGGAACCACTATTCCTTCAAACATACACATTTTTGCTTTACGAGATAATGTTTTCTACTTCCACACATTCTTCAAGGCTCCAAGAATTTTCGCCCCCTCCCCCACCCTATGATCCACTTCCGCTTCCATGGTTCCATCCGCTGCCAGATCCACTCCCAGATATCTAAAACACTTCACTTCCTCCAGTTTTTCTCCATTCAAACTCACCTCCCAGTTGACTTGACCCTCAACCCTACTGTACCTAATAACCTTGCTCTTATTCACATTTACTCTTAACTTTCTTCTTTCACACACTTTACCAAACTTAGTCACCAGCTTCTGCAGTTTCTCACATGAATCAGCCACCAGCGCTGTATCATCAACGAACAACAACTGACTCACTTCCCAAGCTCTCTCATCCCCAACAGACTTCATACTTGCCCCTCTTTCCAAAACTCTTGCATTCACCTCCCTAACAACCCCATCCATAAACAAATTAAACAACCATGGAGACATCACACACCCCTGCCGCAAACCTACATTCACTGAGAACCAATCACTTTCCTCTCTTCCTACACGTACACATGCCTTACATCCTCGATAAAAACTTTTCACTGCTTCTAACAACTTTCCTCCCACACCATATATTCTTAATACCTTCCACAGAGCATCTCTATCAACTCTATCATATGCCTTCTCCAGATCCATAAATGCTACATACAAATCCATTTGCTTTTCTAAGTATTTCTCACATACATTCTTCAAAGCAAACACCTGATCCACACATCCTCTACCACTTCTGAAACCACACTGCTCTTCCCCAATCTGATGCTCTGTACATGCCTTCACCCTCTCAACCAATACCCTCCCATATAATTTACCAGGAGGAGGAATGGGATGTATTTAGGGAATCAGTGATGGATTGCGCAAAAGATGCTTGTGGTATGAGAAGAGTGGGAGGTGGGTTGATTAGAAAGGGTCGTGAGTGGTGGGATGAAGAAGTAAGAGTATTAGTGAAAGAGAAGAGAGAGGCATTTGGACGATTTTTGCAGGGAAAAAATGCAATTGAGTGGGAGATGTATAAAAGAGACAGGAGGTCAAGAGAAAGGTGCAAGAGGTGAAAAAAAGGGCAAATGAGAGTTGGGGTGAGAGAGTATCATTAAATTTTAGGGAGAATAAAAAGATGTTCTGGAAGGAGGTAAATAAAGTGCGTAAGACAAGGGAGCAAATGGGGAGGTGATAACAAGTAGTGGTGATGTGAGAAGGAGATGGAGTGAGTATTTTGAAGGTTTGTTGAATGTGTTTGATGATAGAGTGGCAGATATAGGGTGTTTTGGTCGAGGTGGTGTGCAAAGTGAGAGGGTTAGGGAAAATGATTTGGTAAACAGAGAAGAGGTAGTAAAAGCTTTGCGGAAGATGAAAGCTGGCAAGGCAGCAGGTTTGGATGGTATTGCAGTGGAATTTATTAAAAAAGGGGGTGACTGTATTGTTGACTGGTTGGTAAGGTTATTTAATGTATGTATGACTCATGGTGAGGTGCCTGAGGATTGGCGGAATGCGTGCATAGTGCCATTGTACAAAGGCAAAGGGGATAAGAGTGAGTGCTCAAATTACAGAGGTATAAGTTGTTGTTCGCTGATGATACAGCGCTGGTGGCTGATTCATGTGAGAAACTGCAGATGCTGGTGACTGAGTTTGGTAAAGTGTGTGGAAGAAGAAAGTTAAGAGTAAATGTGAATAAGAGCAAGGTTATTAGGTACAGTAGGGTTGAGGGTCAAGTCAATTGGGAGGTGAGTTTGAATGGAGAAAAACTGGAGGAAGTGAAGTGTTTTAGATATCTGGGAGTTGATCTGGCAGCGGATGGAACCATGGAAGCGGAAGTGGATCATAGGGTGGGGGAGGGGCCGAAAATTCTGGGGGCCTTGAAGAATGTGTGGAAGTCGAGAACTTTATCTCGGAAAGCAAAAATGAGTATGTTGGAAGGAATAGTGGTTCCAACAATGTTGTATGGTTGCGAGGCGTGGGCTATGGAGAGAGTTGTGCGCAGGAGGATGAATGTGCTGGAAATGAGATGTTTGAGGACAATGTGTGGTGTGAGGTGGTTTGATCGAGTGAGTAACGTAAGGGTAAGAGAGATGTGTGGAAATAAAAAGAGCGTGGTTGAGAGAGCAGAAGAGGGTGTTTTGAAGTGGTTTGGGCACATGGAGAGAATGAGTGAGGAAAGATTGACCAAGAGGATATATGTGTCGGAGGTGGAGGGAACGAGGAGAAGAGGGAGACCAAATTGGAGGTGGAAAGATGGAGTGAAAAAGATTTTGTGTGATCGGGGCCTGAACATGCAGGAGGGTGAAAGGAGGGCAAGGAATAGAGCTAATTGGAGCGATGTGGTATACCGGGGTTGACGTGCTATCAGTGGATTGAATCAAGGCATGTGAAGCGTCTGGGGTAAACCATGGAAAGCTGTGTAGGTATGTATATTTGGGTGTGTGGACGTATGTATATACATATATATATATATATATATATATATATATATATATATATATATATATATATATATATATACATATATATATATACATATATATATACATATATATATATATATATATATATATATATATATATATATATATATATATATATATATATATTTTTTTTTTTTTTCCATACTATTCGCCATTTCCCGCGATAGCAAGGTAGCGTTAAGAACAGAGGACTGGGCCTTTGAGGGAATATCCTCACCTGGCCCTCTTCTCTGTTCCTTCTTTTGGAAAATTAAAAAAAAATAAACGAGAGGGGAGGATTTCCAGCCCCCCGCTCCCTTCCCTTTTAGTCACTTTCTACGACACGCAGGGAATACGTGGGACTACGTATATATATATATATATATATATATATATATATATATATATATATATATACATATATACATATATATATATATATATATATATATATATATATATATATATATATATATATATATAAAGGGGATAAGAGTGAGTGCTCAAATTACAGAGGTATAAGTTTGTAAGGTATTCCTGGTAAATTATATGGGAGGGTATTGATTGAGAGGGTGAAGGCATGTACAGAGCATCAGATTGGGGAAGAGCAGTGTGGTTTCAGAAGTGGTAGAGGATGTGTGGATCAGGTGTTTGCTTTGAAGAATGTATGTGAGAAATACTTAGAAAAGCAAATGGATTTGTATGTAGCATTTATGGATCTGGAGAAGGCATATGATAGAGTTGATAGAGATGCTCTGTGGAAGGTATTAAGAATATATGGTGTGGGAGGAAAGTTGTTAGAAGCAGTGAAAAGTTTTTATCGAGGATGTAAGGCATGTGTACGTGTAGGAAGAGAGGAAAGTGATTGGTTCTCAGTGAATGTAGGTTTGCGGCAGGGGTGTGTGATGTCTCCATGGTTGTTTAATTTGTTTATGGATGGGGTTGTTAGGGAGGTGAATGCAAGAGTTTTGGAAAGAGGGGCAAGTATGAAGTCTGTTGGGGATGAGAGAGCTTGGGAAGTGAGTCAGTTGTTGTTCGCTGATGATACAGCGCTGGTGGCTGATTCATGTGAGAAACTGCAGAAGCTGGTGACTGAGTTTGGTAAAGTGTGTGGAAGAAGAAAGTTAAGAGTAAATGTGAATAAGAGCAAGGTTATTAGGTACAGTACGGTTGAGGGCCAAGTCAATTGGGACGTGAGTTTGAATGGAGAAAAACTGGAGGAAGTGAAGTGTTTTAGATATCTGGGAGTGGATCTGGCAGCGGATGGAACCATGGAAGCGGAAGTGGATCATAGGGTGGGGGAGGGGGCGAAAATTCTGGGGGCCTTGAAGAATGTGTGGAAGTCGAGAACATTATCTCGGAAAGCAAAAATGGGTATGTTTGAAGGAATAGTGGTTCCAACAATGTTGTATGGTTGCGAGGCGTGGGCTATGGATAGAGTTGTGCGTAGGAGGATGGATGTGCTGGAAATGAGATGTTTGAGGACAATGTGTGGTGTGAGGTGGTTTGATCTTGTGAGTAACGTAAGGGTAAGAGAGATGTGTGGAAATAAAAAGAGTGTGGTTGAGAGAGCAGAAGAGGGTGTTTTGAAGTGGTTTGGGCACATGGAGAGGATGAGTGAGGAAAGATTGACCAAGAGGATATATGTGTCGGAGGTGGAGGGAACAAGGAGAAGAGGGAGACCAAATTGGAGGTGGAAAGATGGAGTGAAAAAGATTTTGTGTGATCGGGGCCTGAACATGCAGGAGGGTGAAAGGAGGGCAAGGAATAGAGTGAATTGGAGCGATGTGGTATACCGGGGTTGACGTGCTGTCAGTGGATTGAATAAAGGCATGTGAAGCGTCTGGGGTAAACCATGGAAAGCTGTGTAGGTATGTATATTTGCGTGTGTGGACGTATGTATATACATGTGTATCGGGGGGGGTTGGGCCATTTCTTTCGTCTGTTTCCTTGCGCTACCTCGCAAACGCGGGAGACAGCGACAAAGTATAAAAAAAAAAAGAAAAATATATATATATATATATATATATATATATATATATATATATCCCTGGGGATAGGGGAGAAAGAATACTTCCCATGCATTCCTCACGTGTCGTATAAGGCGATTAAAGGGGACAGGAGCGGGGGGCTAGAAACCCTCCCCTCCTTGTATTTTAACTTTCTAAAAGGGGAAACAGAAGAAGGAGTCACGCGGGGAGTGCTCATCCTCCTCGAAGGCTCAGATTGGGGTGTCTAAATGTGTGTGGATGTAACCAAAATGAGAAAAAAGGAGAGATAAGGTACTATGTTTGAGGAAAGGAAACTGGATGTTTTGGCTCTGAGTGAAACGAAGCTCAAGGGTAAAGGGGAAGAGTGGTTTGGGAATGTCTGTGGAGTAAAGTCAGGGGTTAGTGAGAGGACAAGAGCAAGGGAAGGAGTAGCAATACTCCTGAAACAGGAGTTGTGGGAGGATGTGATAGAATGTAAGAAAGTAAATTCTCGATTAATATGGGTAAAACTGAAAGTTGATGGAGAGAGGTGGGTGATTATTGGTACATATGCACCTGGGCATGAGAAGAAAGATCATGAGAGGCAAGTGTTATGGGAGCAGTTGAATGAGTGTGTTAGTGGTTTTGATGCACGAAACTGGGTTATAGTGATGGTTGATTTGAATGCAAAGGTGAGTAATGTGGCAGTTGAGGGAATAATTGGTGTACATGGGGTGTTCAGTGTTTTAAATGGAAATGGTGAAGAGCTTGTAGATTTATGTGCTGAAAAAGGACTGGTGATTAGGAATACCTGGTTTTAATAGAGGCTCAGAGTGGGGTGTCTAAATGTGTGTGGATGTAACCAAGATGTGAAAAAAGCAGAGATAGGTAGTATGTTTGAGGAAAGGAACCTGGATGTTTTGGCTCTGAGTGAAACGAAGCTCAAGGGTAAAGGGGAAGAGTGGTTTGGGAATGTCTGGGGAGTAAAGTCAGGGGTTAGTGAGAGGACAAGAGCAAGGGAAGGAGTAGCAATACTCCTGAAACAGGAGTTGTGGGAGTATGTGATAGAATGTAAGAAAGTAAATTCTCGATTAATATGGGTAAAACTGAAAGTTGATGGAGAGAGATGGGTGATTATTGGTACATATGCACCTGGGCATGAGAAGAAAGATCATGAGAGGCAAGTGTTTTGGGAGCAGCTGAATGAGTGTGTTAGTGGTTTTGATGCACGAGACCGGGTTATAGTGATGGGTGATTTGAATGCAAAGGTGAGTAATGTGGCAGTTGAGGGAATAATTGGTATACATGGGGTGTTCAGTGTTGTAATTGGAAATGGTGAAGAGCTTGTAGATTTATGTGCTGAAAAAGGACTGATGATTGGGAATACCTGGTTTAAAAAGCGAGATTTACATAAGTATACTTATGTAAGTAGGAGAGATGGCCAGAGAGCGTTATTGGATTACGTGTTAATTGACAGGCGTGCGAAAGAGAGACTTTTGGATGTTAATGTGCTGAGAGGTGCAACTGGAGGGATGTCTGATCATTATCTTGTGGAGGCTAAGGTGAAGATTTGTATGGGTTGTCAGAAAAGAAGAGTGAATGTTGGGGTGGAGAGAGTGGTGAGAGTAAGTGAGCTTGGGAAGGAGACCTGTGTTAGGAAGTACCAGGAGAGACTGAGTACAGAATGGAAAAAGGTGAGAACAATGGAAGTAAGGGGAGTGGGGGAGGAATGGGATGTATTTAGGGAATCAGTGATGGATTGCGCAAAAGATGCTTGTGGCATGAGAAGAGTGGGAGGTGGGTTGATTAGAAAGGGTAGTGAGTGGTGGGATGAAGAAGTAAGAGTATTAGTGAAAGAGAAGAGAGAGGCATTTGGACGATTTTTGCAGGGAAAAAATGCAATTGAGTGGGAGATATATAAAAGAAAGAGGCAGGAGGTCAAGAGAAAGGTGCAAGAGGTGAAAAAGAGGGCAGATGAGAGTTGGGATGAGAGAGTATCATTAAATTTTAGGGAGTATAAAAAGATGTTTTGGAAGGAGGTAAATAAAGTGCATAAGACAAGGGAACAAATGGGAACTTCAGTGAAGGGGGCTAATGGGGAGGTGAAAACAAGTAGTGGTGATGTGAGAAGGAGATGGTGTGAGTATTATGTAGGTTTGTTGAATGTGTTTGATGATAGAGTGGCAGATATAGGGTGTTTCGGTTGAGGTGGTGTGCAAAGTGAGATGGTTAGGGAAAATGATTTGGTAAACAGAGAAGAGGTAGTAAAAGCTTTGCAGAAGATGAAAGCTGGCAAGGCAGCAGGTTTGGATGGTATTGCAGTGGAATTTATTAAAAAAGGGGTGACTGTATTGTTGACTGGTTGGTAAGGTTAATTAATGTATGTATGACTCATGGTGAGGTGCCTGAGGATTGGCGGAATGCGTGCATAGTGCCATTGTACAAAGGCAAAGGGGATAAGAGTGAGTGCTCAAATTACAGAGGTATAAGTTTGTTGAGTATTCCCGGTAAATTATATGGGAGGGTATTGATTTAGAGGGTGAAGGCATGTACAGAGCATCAGATTGGGGAAGAGCAGTGTGGTTTCAGAAGTGGTAGAGGATGTGTGGATCAGGTGTTTGCTTTGAAGAATGTATGTGAGAAATACTTAGAAAAGCAAATGGATTTGTATGTAGCATTTATGGATCTGGAGAAGGCATATGATAAGAGTTGATAGAGATGCTCTGTGGAAGGTATTAAGAATATAGTGTGTGGGAGGCAAGTTGTTAGAAGCAGTGAAAAGTTTTTATCGAGGATGTAAGGCAAGTGTACGTGTAGGAAGAGAGGAAAGTGATAGGTTCTCAGTGAATGTAGGTTTGCGGCAGGGGTGTGTGATGTCTCCATGGTTGTTTAATTTGTTAATGGATGGGATTGTTAGGGAGGTGAATGCAAGAGTTTTGGAAAGAGGGGCAAGTATGCAGTCTGTTGGGGATGAGAGAGCTTGGGAAGTGAGTCAGTTGTTGTTCGCTGATGATACAGCGCTGGTGGCTGATTCATGTGAGAAACTGCAGAAGCTGGTGACTGAGTTTGGTAAAGTGTGTGAAAGAATGAAGTTAAGAGTAAATGTGAATAAGAGCAAGGTTATTAGGTACAGTAGGATTGAGGGTCAAGTCAATTGGGAGGTAAATTTGAATGGAGAAAAACTGGAGGAAGTAAAGTGTTTTAGATATCTGGGAGTGGATCTGGCAGCGGATGGAACCATGGAAGCGGAAGTGAATCATAGGGTGGAGGAGGCGGTGAAAATCCTGGGAGCCTTGAAGAATGTGTGGAAGTCGAGAACATTATCTCGGAGTGCAAAAATGGGTATGTTTGAAGGAATAGTGGTTCCAACAATGTTGTATGGTTGAGAGGCGTGGGCTATGGATAGAGTTGTGCGTAGGAGGGTGGATGTGCTGGAAATGAGATGTTTGAGGTCAATATGTGGTGTGAGGTGGTTTGATCCAGTAAGTAATGTAAGGGTAAGAGAGGTGTTTGGAAATAAAAAGAGCATGGTTGAGAGAGCAGAAGAGGGTGTTTTGAAATGGTTTGGGCACATGGAGAGAATGAGTGAGGAAAGATTGACCAAGAGGTTATATGTGTCGGAGGTGGAGGGAACGAGAAGTGGGAGACCAAATTGGAGGTGGAAAGATGGAGTGAAAAAGATTTTGAGTGATCAGGGCCTGAACATGCAGGAGGGTGAAAGGCGGGCAAGGAATAGAGTGAATTGGATCGATGTGGTATACCAGGGTCGACATGCTGTCAATGGATTGAATCAGGGCATGTGAAGCGTCTGGGGTAAACCATGGAAAGTTCTGGATGTGGAAAGGGAGCAGTGGTTTCGGGCATTATTGCATGACAGCTAAAGACTGAGTGTGATTGAATTGGGTCTTTGTTGTCTTTTCCTAGCGCTACCTCGCACACATGAGGGGGGAGGGGGATGTTATTCCATGTGGCAAGGTTGCGATGGGAATGAATAAAGGCAGACAGTATGAATTGTGTGCATGTGTATATATGTATGTGTCTGTGTGTGTATATATATGTGTACATTGAGATGTATAGGTATGTATATTTGCGTGTGTGGACGTGTATGTATATACATTGTGTATGGGGGTGGGTTGGGCCATTTTTTTTGTCTGTTTCGTTGCACTATCTCACAAACACGGGAGACCGACAAAGCAAAATAAATAAAAGATATATATATATATATATATCCCTGGGGATAGGGGATTAAGAGTACTTCCCACGTATTCCCTGCGTGTCGTAGAAGGCGACTAAAAGGGGAGGGAGCGGGGGGGCTGGAAATCCTCCCCTCTCGTTTTTTTTTTTAATTTTCCAAAAGAAGGAACAGAGAATTGGGCCAGGTGAAGGTATTCCCTCAAAGGCCCAGTCCTCTGTTCTTAACGCTACCTCGCTAATGCGGGAAATGGCGAATAGTTTGAAAGAAAGATATATATATATATATATATATATATATATATATATATATATATATATATATATATATATATATATATATATATATATTTTTTTTTGCTTTGTCTCTGTCTCTCGCTTTTGCGAGGTAGTGCAAGGAAACAGACGAAAGAAATGGCCCAACCCACCCCCATACACATGTATATATATACGTCCACACACACAAATATACATACCTACACAGCTTTCCATGGTTCACCCCAGACGATTCACATGCCCTGATTCAATCCACTGACAGCACGTCAACCCCGGTATACCACATCGATCCAATTCATTCTATTCCTTGCCCTCCTTTCACCCTCCTGCATGTTCAGGCCCCGATCACACAAAATCTTTTTCACTCCATCTTTCCACCTCCAGTTTGGTCTCCCACTTCTCCTCGTTCCCTCCACTTCCGACACATATATCCTCTTGGTCATTCTTTCCTCACTCATTCTCTCCATGTGCCCAAACCATTTCAAAACACCCTCTTCTTCTCTCTCAACCACGCTCTTTTTATTTCCACACATCTCTCTTACCCTTACGTTACTTACTCGATCAAACCACCTCACACCACACATTGTCCTCAAACATCTCATTTCCAGCACATCCATCCTCCTGCGCACAACTCTATCCATAGCCCACGCTTCGCAACCATACAACATTGTTGGAACCACTATTCCTTCAAACATACCCATTTTTGCTTTCCGAGATAATGTTCTCGACTTCCACACATTCATCAAGGCTCCCAGGATTTTCGCCCCCTCCCCCACCCTTTGATCTACTTCCACTTCCATGGTTCCATCCGCTGCCAGATCCACTCCCAGATATCTAAAACACTTTACTTCCTCCAGTTTTCTCCATTCAAACTTACCTCCCAATTAACTTGACCCTCAACCTACTGTACCTACTTGCCTTGCTCTTATTCACATTTACTCTTAACTTTCTTCTTTCACACACTTTACCAAACTCAGTCACCAGCTTCTGCAGTTTCTCACATGAATCAGCCACCAGCGCTGTATCATCAGGGAACAACAACTGACTCACTTCCCAAGCTCTCTCATCCCCAACAGACTTCATACTTGCCCCTCTTTCCAAAACTCTTGCATTTACCTCCCTAACAACCCCATCCATAAACAAATTAAACAACCATGGAGACATCACTCACCCCTGCCGCAAACGTACATTCACTGAGAGCCTATCACTTTCCTCTCTTCCTACACGTACACATGCCTTACATCCTCGATAAAAACTTTTCACTGCTTCTAACAACTTGCCTCCCACACCATATATTCTCAATACCTTCCACAGAGCATCTCTATCAACTCTATCATATGCCTTCTCCAGATCCATAAATGCTACATACAAATCCATTTGCTTTTCTAAGTATTTCTCACATACATTCTTCAAAGTAAACACCTGATCCACACATCCTCTACCACTTCTGAAACCACACTGCTCTTCCCCAATCTGATGCTCTGTACATGCCTTCACCCTCTCAATCAATACCCTCCCATATAATTTACCAGGAATACTCAACAAACTTATACCTCTGTAATTTGAGAACTCACTCTTATCCCCTTTGCCTTTGTACAATGGCACTATGCAAGCATTCCGCCAATCCTCAGGCACCTCACCATGAGTCATACATACATTAAATAACCTTACCAACCAGTCAATAATACAGTCACCCCCTTTTTTAATAAGTTCCACTGCAATACCATCCAAACCTGCTGCCTTGCCAGCTTTCATCTTCTGCAAAGCTTTTACTACCTCTTCTCTGTTTACCAAATCATTTTCCCTAACCCTCGCACTTTGCACACCACCTCGACCAAAACACCCTATATCTGCCACTCTATCATCAAACACATTCAACAAACCTTCAAAATACTCACTCCATCTCCTTCTCACATCACCACTACTTGTTATCACCTCCCCATTTGCGCCCTTCACTGAAGTTCCCATTTGCTCCCTTGTCTTACGCGCTTTATTTACCTCCTTCCAGAACATCTTTTTATTCTCCCTAAAATTTAATGATACTCTCTCACCCCAACTCTCATTTGCCCTCTTTTTCACCTCTTGCACCTTTCTCTTGACCTCCTGTCTCTTTCTTTATACATCTCCCACTCAATTGCATTTTTTCCCTGCAAAAATGTCTTGGGAGTAAAGTCAGGGGTTAGTGAGAGGACAAGAGCAAGGGAAGGAGTAGCAGTACTCCTGAAACAGGAGTTGTGGGAGTATGTGATAGAATGTAAGAAAGTAAATTCTCGATTAATATGGGTAAAACTGAAAGTTGATGGAGAGAGATGGGTGATTATTGGTTCATATGCACCTGGGCATGAGAAGAAAGATCATGAGAGGCAAGTGTTTTGGGAGCAGCTGAATGAGTTTGTTAGTGGTTTTGATGCATGAGACCAGGTTATAGTGATGGGTGATTTGAATGCAAAGGTGAGTAATGTGGCAGTTGAGGGAATAATTGGTATACATGGGGTGTTCAGTGTTGTAAATGGAAATGGTGAAGAGCTTGTAGAGTTATGTGCTGAAAAAGGACTGGTGATTGGGAATACCTGGTTTAAAAAGCGAGATATACATAAGTATACGTATGTAAGTAGGAGAGATGGCCAGAGAGCGTTATTGAATTACGTGTTAATTGACAGGCGTGCGAAAGAGAGACTTTTGGATGTTAATGTGCTGAGAGGTGCAACTGGAGGGATGTCTGATCATTATCTTGTGGAGGGTAAGGTGAAGATTTGTATGGGTTTTCAGAAAAGAAGAGTGAATGTTAGGGTGAAGAGGGTGGTGAGAGTAAGTGAGCTTGGGAAGGAGACTTGTGTGAGGAAGTACCTGGAGAGACTGAGTACAGAATGGAAAAAGGTGAGAACAATGGAAGTAAGGGTAGTGGGGGAGGAATGGGATGTTATTTAGGGGATCAGTGATGGATTGCGCAAAAGATGCTTGTGGCACGAGAAGAGTGGGAGGTGGGTTGATTAGAAAGGGTAGTGAGTGGTGGGATGAAGAAGTAAGATTATTGGTGAAAGAGAAGAGAGAGGCATTGGAAATATATATATATGTATATATATATTTTTATTTATATTTTATTATACACATAAATATTCACATAAATGCCCACGTACACTCATATACATACATTCACATAATCATTTTTTATTATACTTAATTGTCGTTTCCCGTGTTAGCGAGGTAGCGCAAGAAAACAGACGAAAGAATGGCCCAACCCACCCACATGCACATGTTTATACATAAATGCCCACACACGCACATAAACATACCTATGCGTTTCAATGTATACATACACAGACATATACATATATATACATGTACATAATCATACTTGCTGCTTTCATCCATTCCTCTCAGCACCCTGCCAGACATGAAATAGCGTATTCCCCACCACCCCTTGCGAGGTAGCGCTAGGAAAAGATAAAAAAGGCCACACACATTCACACTCAGTCTCTAGCTGTCATGTGTAATGCACCGAAACCACAGCTCCCATTTCATATCCAGGCCCCACAAAACTTTCCATGGTTTACCCCAGACACTTCACATTCCCTGGTTCAATCCATTGACATCACGTTGACCCTGGTATACCACATAATTCTATTTCACTCTATTCCTTCTTGTGCCTTTCACCCTCCTGTATTTTTAGGCCCTGGTTGCTTAGATTCTTTTTCGCTCCATCCTCCCACCTCCAATTTGGTCTCCCACTTCTCCTCGTTCCCTCTACCTCTTACACATATATCCTTTGTTAATCTTTCCTCACTCATTCTCTCCTTGTGACCAAACAATTTCAACACACCTTCTACCTTCTCAACCACACTCTTTATTACCACAAATCTCTCTTACCCTTTTATTACTTAATCAAACCACCTCACACCACAGATTGTTCTCAAACATTACATTTCCAACACATCCACCCTCCGCACAACCCTACCTATAGCCCATGACTTGCAACCATATAGCATTGTTGGAACCACTATTCCTTCAGACATACCCATTTTTGCTCTCCACGATAACATTCTCACCTTCCTCGCATTCCCCTTCCCCACCTTGTGACTCGCTTCCACTTCCATGGTTCCATCCATTGCTAAATCCACTCCCAGAAATCTAAAACACTTCACTTCCTCCAGTTTTTCTCCATTCAAACTTATCTCCCAGTTAACTTGTCCCTGAACCCTACTGAACCTGATACCCTTGCTCTTATTCACATTTACTCTCAGCTTTCTTCTTTCACACACTTTACCAAACTCAGTCAACAACTTCTGCAGATTCTCACCTGAATCAGCCACCAGTGCTGTATCATCAGCAAACAATAACTGACTCATTTTCCAAGCCCTCTCATCCAAAACAGATTGCATATTTGCCCCTCTCTCCAAAACTCTTGCATTCACCTCCCTAACAGCCCCATCCAAAACAGATTAAACAACTATGGAGACATCATACACCCCTGCCGCAGACTGAAATTCACTGGGAACCAATCACTTTCCTCTCTTCCTACTTGTGCACATGCCTTACATCCTTGATAAAATCTTTTCATTTCTAGCAACTTACCGTTCACACCATATACTCGTAATACCTTCTACAGAGCACCTCTATCAACTCTATCGTATGCCTTCTCCAGATCCATAAATGCTACATACAAATCCATCTGTTTTCTTAAGTATTTCTCGCATACATTCTTCAAAGCAAACACCTGATCCACACATCCTTTACCACTTCTGAAACCACACTGCTCTTCCCCAATCTGATGCTCTGTACATGCCTTTACCCTCGCAATCAATACCCTCCCATATAACTTCCTAGGAATACTCAACAAACTTACACCTCTGTAATTTGAACACTCACCTTTATCCCCTTTGCCTTTGTACAATGGCTCTATGCAAGCATTCTGCCAATCCTCAGGCACTTCACAATGAACCTTTATCCACTTTTCCTTTGTACAATGGCACTATGCATGCATTCTGTAAATCCTCAGGCACTTCACCATGAACCAAACATACAGTGAATATCCTTACCAACTGGTCAACATCAAAGTCACCCCCTTTTATAATGCATTCTATTGCAATACCATTCAAACCTGCTGCCTTACTGGCTTTCATTTTCCGGAAAGCTTTCACAACCTTTTCTCTTTTTACCAAACCATTCTCCCTGACCTTCTCACTTTGCATACCACCTCAACTAAAACACCCTATATCTGCCACTCTATCGTCACACAGTCAACAAACCTTCAGAATACTCCCTCCATCTCCTCACTTCACCTCTACTTGTTATTACCTCCCCATTGACCCCTTTCACCAATGTTCCCATTTGTTCTCTTGTCTTATGCACTTTATTTAACTCCTTCCAAAAATCTTTATAGTCGCATTAAAATTTAAGGATACTCTCTCACTCCAAATCTTATTTGTCCTCTTTTTCACCCCTTGCACTTTTTCTTGACCTTTTGCCTCTTTCTTTTATACATGTCCCATTCATTCTCGCTACTTCCCTGCAAAAATCATCCAAATGCCTCCCTCTTTTTCATTAACACTCTTACTTCATCCCACCATTCACTACCCTTTCTAATGTGCCTACCTCCAACCTTTCTCATGCCAAAGGCATTTTTTGCACAAGCCATCACTGCTTCCCTAAATACATCCCATTCCTCTCCCTTTTCCCCTTACGTCATTTGCTCTCACCTTTCTCCATTCTGCACTCAATCTCTCCTGGTACTTCCTCACACAAGTCTCTTTTCTAAGCTCACTTACTCTTACCACTCACATCATCCCAACATTCTTTCTTTTTTTCTGAAAACCTCTACAAATCTTCACCTTCATCTCCACAAGATTATGATCAGACATCCCTTCAGTTGCCCCTCTCAGCACATTAACATCCAAAAAGTCTTTTTCATGCACCTATCAATTAACACATAATCCAGTAATGCTCTCTGGCCATCTCTCCTACTTACATATGTATACTTATGTATATCTCTCTTTTTACGCCAGGTATTCCCAATCACCATTCCTTTTTCAGCACACAAATCTACAAGCTCTTCACCATTTCCATTTACAACACTGAACACCCCATGTACCCCAATTATACCCTCAACTGCCACATTACTCACCTTTGCATTTACATCACCCATTACTATAACCTGGTCTTGTGCATCAAAGCTGCTAACACACTCACTCAGCTGCTCCCAAAACATTTGCCTCTCATGATATTTCTTCTCATGACCAGGTGCATAGGCACTAGTAATCATCCAGCTCTCTCCATCAACTTTCAGTTTTACCCATATCAATTGAGAGTTTACTTTCTTACACTCTATCACATACTCCCACAACTCCTGTTTCAGGAGTAGTGCTACTCCTTCCTTTGCTCTTGTCCCATCACCAACCCGACTTTACTCCTAAGACATTCCCAAACCACTTTTACCCTTGAGCTTTGTTTCACTCAGAGCCAAAACATCCAGTTTCCTTTTCTCAAACATGCTACCTATTTCCTTTTTTCTCATCTTGGTTACATGCACACACATTTAGACACCCCAATCTGAGCCTTCGAGGAGGATGAGCAATCCCGCATGACTTCTGTTTCTTCTTTTAGAAAGTTGAAATATAAGGAGGGGAGGGTTTCTAGCCCCTCGTCCCCTTTAGTCACCTTTTACGACACGCGGGAATGTGTAGGAAGCATTCTTTCTCCCTTATCCCCAGGGATATACATATCATTATATATATACATATACATACACATACACAGACATTACATACATACACATTTACATTTCATACTTGCTTGCCTCTGTCCATTCTTGTCGCTACCCCGCCCCAGAGGAAAATAGCATCGCTGTCCCCTGCTTGTGTAAGTATGTTGGCCAAACACAAAGATCATCTACATACCCAAACCAGATTGCCTTAGAGGGTAAGATATCCCTAAATAATTTTGTTTCAAAGAATTCCATGTAAAGATTACTTAATACTGGTGAAATAGGTTACCCATCACCATACCCAGTTTCTGAGCATAATATTCTCCATTGAATTGAATTGCACAGTCTTTTATAAACAATTTTATCAATGCATTGAAGATAGAATTTGAAGCGTGTAAATCAAGATTATCCAAGGCACCAACCTAATGTTCTAAGAAATCATCAACTGGAACTTTTGTGAACAAGGATGAAACATCAAAGCTTACTAGTTTGAAATTGAAATCAACATGGCTATCATTAAGCTTGTTAACTAAAGCTATACTGTTCATGATATTAGAATTTGATATCTTACCAACTAGTGGGCTTGATAAAGAAACTAACCATTTTGATAATTTATATGTGATTGATTAATCCATACATATATGGCAGTGAAAGGGACTATGATGAAAATTTTTTGATTAAAGAACATTACCTTTCAACAACAACTTCAGTTCTTTATTAAAGTGAGAATTAATTGCTTTTTAGGGATTTCTACTGAGCTTAAAGTTTGTTGTATTATCACATTTTTGCCATGATTAACTTTGTCCATGATAACAACTGTGTTAGCCTTATCAGCTTTAGTTATGTGTTGTTCATTATTTTTCTTCAAATTTTTAATAGCACAGATGAATCTTTTTGGAAAATTGGGAGCAGCTGGTTTTGACAAACTGGCATACACTGCACCTTTACAAATGTTAACTTCATTGATAAGAAATTGAGTGTACTTTTCCAAATTACAGAATGATTTTGTTAACTTCTTTGTTAGAGCAAACAAAACTTACAGTAACTTCTCTGTTGGAGCAAACAAAACTTATACCTTATCCTAGGACAAAAAACTTCTCTTTGAGCAAACAAAACTTGTACCATAGCTTAGGACACAAAAACTTCTCTGTTGGAGCAAACAAAACTTGTACCATTGCCTAGGACACAAAGAATCCTTATCAAGTTGTTTATTGGAAAGGTTCACCACAAAGGAAGAGTTTGTGTTCTTATTCCAATCACTGTTTTCATAAGGTGGTCTAATTTACAGTTCAGTTTCCTTTGAAGACTATTACACTCACTTTTTAACCTGTTATAGCAATAGTCCAACATACGGTTCTTCCATTGTGTAGGTTTAGCCATTTGAAAGGTGCATTCATTCTCTCTTGAAATGCAAGCCTCTTCCATCTTAATCTTCTTTAGGTCATTGAGTTTCTTCAAAATGCTATTTTGAAATTCATCAGATTGTCAACCAGACATCAACAACAACTGTTGCAGCAGGTTGGAACTTGGAAGCACTTGTTCATCGAGGCATCTCTTAAGGAATTCAAATCGTTACTTCAGGTTGTGGGCCTTGATTAACAATTTGGAATAAGCAGTAACAGAGGAGGAAAGACCAGGCGAGCTTGTAGAAAAGTAGTGGAAGGGCCATGTGGTATCCATGTTGCAAGAGGTCACAATGATGCACGTAATCTAGTGTATGCCGATAACCATGAGGAAAATGAAACATGATAAGTTCCTAAGTGCACTTTTGTGTAATATTACAATCACATTGTCAGGGGAGATACAGTGATGAGATAGGAGATGTAGAACAGTCAGTTGATATACAAGGAAGAGATGTAGCTAAGATACCATTGGTAGACAAGCATTACCAGATGGTGGTGTTTGGGTCTGGCAACAAGCCTATCATATATTTTTTTTTTATTATGTGGACAGGAAAGGGTACTGTTTACAAGGAATAGATGCAGCTAAGACGCCATTGGTAGGCACTTGTTTTACCAATAGCGTGTTATCTGTGTCTCTTGTATATCAACTGACTGTTGTATGTCTTCTATCTCATTCTTATATCTCCCCTGACGATGTGATCATTACACGAAAGTGCACTTAGGAACTGATAATGTTTTATTTTCTTCGTTGTTATCACGTGCATCACTGTGACCTATTGCAATATATTTACCGTAAACTCTCAATTTAATGGGCCCCAATGTAATGGGTTTCAGGTTTAAGGGACCAGACAAATAGTGATACATCATATGATTATTTTATAAAATTCAAAAGAATAAAAAGAATCTCAAATGCTGCACTATGCACGTTTCATATTGCACCCTGTTTTTGGTAGCATGGGGTATACTCACTTTGTTTTGGTCTCAGTCTGTCTCAAGCTGTTGTGCAGTCAGGTTATAAGCAGAGAATTGTGACTTTATTTATTAAATGATTTTGCACACCTTACAATTCAAAATGGCATCGAGTGATAGAGGAGTTAAAAGAAAGAGTGTGAACTGTATATTGTTTTACTGCAGAATGTGTATTCTACTAAAAAATGGCCCTTTGGCTACATTCAATTTAACAGACATTTGGCATTAACTGACACCCCTTCCCCCAAGTAGGCCATTAAATCGAGGGTTTTTTGTATATGTATGTGAGTGGATGTGTCTTTTCTTTGTTTCCTGGCGCTGTATTGCTAATGCGGGAAATGGCATTCGAGTATGAAAGAAGTATAATATATATATATGATATGATGCAAAGCATTTTACCCCACTTAAAATAATGTTGATATCTGCCTGAGAGGTTGAGATACTGTAGAAAGCTATGGCAACTACGTATGCTGGCATACCACAAGTCTACATCATTGCAGCTTAACTGTTGTAGGAGGTGGGTATGTCTTGTGTTCCCCACTTATGCTCTGGAAATGTTTACTTTACAAATGACAAACTAGCTTCTGTAGTTGCACTTTAGAAGAGAATTAAGCCACTTAAGGAAATTTCTAATATTATGGGTGAGAGCTTGAGATCAGTACAATGATCAGGGAGGATATTTAATGATAGCTGCAGCACAGCTACATCGACCCACATGAAATGCCCTGGGAAGGCCTGGAAAACCTATCCACATACCCTGAAAGTTTTTAAATGTCAAGAGGATGCAGATCAATGCTGGAGTGCAAAAGAATTAAAAAGAAAAAACTAGATTGCTCATTGATGTGTTGGAATTGATAGTGAAGTGCTGCTTACATGAGGACCCTATGTACTGGAGTTGCAGGCTGCATCCCATACTGCTTATAGCCCATGGGTACCAGAAGAAAAGAATCGACTTTTGTAAGAAATATGTAGTATGGTATATGGCTAAGTTTAAAAGTGTCTTGTGGAGTGATGAGTCCACCTTTTTTGTGAAAGGTGGCCATGGCAGGCAGGTGTATAGTTGACCATGCTGTGATCCATTTGACCCCCAAGTACATTGCAAGCATTGTAAAGTTCCCTGTTTCACTTATGGGATTGTTTCAGTTGTTATTATGTTGGGACCTTGCATTATTGCCAAAGAATGAAACTGAACAGGTAGTAGCCTTAACTGCTGTGCGACCATCTTCCAGATTCGTTCAGAAAGTGCGAGGTCAGAGCGTTCATGCAGGATATGGCTACCTGCTGCACTGCCAAACTAGTCAATGATTAGATTAAGGACTGTTCATTGGGGTTTTTCAGTGACAGGTCCGGGAATACACCAGATTTGAATCCAGCAGAAAACTTGCTGGTGCTTATTACAGTGATATTACACGACAGAAATACATCTTCGCTAGCTAAGCTGGAGGCAGCCCGTTGTTATGGGTAAAGCTGTAATTTGGGTAAAGATGTATCCCAAATGACTTCAGAACTTTGGTTATTCAAAGAGTGTATAAAGAGTAATGGGAAACCAATAAAGTACTAGTTGGTGGTGAATACACAGTTTTTATGTTTATCCTTGATAGTTGTACCGCAGCCCCCTTTTCCCTATTTCATTGGTGGGCATTAAATATATATATACATTGAACGCTCAATTTAATGGACTAATTGGGAGGAGGGATGTCTGGTAAGGCAGAAAGTCTGTTAAATCGAGAATGTAATCTATTTGCCATTTTTTGATACAATACAATATACAGTAATACAATATACTGTTCACATGCTTTCTTTTACTTGATGCCTATTTGAATGGTAAGGAGTGCAAAATTGTTTAATAAAGTCAAAATTCTCTGTATATAACCTGACCACAGTAGCTTTAGGCAGACAGACAAAACAAGGAGAGTGTACCCCACACTACCAAAAACAAGTGTGATACGAAATGGTGTGGCGTTTGAGATCTTTAAAATTTTTAAAAACTTTTCAAATTGTTTTCAATTAATGAGCTCTTATTTCCCAGTTTGTTAAAACCAAAGTCTGTTAAATCAAGGTCCGTTAAATCGAGGGTTTACTTTACTTCATTCTTTCTCTCTTATGTTTACAGTTTCCCACGTTAGCGTGGTAGTGCTAGGATCAAGTGAGGAATGGCCTCATTTACTCGCATTCATTGTTTAACTGTCATTTATAATGGACAGAAACCAGAGCCTCTTATCCTTATTTCCCCCACCTGCTTTATATGCCTAGGTTGAGCCCATTGACAGCATGTTGTCCCTTGTAAACCACAATGCTCCAATTCTCTTAATCCCAGCACACTTTACACCCTCATGCATGTACAGGCCTCATGCCTTCAAAGCATCTGTCAAACCATCCTTCCACCTCCTCTTCGGTTCCCCTTTTTCCTTGTTCCCTCTTTTTAAATGAATACCCTGTTATTTAGTGTCTCACTCATCCTCTTCATATTTCCAGGCCATGAGAGAGAGAGAGAGAGAGAGAGAGAGAGAGAGAGAGAGAGATTCCATTTCTGAGTGAGGGGTGAAGTGAGGCATGGGTGGCATGTCTGACAGCTTTTAGAGAGAAGTGAGGATGAGGAGTTCTTGTTTTTTTCTTTGAACATTTTTTTCATTGTAAATTTATTTTATATATGGGCACATTGTTTGTGATGAATAACAAGTATATTAAGAAGTTTTACACTTCACACAACAAATGTGTAGGGGTAAAAATGGCTGCAATGTGTGAGGAGGACTTAGAAGATTTTGTTTATTCATCTTGAGCATAGTTATACACTCTATGTAAAGGCTTGGTGTTATTGGTGAATAACGTTGAAAATATGTATGATGGTGGCAAGTGGATGGCTTATTTGGGAGGATATTGGATGTGTTTTTTCTGAAGAAATATTCTTTCTCTGTACCAGTCATCTGCTACCAAAGTCCTCTATCACCCTATGATCATATGGAGAGAAAATTAAGGTTCAGTAATGTAATTTGTTGCCTAACATTGTGGTTACTAAGAATGCCTGTGCAAGCCTTCTCTTTATAACCTGTAGAAATTACCAAGTTGCTTTTATTTTAACATTTCTCATATTGTTCATCTTTCACTTTCCTCTTAAAGTGTTCCTCTTTAGGTGATTCAGCAGTTTACATATTTCCATTGGGTTTCTTTGTATACCCAGCCTACATTGTTGATGGCTCTCTCCTTTCAATAGTGGTTGTAGGGATACGGAATCAATCAGAATTTTTTCCTATCAAGTCTATTAAGTGTACAATAGACAGAACAGTGAAATTAAACTACTGTGTGGATCAGGTGTTTGCTTTGAAGAATGTATGTGAGAAATACTTAGAAAAGCAAATGGATTTGTATGTAGCATTTATGGATCTGGAGAAGGCATATGATAGAGTTGATAGAGATGCTCTGTGGAAGGTATTAAGAATATATGGTGTGGGAGGCAAGTTGTTAGAAGCAGTGAAAAGTTTTTATCGAGGATGTAAGGCATGTGTATGTGTAGGAAGAGAGGAAAGTGATTGGTTCTCAGTGAATGTAGGTTTGTGGCAGGGGTGTTGATGTCTCCATGGTTGTTTAATTTGTTTATGGATGGGGTTGTTAGGGAGGTGAATGCAAGAGTTTTGGAAAGAGGGGCAAGTATGAAGTCTGTTGGGGATGAGAGAGCTTGGGAAGTGAGTCAGTTGTTGTTCGCTGATGATACAGCACTGGTGGCTGATTCATGTGAGAAACTGCAGAAGCTGGTGACTGAGTTTGGTAAAGTGTGTGGAAGAAGAAAGTTAAGAGTAAATGTGAATAAAAGCAAGGTTATTAGGTACAGTAGGGTTGAGGGTCAAGTCAATTGGGAGGTGAGTTTGAATGGAGAAAAACTGGAGGAAGTGAAGTGTTTTAGATATCTGGGAGTGGATCTGGCAGCGGATGGAACCATGGAAGCGGAAGTGGATCATAGGGTGGAGGAGGGGGCGAAGATTCTGGGAGCCTTGAAGAATGTGTGGAAGTCGAGAACATTATCTCGGAAAGCAAAAATGGGTATGTTTGAAGGAATAGTGGTTCCAACAATGTTGTATGGTTGCGAAGCGTGGGCTATGGATAGAGTTGTGCGCAGGAGGATGGATGTGCTGGAAATGAGATGTTTGAGGACAATGTGTGGTGTGAGGTGGTTTGATCGAGTGAGTAACGTAAGGGTAAGAGAGATGTGTGGAAATAAAAAGAGCGTGGTTGAGAGAGCAGAAGAGGGTGTTTTGAAATGGTTTGGGCACATGGAGAGAATGAGTGAGGAAAGAATGACCAAGAGGATATATGTGTCGGAGGTGGAGGGAACGAGGAGAAGTGGGAGACCAAATTGGAGGTGGAAAGATGGAGTGAAAAAGATTTTGTGTGATCGGGGCCTGAACATGCAGGAGGGTGAAAGGAGGGCAAGGAATAGAGTGAATTGGAGCGATGTGGTATACCGGGGTTGACGTGCTGTCAGTGGATTGAATCAAGGCATGTGAAGCGTCTGGGGTAAACCATGGAAAGCTGTGTAGGTATGTATATTTGCGTGTGTGGACGTATGTATATACATGTGTATGGGGGGTGGGTTGGGCCATTTCTTTCGTCTGTTTCCTTGCGCTACCTCGCAAACGCGGGAGACCGCAAAAAAAAAAAAAAAAAAAGTGGTTCTGACAAAAAAAGCAATAAAGTTCTTTAGATTAGCCAGTTGTATATTTAAACTGAGGTGGGAAAGGTAAAGCAGCATTACCTGATGTCAACTGGTGATTCCTAAGAAGACATTAGTTAATGTTAGTTGACATGTGAGGGTTAAAAGTATATGGTATTGTGAATTTGGGCTGCTTTATTTAAGAGCATATGGAGAATCTTGAAAACTGCTGGTGTTATTGTAAGCATTTTTTTGAATGATAAAGCTGATGTCTTATATCTAATATGATGTTCCAGGTTAGAGTAGCAGTCTCCCATTCATGAAAATTATTTATAATCCTTGAATTGACATAATGACGAGTCATCAGGGTACCATGTATTGTAACATTTTGCTAAACCTGTCCATCTGCTCATTCAGCCCAGGATTCAAGATTCTGAAGCTTTAATTTTCCCTTTTGTAACAGTATTGTTTACTTGATCTCTGGACAATTTTGTGTGTCTATCAGAAATACCAAGATTTTGTAACTTTTGTATCTCCTAAGGTTTGATAATTTTCATAGATGACTCTGTTAGGATGATTATCATTATTTTTCTCAGGTAACAGATGATTCCACAAAAATGGGAGAATTTGATGATCTGTCTAATGTTGAAAAGTTTGAGTTGTCTGAAGATGACTACAGCAAACGAAATGGTTAGTTTTTTGTGTAAATTTTGTTTAGCCATATATAGTTAGTTATTTCCTCCTTCCCCTCATGTGTATCCTATCATGGTTACTAGTTCATTGAAGATCTAATTGTATTATCACTGAAAACTGTGTCATTAGTGGTTCCTGAGAGTCTCGTAACCTGTGATGGATGACTTGTTGTCCGAAAATCTTCCTGAGTTTTGTATTATATCATATTATTCAGGACCTATAGAAAATTGTGATAGAGTGTAAGGAAGTAAATTCTAGATTGAGGTGGATAAATTGAAAATGGACAGTGAGAGATGAGTGATTAGTAGTACTTAGGCACCTGGCAGTGAGAAGAAAGATGAAGAGGCAAATATAAGGGAGCAGATGAGTGAGTGTGTCAGTAGTTTTCATGTAAGAGATTGGGTATTGATAATGGGTAATTTCAATGTGAAGGTAAAGAATGAGGCAGTTGAGGGTAAATTGGGGTATTCATTGTTATAATTAGAAATGGCGAAGAGCTTGTGGAGTTGTGTACTGAAAAAGGACTGATGATTGGGATACCTGGCTTAAATAGAGGGATATACACAAGTATACATGTGTGAATAGGAGAGATGGTTAATGGGCATTATTATAGTATATTTTAATTGATAGGCATGCAGAAGAGATACTTTTGGATGTAGATGTGCTGAGGGGGGGCAGCTGGTGGGATGTCTGATCACTGTCTTGTGGAGGCAAGGGAATAGATTTGTAGAGGTTTTTGAAAAAGAGGAAACATTGTTGTGGAGAAGAGTGTGGTGAGAATAAATGAACAAGGAAAAGAAACTTGTGTGAAGAGATGCCAAGAGAGATTAAGTGTAGAGTGGAAAATGGTGAGAGTAAATGAAGTAAAAAGCGTGATTGAGGAACGAGAGGTATTTAGGAAAGTAGTGATGGCATGTGCAATAGATGCATGTGGTGTGCTAAAGGTGGGAGGTGGGCAGATTAGAAAGGGTAATGAGTGGTGGGATGAAGAAGTAAAGTTCCTAATGAAAGAGAAAAGGGAGGCATTTGGGTGGTACTTACAGGATAGGAGTGCAAAAGATTGGGAGATTTATGAGAGAGAGAGGCAGGTCAAGAGGAAAGTGCAGGGGTTGAAAAAGAGTGTAAATGAGTGTTGGGTTGATTGAGGATCAGTAAACTTGAAGAATAAGATATTTTAGGAGGTAAATAATGTTTGAAAGACAAGAGAACAAATGGAAACATAGGTGAAGTGGGTAAAAGAGGAATTGTTAGCAGGTAGTGAGAAAGTGAGATAGTAGTTGGTAGGTAACCAATTGAGCAGGGAGGTTGCACTCCTCTGACCTAGGTAGCTGTATATTCTTTCTGCCTCACAAACATGTAGATGACTGGTATTCTGTCCACAAACATACAATCTCTCTTTATCATGCATAACACTTGACAACACTTAACCCACACAGCTCATTCTTCAAAACTAGATTTTCCTGTGGTGAGCACTGTCCCTGAGCCTTACCTTTTGGCAAAATGACAGGAACAATAGATAGTAGTTGGTAGGAACATTTAGACAGGTGCATTAGGTAGAAACATTTGGTAGAAGTAGTTGGTAGGAATATTAGGCAGGAGCAGTTGGCAAATGTAGTCAGCAGAAACATTGGGTAGGAGCCTCTGTAAACAATGTGCTAGAGTTGCCCTAAAGGCTAAGATGCAGCACTGGAGTTCACTATAAATGGAGACTATTGCTGTGGCCACCCCTGAGGGAGTTCCAGGTTGGAACAGGCATTATGGATACAGAAAGATAGATGAAGTAAGGAGATGGAGTGTTTTGAATGTTTTGAAGGATTGTTAAATGTGTTTGATGATAAGAGTGGCAGATGTAGGTTGTTTTGGCTGAGGTGGTATGCAAATTGAGAACCATGGAGAGTGGTTTGGTGAAGAGAGAAGAGGTTTTGAAAGCTTTGAGTAAGATGAAATGCAGCAAGGCAGCTGGAGTGGCTGGTAATGCTGTTGGATATATTAAGAAGGGGGGATGACTGCAGTTGATTGGTTGGTAGGGATTTTCAACATATGTATGAGTCATTGTGAGGTGCCTGAGGATTGGCAGAAAGCATTGCATGCATAGTGGCATTGTATAAAGGTAAGGGGGATAAAGGTGAGTGTTTGAGTGTTCATATAACAGAGGCATAAGTTTGATTACACCTGGTAAGTTGCATGGGAGAGTATTGATTGAGAAAGAGAGAAGACATGTACCCAGCATCAGATTGGACAGGAGCAGTATGGTTTCAGAAGTGGTAGAGGATTTGTGGATCGGGTATGTGTTTTAATTAATGTGTGAGAGATACTTAGAAAAACAGATGTATTTGTATTTGGCTTTATGGATCTGGGGAAGGCAAATGACAGGAATATATGATGTTGGAGGTAAGCTGCTAGAAGCATTGAGAAGTTTTTATCAGGGTGTAAGGCACGTGTATGAGTAGGAAGAGGGGAAAGTGAATGGTTCTGAGTAAAGGTTGATCTGCATTAGGGGTGTGTAATGTCACCATGGTTGTTCAATTTGCTTATGGATATGTTGGTAAGGGAGGTAAATGTGAGTCTTTTAGAGAGGGATGAGTATGCAGTCTTTGTGGGATGAGAGGGCCCAGGGAGTGATTCAGTTGTTGTTTGCTGATGATACAGCACTGGTGGCAGATTTGAGTGAGAAAATGCTGAAGTTGGTGACTGAGTATGGAAGTGTGTGAAAGGAGAAAGTGTTTAGACTAAATGTGAATAAAAGCAAGGATATTAGGTTCAGCAGGGTTGAGGGACAGGTTAGTTGAGGTGTGAGTTTGAAAGGAGAAAAATTGGAGGAAGTGGAGTGTTTTAGATATATGGGAGTGGACATGACAGCAAATGAAAGAGTGAGTCATAGAGTGGGGAAGGGGGCAAAGGTTCTGGGAGCACTGAAGAATGTGCAGAAAGAGAGAACTTTATCTGGGAGGGCAAAAATGGGTATGTTTGAAGGAATGGTAGACCCAAAAATATGTTGTGGATGTGAGTCATAGGCTATAGATTAGTCTGTGTGAAGGAGGGTGGATATGTTGGAAATGAAATGTTTAAGGACCTTTTGTGGTGTGAGGTGGTTGGATCAAGTAAATAATGAAAGGGTAGGAGAAATGTGTGGTAATGAATAAATTGTGATTGAGAGAGCAAAAGAGGGCATGCTGAAATGGTTTGGACATGTGGATAGAATGAATAAGGAAATGTTGACAGAGAGGATATATGAGTCAGAAGTGGAGGGAACAAGGAGAAACGGGAGACCAAATTGGAGATTGAAGGATAGAGTGAAAAAAATTTTAAGCAGTCATGGTATCAACATGCAGGGGGATGAAAGGCATGTATGGGATGGACTGAATTGAAACAGTTTAGTATACTGGAGTTGACTTTCTGTTGGTGGACTGAACCAGTGCATGTGAAACATTGGGGGAAAGGTTCTTGGGGCCTGGTTGTGGATAGGAAGCTCTGGTTTAGGTGCATTTCACATGACAGGTAGAGAATGGATGTAAGCAAATTTGGCCTTTCTTTTGTTTCTGGTGCTGCCTTGCTAATGTGGGAAATGGCAATCAAGTATAGAAATTAGAAATTTGACTTTATGTGTATAATAAAAAGTTTTTAGTTCAATGGCCCTTTGTCTGTTTTTGACAGACAGTGTACGATCATTTTTAATGAGGAACAAGATGGGAAAATATAATGAGGAGGAACAGCAAAAGCTCCAAGAGCAGAAAGAGGCACTTGAAAAAGCTGAAGAGGATAAAGCAAAATCAATTGCTGTTGGAAATCGCTGTGAGGTATGTGGTGCTTTAATGTCTATTATTATGTTTTTTATCATTAAGTATTCATTCTTAAATTTAACATGTTCTGTCTCCATTTGCAAGACGGGAGTGCATATTGGTTGGCCCTTGTCTGTCCATCTGTCAGTCCATTCCAGTCTTGTCTGCATATCTCTTGGCTGGGAGATTGGATAAGGACCAAACATGTACCAAAGATATTGCATACAATGCATCCCACACACTCAAGTTTTTGTGGATGGGGCCTAGAGGTCAGGGTATTGAGGTGCTAGTAAATGCCTGTATTTTGACAAGTAGATTGAATAATGATTAAACTTCTAGTAGTGACACTGCGTGTAAAGCTTTACCCCTGATTAATTTGTAGGTTGTGGGATCGGGAGATCAGAGGTCAGAGTCATAAGATCTTGTGAACTGAGATGTTACTTGAATGCCTGCATGCTCAATATTTCATGGCTTTGTGATTGGACTTGGACCAAATGTGTACCGCAGATAATATTTACAGTGCTCTATCCCTGATTATGTTTTCAGTTTTAGGGTTAGAGGTCAGATTTACAAGGCCCTCTGTACGAAATTGTAGCTATGTTCTCATGTACAGTCGGTGACAAACATCTCGAAAGTTCCTTGGTGAGCTCTTAGCTCATATTCGAATCATGATCGTATAGATACCACTGTGAATCTTGAGTCTGTGATTTATATAGTGAGCCTACATTATTCGCTCTGGTAACAGCTGTTCTGGTGAGAGTGGAGGTGACTGCTACAGACTTACCAGTGCTACCTTGCACAACCCAGCTGCATCCAATTGCTGTGGAGCTCCTTTACAAGATATGTCCCTGATTGTCCACAGCATTAGGTAAGTAGGCCTAACTTTTGCTAATAGGTTTTTGTTGCTTGTATGCCATCGGGACATGGTTAGGTTGTCATGACTGAATGATCCTGTAACCTAGAGATAGTATCTCTCATCTTTCAATGATCTATTCCAATATTTTGCCAACCCCACCCTGGTTTTGATGCATTCTGGGAAAGTTAAGTTACTTTGGTCCAGTTAGGTCAGTTTATATATTTGATTTACTGAAACCATGCAAATGTTGCAACTATCCCAAGCAGATCTTTTTCACATGGTATGGCCCTTAGTGAAGTCTCATTTACATGTCCTTTTATACTAAAGTGAATGAATATTGTCAAGAATCATAGTATGTTGCAGTTTGATTCAGGAGTATACATTTTTATAACTAATCTCTCTCTTTTCATACTATTCGCCATTTCCTGCATTAGCATGGTAGCATTAAGAACTTTACCAAACTCTGAGTGTATTTATGATTTTTCAATAATAATCATCCATCATGACTAATAAAATATATAAGCAACAGGGTTACAAAATGTGATGACTTGCTAACATAGTGGAGGCATGTGGCCTGCTGAGTGCCTTTGTAGTTCTCATATAACATGCATCTACAACTGTGTAGTTAAGAATATTGCTGAGATAAACCCTATAGGTGAGAATATTGCTGGGAGAATTCCTCTTAGATGAGACTTTAACTGGACTAACTGTAAACTCTACGCTTCTTGTCAAGTTTCAGAAATAGTGACTGTTGTAGATTTGTGCTGTTATCATTAAACTCATGTTTCTGAATTATTTAAGTCTTAATATTTAATTAATGGATAGGAAATTCGGCTCTTCTTAACTTGAAATGCTTTGTGTGCACAGCACAGTCCTTATGTGTGTGTTTGTGTGTGTTTGCCGGGATGTGTGGCTTATCTGAATACTATATGACATGAGGGAAGCATTCTTGGTAGGCTTATACAACTTTGGGGGAGGAGTCACTCTGCTGTATGAAAATAGGTCACATTATGACTACATGGCAACTTTCTTGGCTGGCTGCATGGGAAGAGTTGTTATTTAGCCTTTATATGTCCTGCCACACAAGAGCACATAATCTTAACACACTTGTTTGGGTACTGTGTGCCTAAAAATGCACACCTGAAACATTTCAAGGTGATAGGTGGTAGATATCCTTGACAGTTAAATGAGGTGATGACACTAAATTGGAAAAGTTAAGAACTGAACATAATAGCTACAATGATTGGTATCGCTAAAACTTGACAGGAAGCTTGGTTTCAATACTTAATGGGCAGGAGTTTCACCTATGGGAGTAGAAGAAGCATTTTTTTAAGGTGCACAGCAAAGAAATGTCATCTCCTGTCTTCAAGGCCCTAGATTGGTTTTCTCAATTTCAAGTAGATCAAGCAAGAGTTGCTAAGTGTTTCTTACAAGTGTGTGTAATTAGTTGTTGTGCTTTATTATGACAGCTTGCCATATGACTGCTTAGAATATCAAAATGACTGCATTTCAAATATATTTCCATATTCCCTCTACAGAGATGGTCACTAATTCACTTGATGTCAGCATCAGCCAGGCCCTTATCACTGGAATGTGGGTGCTTAGGACACCAGTGACTAGAATTGCTGCTGAAACGACCTTCTCAAAGAGCAGCACGCAGCGGTGTATAAGAGGGTGGCAGGAGGAAGGTTTGGTTTGCTCAAGACCACAAAGTGACCTAGGTGCTTGTTGCAGAGGAGGATGAACAGATGGTGCAGGTAGGACGGGACAGGCCATAACGTCTGCTGTCCATGTGACCTGTCAGCTACAGATGCAGTGTCATTCATGTGCCACCATACTCTGTCTCCAGGAACAAAATCTACACTCCCACGTTCCTGCTAAGAAAGAGAAACTGAACCAAGCCATGGATTTGCTCTACTGGGAGAAGATTACTGGGAAGACAGTCTTGACAGATGAAAAAATGTGTTTTCTGTTAAGGCAGGCTCAAGGTTTTGCTGGTGCCCTAACAATATCCAATACAATTCTGAAATCATCTCCAAGCTTCAACACAATAGCAAAATACAAGTGTCATTTTGGGATGAATGTGGAAGTATGGGCCTGGAGAGCTGTTACAAATTGAAGTTTGCTTTAAGAGCCAGTAATACATCGAAATATTAGAGGATGTTCTTCTTCCTTCCTTCCTTCTGTTCATGCCATGGCCATCCCAGAACCAAATGTCATCAAGCTTGTGCAGGATAAGAGCTCAGTATACGAGAAGAGCAGCGTGTGACTGGCCTCTGTAGAACCTTTGGGCAGTTATGTGCCAGGAATGGAACATGGGTGAGACTAGGAACTGTTAAGGAATCATGTACACTGCACATGTGTTATGGGACAGCCTTTGTTGCCATCCCAATGTCTGCAGAAACTTCGTCCATTCTGTATCCATGAGGATTCAGGTTTTCGATGCCTGTAGGGGATGGACATCAAATTGAATGTAATTAAGGCTGATCTCTCATGCTACTACAATAAACTAAGGTTCCTGTTCATCCTGTATGTTTGTTCTAATCACACAACCCCATCAGTTTGTTCCTTTTTATTTAGAATTCATGAAAATAGTATAACAGATCCTTTTAGTACTTGTCTGTGAGGGACATAAACTCACTCTCCAGTATTTAGATTGGTTTCAAGAAACATTTAAAAGTTAAAGCATCACTCAGCTACCTGGCTCTGTGTTCTTGTGCAAGGGAAATGCAAAGACTATTACCTATGACCAGTTTGCACATTGAAGTTATTAGTTGGTAGGAAGCCAACGACTCGGGAGGTATATTACTAGTACTACCTGCCTGGGTATCGGTAGGGTGAGTGATGGCTGTGTAGTGAGCCAGTACTTAAGTGGTTATCAGGTTGCTCTGACTAAGGAGCTCCAGGAGAGATTTGGAGATTTATGATTGATTTGTTTATGGATGGGGTTCTTAGGGAGGTGAATGCAAGAGTTTTGCAGAGAGGGGCAAGTATGCAGTTTGTTGTGGATGAGAGGGCTTGGGAAGTGAGTCAGTTGTTGTTTGCTGATGATACAGCACTGATGGCTGATTTGGATGAGAAACTACAGAAGCTGGTGACTGAGTTTAGTAAAGTGTGTGAAAGAAGAAAGCTGAGAGTAAATGTGAATAAGAGCAAAGTTATTAGGAACAGTAGGGTTGAGGTACAAGTCAATTGGGAGGTACGTTTGAATGGAGAAAAACTGGAGGAAGTGTTTAGATATCAGGGAGTGGATTTGGGTGTGGATGGAACCATGCAAGTGGAAGTGAGTCACAGGGTGGAGAGGGGGCGAAAGTTCTGGGAGCGTTGAAAAATGTTTGGAAGGTGAGAACATTATCTCAGAAAGCAAAAATGGGTTTGTTTGAAGGAATAGTGGTTCCAGCAATGTTATATGGTTGCAAGGCGTCGGTTATAGGTAGAATTTTGCAGAGGAGGGTGGGTGTGTTGGAAATGAGATGTTTGAGGACAATATGTGGTGTGAGGTGGTTTGATCAATTAAGTAATAAAAGGGTAAGAGAGATGTGTGGTAATAAAAAGAATGTGGTTGAGAGAGCAGAAGAGAGTGTATTGAAATGGTTTGGTCACATGGAGAGAATGAGTGAGGAAAGGTTGACCAAGAGGATATATGTGTCAGAGGTGAAGGGAACGAGGATAAGTGGGAGACCAAATTGGAGGTGGGAAAGATGGAGTGAAAAAGATTTTTAGCGATTGGGGCTGAACATGCAGGAGGGTGAAAGGTGTGCAAGGAATAGAGTGAATTGGAGCGTTGTGGTATACTGGGATCGATGTGATGTCAATGGATTGAACCAGGGCATGTGAAGCGTCTGGGATGGACCATGGAAAGTTTTGTGGGGCCTGGACGTGGAAAGGGAGCTGTGGTTTCAGTGCATTATACATGACAGCTAGAGACTGAGTGTGAACAAATGTGGCCTTTGTTGTCCTTTCCTAGTGCTACCTCACGCACGTGTGGGGAAGGGGGTGTGTCATTGTGTGGCGGGGGTGTCGTGTGGCGGGGTAGTGACGAGAATGAATAAAAGCAGCAAGTATGAATTATTTACATGTGTATATATGTATGTCTGTGTATGTATGCGTTGAAATGTATAGGTATGTATATGTGCGTGTGTGGACGTGTACGTATATACATGTGTATGTGGGTGGGTTGTGCCATTATTTCGTCTGTTTCCTTGCACTACCTCCCTAGTGCGGGAGACAGCGACAAAGTATGATAAATGAATAATGAATGTGAAGATATAGAAGCAGTGATAAATTAATGGATGAATTTAGGCAGTATCTGTTGGGAGAGGCCATGACTAATTGGCAGTTGCAGAATAGGACATCTGCCAGCCTAATTTTCTTGAGTCATCCATGAATCATACACTTACAAAAAAGGGTGATGTATTTGAATGCAAGTTGATCATTATGGTGCATGGTAAATGCAAGAGTTTTGGAGAGAGGGGCAAGTATGCAGTCCATTGGGGATGAGAGAGCCTGAGAAATGAGTCAGTTGTTGTTTGCCGATGATACAGCTCTGGTGGCTGATTCAAGTGTGAAACTGCAGAAGTTGGTGGCTGAGTTTGGAAAAGTGTGTGAAAGGAGAAAGTTGAGAGTAAATGTGAATAAGGGCACGGTAATTTGGTTCAGTAGGATTGAGGGACAAGTTAATTGGGATGTAAGTTTGAAAGGAGAAAAACTTGAGGAAATGAAGTGTTTTAGATATCTGGGAGTGGACTTTGCAGCGAATGGAACCATGGAAATGGAAGTGAGTCACAGGGTTGGGGAGAGGGGGAAGGTTCTGGGAGTGATGAAGAATGTGTGGAAGGAGAAAACATTATCTCTGAGAGCAAAAATGGGTATGTTTTAAGGAATAGTGGTTCCAGCAATGTTATATGGTTGTGAGGCATGGGCTATAGATAGGGTTGTACGGAGAAGGGTGGATGTGTTGGAAATGAATTGTCTGAGGATGGTATTAGTTGCGAAGTGTTTTGATCGAGTAAGTAATGAAAGGGTAAGAGAGATGTGTGGAAATAGAAAGAGTGGTTGAGAGAGCAGAAGAGGGTGTGTAGAAATGGTTTGGACATTTGGATAGAATGAGAGGAAAGATTGACAAAGAGGATATATGTGTCAGAGTTGGAGGGAACAAGGAGGAGCAGGAGACCAAACTGGAGGTGGAAGGATGGAGTAAAAAAGATTTTGAGCAATTGGGGCCAGAACATACAGAAGGGTGAGAGGCATGAAAGGAATAGAGTGAATTGGAATGATGTGGTGTACTGGGGTCAACATGCTGCCTGTAGACTGAACCAGGTCATGTGAAATGTCTGGGTTAAACCTTGGAAAGGTCTCTGGGGCCAGGATGTGGATAGGGAGCTGTGTTTTTGATGCAGTACGTGTGACAGCTAGAGACTGAGTGTGAATGAATGTAACCTTTTTTGTCTGTTTTCCTGATGCTACCTTGCAGAGCAGGGGGTAGCAATGCTGTTTACTTTGGGGTAGGGTATCACCAGGAATGGATGAAGGCAAGCAAGTATGAATATGTACATGTGTTTATGGGGATAGGGGAAAAAGAATACTTCCCATGTATTCGCCGCGTGTTGTAGAAGGTGACTAAAGGGGATGAGAGTGAGGGGCTGGAAACCCCCTCCTTGTATTTGAATTTCTAATAGGGGAAAAAGAAGGAGTCATGCGGGGAGTGCTCATCCTCCTCAAAGGCTCAGACTAGGGTGTCTAAATGTGTGTGGATGTAACCAAGATGAGAAAAAATGAGAGATAGGTAGTATGTTTGAGGAAAGGAACCTGGATGATTTGGCTGTGAGTGAAACGAAGCACAAGGGTAAAGGGGAAGATTGGGTTGGGAATGTTTTTGGAGTTAAGTCAGAGGTTAGTGAGAGGACAAGAGCAAAGGAAGGAGTTGCACTCCTGAAGCTGGAGTTGTGGAAATTTGTGATAGCGTGTAAGAAAGTAAACTCCAGATTGATATAGGTAAACCTGAAAGTGGAAGGAGAGAGATGGGCAATTATTGGTGCCTATGCACCTGGTCATGAGAAGAAACATCATGAGAGGAAAGTATTTTGAGAGCAGCTGAGCGAGTGTGTTAGCAGCTTTGATGCTCGAGACTGGGTTATAGTGATGGATGATTTGAATGCAAAGGTGAGTAATGTGGCAGTTGAGGGTATAAATGGTGTATATGGGGTGTTCAGTGTTGTGAATAGAAATGGTGAAGAACTTGTGGATATGTGTGCTGAAAAAGGACTGGTGATTAGGAATACCTGGTTTAAAATGAGAGATGTACATTAGTGTATGTATGTGAGTAGGAGAGATGCCCAGAGGACATTATTGGAATACATGTTAAATGATAGGCATGTAAAAGAGAGACTTTTGGATGTTAATGTGCTGAGATGGGCAACTGGAGGGATGTCTGATGAGTATCTTGTGGAGGTGAAGGTGCAGATTTGTAGAGGTTATCAGAAAAGAAGAGAGAATGTTGGGAAGAAAAGAGTGGTGAGTGTAAGTGAGCTTGCAAAAGAGATTTGTGTGAGGAAGTACCAGGAGAGATTGAGTGCAGAATGGCAAAAGGTGAGAGCCAATAACGTAAGTGGAGTGGAGGAGGAATGGGATGTATTTAGGGAAGCAGTGATGGCTTGCACAAAAGATACAAGTGGCATGAGAAAGGTGGGAGATGGGCCGATTAGACAGGGAAAGTGAATGGTGGGATTAAGAAGTAAGATTGTTAGTGAAAGAGGAGAGAGAGGTGTTTGGACAATTTTTGTAGGGAAGTAGTGCAAATGACTGGGAGATGATAAAAGAAGGAGGCAGGAGGTCAAGAGAAAGGTGCAAGAAGTGAAAAAGAGGGCAAATGAGAGTTGGGATGAAAGAGTATCGATAAATTTTAGGGAGAATAAAAGAATGTTTTGGAAGGAGGTAAATAAAGTGCATAAGACAAGAAAACAAATGGGAACATCGATGAAGGGGGCAAATGGGGAGGTAATAACAAGTAGTGATTGAGTGAATATTTTGAAGGTTTGTTGAATGTGTTTGATGATGGAGTTGCAGATATAAGGTGTTTTGGTCAGGGTGGTGTGTGAAGTTAAAGGGTCAAGGAGAATGGTTTGGTGAACAGAGAAGAAGTAGTGAAAGCTTTGCAGAAGATGAAAGCCGGCAAGGCAGCGGGTTTGGATGTTATTGCAGTGGAATTTACAAAAATAGGAAGTGACTGTGTTGTTGAATGGTTGGTAAGGATATTCAGTGTATGTAGGGATCATGGTGAAGTGCCTGAGGATTGGCAGAATGCATGCATAGTGCCATTGTACGAAGGCAAAGTGGGTAAAGGTGAGTGTTCAAATTACAGAAGCAAAAGTTTGTTGGGTATTTCTGGGAAGTTATGTGGGAGGGTATTGATTGAGAGGGTAAAAGCATGTACAAAGCATCAGATTGGGGAAGAGCAGTTTGGTTTTAGAAGTGGTAGAGGATGTGTGGATCAGGTGTTTGCATGAAGAATGTATATGAGAAATACTTAGAAAAACAGATGGATTTGTATGTAGCATTTATGTATCTGGAGAAGGCATATGATATGGTTGATAGAGATGCTTTGTGGAAGGTTTTAAGAGTATATGGTGCGAGTAAGGAAGTAAGTTGCTAGAAGCAGTGAAAAGTTTTTACAAAGGATGAAGGCATTTGTATGAGTAGGAAGAGAGGAAAGTGATTGGTTCCCAGTGAATGTCGGTTTGCAGCAGGGGTGCATGATGTCATCATGGTTGTTTGATTTGTTTATGGATGGGGTGGTTAGAGAGGTGAATGCAAGAGTTTTGGAGAGAGGGACAAGTATGCAGTCTGTTGTTGATGAGAGAACTTGGGAAGTGAGTCAGTTGTTGTTTGCCGATGATGCAGGGCTGGTGGCTGACTCAGGTGAGAAACTGTAGAAGTTGAAGACTGAGTTTAGTAAAGTGTGTGAAAGAAGAAAGTTGAGAGTAAATGTGAATTAGAGCAAGGTTATTAGGTTCATTAGTGTTGAGGGACAAGTTAATTGGGAGGTAAGTTTGAACAGAGAAAAACTAGAGAAAGTGAAGTGTTTTAGATATCTGGGAGTGGATTTTGCAGCGGATGGAACCATGGAAGCACAAGTGAGTTACAGGGTGGGGAGGGAGTTAAGGTTTTGGGAACATTGAAGAATGTGTGGAAGGTGAGAATGTTATTTCGAAGAGCAAAAATGGGTATGTTTGAAGGAATAGTGGTTCCAGCACTGTTATATGGTTGCGAGGCATGGGGTATAGATAGGGTTGTGTGGAGGAGGGTGGATGTGTTGGAAATGAAATGTTTGAGGACAATATGTGGTTTGATTGAGTCAGTAATGAAAGGGGTAAGAGAGTTGTGTGGTAATAAAAAGTGTGGTTGAGAGAGCAGAAGAGGGTGCATTGAATGGTTTGGACACATGGAGAGAATGAGTGAGGAAAGATTGAGAAAGAGGATATATGAGTCAGAGGTGGAGGTAAGGAGGAGAAGCAGGAGAGCAAATTGGAGGTGGAAGGATGGAGTGAAAAAGATTTTGAGTGATTGGGGCCTGAAGATACAGGAGGGTGAAAGGCATGCAAGGAATAGAGTGAATTGGAACGATGTGGTATACCGGGATCGACGTGCGGTCAGTGGATTGAACCAGGGCATGCGAAGCGTCTGGGGTAAACCATGGAAAGTTTTGTGGGGCCTGAATGTGGAAAGGGAGATGTGGTTTTGGTGCATTACACATGACAGCTAGAGACTGAGTGTGAATGAATGTGGCCTATTTGTCTGTTCCTGGTGCTGCCTTGATGGAGGGGGGAGGGGATGCTATTTCATGTGTGGTAGGGTGGCAACAGGAATGGATGAAGGCACCAAGTATGAATATGTACATATGTATATGCATATATGTATGTATACGTTGAAATGTATAGGTATGTATATGTGCGTGTGTGGGCGTTTATGTATATACATGTGTATGTGGGTGGGTTGGGCCATTCTTTCATCTGTTTCCTTGCGCTACCTTGCTAACTCAGGAAACAGTAACTAAGTGTCATAATAATAAAAATACGTTGAAATGTGTATATATGTATAGATGCCTGTGTGGGTGTTTATGTATATACATGTGTTTGTGGGTGGGTTAGGCCATTCCTTGTCTGTTTCCTTGCGCTACCTCGCTAACACGTGAGACAGCGGTTAAGTATAATGATAAAAAAGTATGTCTGGGGATAGGGGAGAAAGAATGTTTCCATGTATTCCCTACCTGTCGTAGAAGGCAACTAAAGGGGGTGGGAGCTGGGGCTGGACCCCACTTGTGTTTGAATTATTAAGAAGGGAAACGGAAGATGGAGTCAGGCTAGGGGTGCTCATTCTCCTCAAGGTTCACTCAGACTGGGGTGTCTGAATGTGTGCGGATGTAACCAGGATGAGAAGAAAGGAGAGATAGGTAGTATGTTTGAGAAAAGAAACCTGGATTTTGTGGCTCTGAGTGAAATGAAGCTTGGGTAAAGGGGAAGAGCGGTTTGGGAAAGTCTTAGGAGTAAAGCCAGGGGTTGGTGAGACGACAAGAGCTAAGAAAAGAGTAGCATTGCTCTATAAGCAGGAGGTGTTGGAGTATGTGATAGAGTTCAAGAAAGTAAATTCTAGAATGATATGGGTAAAACTGAAAGTGGATGGAGAGAGATGGTTGATTATTGGTGCCTATGCACCTGGTCATGAGAAGGATGATCATGAGAGGCAAGTGTTTTGGTGGTATCTGAGTGGGTGTGTTAGCAGCTTTGATGCACAAGACCAGGTTATAGTGATGGGTGATTTAAATCTGAAGGTGAGTAATGTGGTAGTTGAGGGTATGATTGGTGCATATGGGGTGTTCAGTGTTGTAAATGGAAATGAAGAGCTTGTGGATTTGTGTGCTGAAAATAGGACGTGATTGGGAATGCCTGGTTTAAAAAGCGAGATATACATAAGTATACTTATGTAAGTGGTGCGAGATGGCCAGAGAGCGTTATTGGATACGTGTTTAATTGACAGGCGTGCGAAAGAGAGACTTTTGGATGTTAATGTGCTGAGAGGTGCTACTGGAGGGATGTCTGATCATTATTTTGGGGAGGCTTAGGTGAAGATTTGTAGAGGTTTTCAGAAAAGAAGAGAGAATGTTCAGGAGAAGAGAGTGTTGAGAATAAGCAAGCTTGGAAAGGAAATTTGTGTGAGGAAGTACCTGGAGATTTTGAGTGTTGAACGGCAAAAGGTGAGAGCAAATGACAAGAGGGGAGTGAGTGAGGAATGGGATATATTAAGGGAAGCAGTGATGGTTTGCACAAAAGATGCATGTGGCATGAGAAAGATGGGAGGTGGGCTGATTAGAAAGGGTAGTGAGTGGTGGGATGAAGAAGTAAGGTTGTTAGTAAAAGAGGAAAGAGAGGTGTTTGGATGATATTTTCAGGGAAGTAGTGCAAATGATTGGGAGATGTATAAAATAAAGCAGCAGGAGGTCAAGGGAAAGGTGCAAGGGTTGAAAAAGAGGGCAAATGAGAGTTGGGATGAGAGAGTAATATTGAATTTCAGGGAGAATAAAAAGATGTTTTGGAAGGAGGTAAATAACATGCATAAGGCAATAGAACAAATGGGAACATCAGTGAAGGGGGCAAGTGGGGAGGTAATATCAGGTAGTGATAAAGTGAGAGGGAGAGGAGATGGAGTGAGCATCTTGAAGGTTTGTTGAATGTGTTTGATAATAGAATGGCAGATATAGGGTGTTTTGGTTGAGGTGGTGTGTGAAATGAGAGGTTCAGGGAGAATGGTTGGTAAAGAGAGAAGAGGTAGTGAAAGTTTAGTAAAGAGACAAGAGGTAGTGAAAGCTTTGCGGAAGATGAAATCTGGCAAGGCGGTGGGTTTGGATGATAGTGCAGTGGAATTTATTTAAAAAGCGTATGACTGTTTTGTTGATTGGTTGGTAATGACATTCAGTATATGTATGGACAATGGTGAAGTCCCTGAGGATTGGAATGCATACATAGTGCCGTTGTTCGACGGCAAATGGGATAAAGGTGAGTGGTCTTACTACAGAGGTATAAGTTTGTTTAGTATTCCTGGGAAATTATATGGAAGGTTATTGATTGAGAGGGTGAAGGCATGTACAGTGCTTCAGATTGGGAAGAGCAAAGTGGTTTCAGAAATGGTAGTGGATGTGTGGATCAGGTGTTTGCTTTGAAGAATGTATTTAAGAAATACCTAGAAAAACAGATGGATTTGTATGTAGCATTTATGGATCTGGAGAAGGCATATGATAGAGTAGATAGAGATGCTCTGTGGAAGGTATTAAGAATATATGGTGTGGGAGGAAAGTTGTTAGAAGCAGTGAAAAGTTTTTATCGAGGATGTAAGGCATGTGTACGTGTAGGAAGAGAGGAAAGTGATTGGTTCTCAGTGAATGTAGGTTTGCGGCAGGGGTGTGTGATGTCTCCATGGTTGTTTAATTTGTTTATGGATGGGGTTGTTAGGGAGATAAATGCAAGAGTTTTGGAAAGAGGGGCAAGTATGAAGTCTGTTGGGGATGAGAGAGCTTGGGAAGTGAGTCAGTTGTTGTTCGCTGATGATACAGCGCTGGTGGCTGATTCATGTGAGAAGCTGCAGAAGCTGGTGACTGAGTTTGGTAAAGTGTGTGGAAGAAGAAAGTTAAGAGTAAATGTGAATAAGAGCAAGGTTATTAGGTACAGTAGGGTTGAGGGTCAAGTCAATTGGGAGGTGAGTTTGAATGGAGAAAAACTGGAGGAAGTAAAGTGTTTTAGATATCTGGGATTGGATCTGGCAGCGGATGGAACCATGGAAGCGGAAGTGGATCATAGGGTGGGGGAGGGGGCGAAAATTCTGGGAGCCTTGAAGAATGTGTGGAAGTCGAGAACATTATCTCGGAAAGCAAAAATGGGTATGTTTGAAGGAATAGTGGTTCCAACAATGTTGTATGGTTGCGAGGCGTGGGCTATGGATAGAGTTGTGCGCAGGAGGATGGATGTGCTGGAAATGAGATGTTTGAGGACAATGTGTGGTGTGAGTTGGTTTGATCGAGTGAGTAACGTAAGCGTAAGAGAGATGTGTGGAAATTAAAAGAGCGTGGTTTTGAGAGCAGAAGAGGGTGTTTTGAAGTGGTTTGGGCACATGGAGAGAATGAGTGAGGGAAGATTGACCAAGAGGATATATGTGTCGGAGGTGGAGGGAACAAGGAGAAGAGGGAGACCAAATTGGAGGTGGAAAGATGGAGTGAAAAAGATTTTGTGTGATCGGGGCCTGAACATGCAGGAGGGTGAAAGGAGGGCAAGGAATAGAGTGAATTGGAGCGATGTGGTATACCGGGGTTGACGTGCTGTCAGTGGATTGAATCAAGGCATGTGAAGCGTCTGGGGTAAACCATGGAAAGCTGTGTAGGTATGTATATTTGCGTGTGTGGACGTATGTATATACATGTGTATGGGGGGGGGGCCATTTCTTTCGTCTGTTTCCTTGCGCTACCTTGTAAACGCGGGAGACAGCGACAAAGTATAATAAATAAATATATATATATATATATATATATATATATATATATATATATATATATATATATATATATATATATTAATTTATATCGAGGATGTAAGGCATGTGTACGTATAGGAAGGGAGGAAAGTGATTGGTTCTCAGTGAATGTAGGTTTGCGGCAGGGGTGTGTGATGTCTCCATGGTTGTTTAATTTGTTTATGGATGGGGTTGTTAGGGAGGTGAATGCAAGAGTTTTGGAAAGAGGGGCAAGTATGAAGTCTGTTGTGGATGAGAGAGCTAGGGAAGTGAGTCAGTTGTTGTTCGCTGATGATAGAGCGCTGGTGGCTGATTCATGTGAGAAACTGCAGAAGCTGGTGACTGAGTTTGGTAAAGTGTGTGAAAGAAGAAAGTTAAGAGTAAATGTGAATAAGAGCAAGATTATTAGGTACAGTGGGGTTGAGGGTCAAGTCAATTGGGAGGTAAGTTTGAATGGAGAAAAACTGGAGGAAGAGGGTGTTTTGAAATGGTTTGGGCACATGGAGAGAATGAATGAGGAAAGATTGACCAAGAGGATATATATGTCGGAGGTGGAGGGAACGAGGAGAAGTGGGAGACCAAATTGGAGGTGGAAAGATGGAGTGAAAAAGATTTTGTGTGATCGGGGCCTGAACATGCGGGAGGGTGAAAGGCGGGCAAGGAATAGAGTGAATTGGATCGATGTGGTATACCGGGGTTGACGTGCTGTCAGTGGATTGAATCAGGGCATGTGAAGCGTCTGGGGTAAACCATGGAAAGTTGTGTGGGGCCTGGATGTGGAAAGGGAGCTGTGGTTTCGGGCATTATTGCGTGACAGCTGGAGACTGAGTGTGAACGAATGGGGCCTTTGTTGTCTTTTCCTAGTGCTACCTCGCACACATGAGGGGGGAGGGGGATGGTATTCCATGTGTGGCGAGGTGGCGATGGGAATGAATAGGGGCAGGTAATGTGAATTGTGTGCATGGGTATATATGTATGTGTCTGTGTGTGTATATATATGTGTATATTGAGATGTATAGGTATGTATATTTGCGTGTGTGGGTGTGTGTGTGTGTACATTGTGTATGGGGGTGGGTTGTGCCATTTCTTTTGTCTGTTTCCTTGCGCTACCTCGCTAACGTGGGAGACAGCGACAAAGCTAAATAAATATAAATGAAATATATTTTATTTTTTTTTATTATACTTTGTCGCTGTCTCCCGCGTTTGCGAGGTAGCGCAAGGAAACAGACGAAAGAAATGGCCCAACCCCCCCCATACACATGTATATACATACGTCCACACACGCAAATATACATACCTACACAGCTTTCCATGATTTACCCCAGACGCTTCACATGCCTTGATTCAATCCACTGACAGCACGTCAACCCCGGTATACCACATCGCTCCAATTCACTGTATTCTTTGCCCTCCTTTCACCCTCCTGCATGTTCAGGCCCCGATCACTCAAAATCTTTTTCACTCCATCTTTCCACCTCCAATTTGGTCTCCCTCTTCTCCTTGTTCCCTCCACCTCCGACACATATATCCTCTTGGTCAATCTTTCCTCACTCATTCTCTCCATGTGACCAAACCATTTCAAAACACCCTCTTCTGCTCTCTCAACCACGCTCTTTTTATTTCCACACATCTCTCTTACCCTTACGTTACTCACTCGATCAAACCACCTCACACCACACATTGTCCTCAAACATCTCATTTCCAGCACATCCATCCTCCTGCGCACAACTGTATCCATAGTCCACGCCTCGCAACCATACAACATTGTTGGAACCACTATTCCTTCAAACATACCCATTTTTGCTTTCCGAGATAATGTTCTTGACTTCCACACATTCTTCAAGGCTCCCAGAATTTTCGCCCCCTCCCCCACCCTATGATCCACTTCCGCTTCCATGGTTCCATCCGCTGCCAGATCCACTCCCAGATATCTAAAACACTTCACTTCCTCCAGTTTTTCTCCATTCAAACTCACCTCCCAATTGAATTGACCCTCAACCTTACTGTACCTAATAACCTTGCTCTTATTCACATTTACTCTTAACTTTCTTCTTTCACACACTTTACCAAACTCAGTCACCAGCTTCTGCAGTTTCTCACATGAATCAGCCACCAGCGCTGTATCATCAGCGAACAACAACTGACTCACTTCCCAAGCTCTCTCATCCCCAAAAGACTTCATACTTGCCCCTCTTTCCAAAACTCTTGCATTAACCTCCCTAACAACCCCATCCATAAACAAATTAAACAAACATGGAGACATCACACACCCCTGCCGCAAACCTAAATTCACTGAGAACCAATCACTTTCCTCTCTTCCTACACGTACACATGCCTTACATCCTCGATAAAAACTTTTCACTGCTTCTAACAACTTGCCTCCCACACCATATATTCTTAATACCTTCCACAGAGCATCTCTATCAATTCTATCATATGCCTTCTCCAGATCCATAAATGCTCATACAAATCCATTTGCTTTTCTAAGTATTTCTCACATACATTCTTCAAAGCAAACACCTGATCCACACATCCTCTACCACTTCTGAAACCACACTGCTCTTCCCCAATCTGATGCTCTGTACATGCCTTCACCCTCTCAATCAATACCCTCCCATATAATTTACCAGCAATACTCAACAAACTTATACCTCTGTAATTTGAGCACTCACTCTTATCCCCTTTGCCTTTGTATAATGGCACTATGCACGCATTCCGCCAATCCTCAGGCACCTCACCATGAGTCATACACACATTAAATAACCTTACCAACCAGTCAACAATACAGTCACCCCCTTTTTTAATAAATTCCACTGCAATACCATCCAAACCTGCTGCCTTGCCGGCTTTCATCTTCCGCAAAGCTTTTACTACCTCTTCTCTGTTTACCAATTCATTTTCCCTAACCCTCCCACTTTGCACACCACCTCGACCAAAACACCCTATATCTGCCACTCTATCATCAAACACATTCAACAAACCTTCAAAATACTCACTCCATCTCCTTCTCACATCACCACTAATTGTTATCACCTCCCCATTTGCGCCCTTCACTGAAGTTCCCATTTGCTCCCTTGTCTTACGCATTTTATTTACCTCCTTCCAGAACATCTTTTTATTCTCCCTAAAATTTAATGATACTCTCTCACCCCAACTCTCATTTGCCCTTTTTTTCACCTCTTGCACCTTTCCCTTGACCTCCTGTCTCTTTCTTTTATACATCTCCCACTCAATTTAATTTTTTCCCTGCAAAAATCGTCCAAATGCCTCTCTCTTCTCTTTCACTAATACTCTTACTTCTTCATCCCACCACTCACTACCCTTTCTAATCAACCCACCTCCCACTCTTCTCATGCCACAAGCATCTTTTGCGCAATCCATCACTGATTCCCTAAATACATCCCATTCCTCCCCCACTCCCCTTACTTCCATTGTTCTCACCTTTTTCCATTCTGTACTCAGTCTCTCCTGGTACTTCCTCACACAAGTCTCCTTCCCAAGCTCAGTTACTCTCACCACCCTCTTCACCCCAACATTCACTCTTCTTTTCTGAAAACCCATACAAATCTTCACCTTAGCCTCCACAAGATAATGATCAGACATCCCTCCAGTTGCACCTATCACCACATTAATATCCAAAAGTCTCTCTTTCGCGCGCCTGTCAATTAACACGTAATCCAATAACGCTCTCTGGCCATCTCTCTTACTTACATAAGTATACTTATGTATATCTCGCTTTTTAAACCAGGTATTCCCAATCATCAGTCCTTTTTCAGCACATAAATCTACAAGCTCTTCACCATTTCCATTTACAATACTGAACACCCCATGTATACCAATTATTCCCTCAACTGCCACATTACTCACCTTTGCATTCAAATCACCCAACACTATAACCCGGTCTCGTGCATCAAAACCACTAACACACTCATTCAGCTGCTCCCAAAACACTTGCCTCTAATGATCTTTCTTCTCATGCCCAGGTGCATATGCACCAATAATCACCCATCTCTCTCCATCAACTTTCAGTTTTACCCATATTAATCGAGAATTTACTTTCTTACATTCTATCACATACTTCCACAACTCCTGTTTCAGGAGTACTGCTACTCCTTCCCTTGCTCTTGTCCTCTCACTAACCCCTGACTTTACTCCCAAGACATTCCCAAACCACTCTTCCCCTTTACCCTTGAGCTTCGTTTCACTCAGAGCCAAAACATCCAGGTTCCTTTCCTCAAACATACTACCTATCTCTCCTTTTTTCACATCTTGGTTACATCCACACACATTTAGGCACCCCAATCTGAGCCTTCGAGGAGGATGAGCACTCCCCGCGTGACTCCTTCTTCTGTTTCCCATTTTAGAAAGTTAAAAAAAAAAAAATACAAGGAGGGGAGGATTTCTGGCCCCCCGCTCCCGTCCCCTCTAGTCACTTTCTACGCCACGTGAGGAATGCGTGGAAAGTATTCTTTAACCCCTATCCCCAGGGATAATATACATATATATATACACATACACACATACACACACACACGCACATGCACACATACACACACACACACATACATATATATACATGTGAAAAATGTAAGAAACAATTTAGAAAACTGAAACTTCTAGCTTGAAATGAAATGAAAAAATGAATGTCACATAATGGTTCAACGTCTGGCTATGGAAAGGAAATGTTTAATTTATTTACACAAACGTCAGTAGTAGTTCTCATCAATTTAACCCCTGTATCAATAAGCTTCAATGTCTAAGCTACATTTTTTCCAATTTCACTATTTTCTTGTCAAAGCACCATGTATAAAAACTATCACTCCAGTAACACAACTATAAACATTTACTTCCCCTTTAAAAAAAGTTCTGGGGAAGTCTGTCTCGATACACTGCGGGACACTCTATATATATACTATATACTATATACACTATATACAATATTTATACTCTATATATACTATCCCTGGGGATAGGGGAGAAAGAGCACTTCCCACGTATTCCCTGCGTGTCGTAGAAGGCGACTAAAATGGGAGGGAGCGGGGGGCTGAAAATCCTCCCATCTCATTTTTTTTTTTTTTTTCCACAAGAAGGAGCAGAGAAGGGGGCTAGGTGATGATATTCCCTCAAAGGCCCAGTCCTCTGTTCTTAACGCTACCTCGCTAACGCGGGAAATGACGAATAGTATGAAAGAAAAGAAGAATATATGTAGGTTTGCGGCAGGGGTGTGTGATGTCTCCATGGTTGTTTAATTTGTTTATGGATGGGGTTGTTAGGGAGGTGAATGCAAGAGTTTTGGAAAGAGGGGCAAGTATGAAGTCTGTTGGGGATGAGAGAGCTTGGGAAGTGAGTCAGTTGTTGTTCGCTGATGATACAGTGCTGGTGGCTGATTCATGTGAGAAACTGCAGAAGCTGGTGACTGAGTTTAGTAAAGTGTGTGAAAGAAGAAAGTTAAGAGTAAATGTGAATAAGAGCAAGGTTATTAGGTACAGTAGGGTTGAGGGTCAAGTCAATTGGGAGGTGAGTTTGAATGGAGAAAAACTGGAGGAAGTAAAGTGTTTTAGATATTTGGGAGTGGATCTGGCAGCGGATGGAACCATGGAAGCGGAAGTGGATCATAGGATGGGGGAGGGGGCGAAAATTCTGGGAGCCTTGAAGAATGTGTGGAAGTCGAGAACATTATCTCGGAAAGCAAAAATGAGTATGTTTGAAGGAATAGTGGTTCCAACAATGTTGTATGGTTGCGAGGCGTGGGCTATGGATAGAGTTGTGCGCAGGAGGATGGATGTGCTGGAAATGAGATGTTTGAGGACAATGTGTGGTGTGAGGTGGTTTGATCGAGTAAGTAACGTAAGGGTAAGAGAGATGTGTGGAAATAAAAAGAGCGTGGTTGAGAGAGCAGAAGAGGGTGTTTTGAAATGGTTTGGGCACATGGAGAGAATGAGTGAGGAAAGATTGACCAAGAGGATATATGTGTCGGAGGTGGAGGGAACGAGGAGAAGAGGGAGACCAAATTGGAGGTGGAAAGATGGAGTGAAAAAGATTTTGTGTGATCGGGGCCTGAACATGCAGGAGGGTGAAAGGAGGGCAAGGAATAGAGTGAATTGGAGCGATGTGGTATACCGGGGTTGACTTGCTGTCAGTGGATTGAATCAGGGCATGTGAAGCGTCTGGGGTAAACCATGGAAAGCTGTGTAGGTATGTATATTTGCGTGTGTGGACTTATGCATATACATGTGTATGGGGGTGGGTTGGGCCATTTCTTTCGTCTGTTTCCTTGCGCTACCTTGCAAACGAGGGAGACAGCGACAAAGCAAAAAAAAAAAAAAAAAAAAAAATATATATATATATATATATATATATATATATATATATATATGGAGAGAGGTGGGTGATTATTGGTGCATATGCACCTGGGCATGAGAAGAAAGATCATGAGAGGCAAGTGTTTTGGGAGCAGCTGAATGAGTGTGTTAGTGGTTTTGATGCACGAGACCGGGTTATAGTGATGGGTGATTTGAATGCAAAGGTGAGTAATGTGGCAGTTGAGGGAATAATTGGTATACATGGGGTGTTCAGTGTTGTAAATGGAAATGGTGAAGAGCTTGTAGATTTATGTGCTGAAAAAGGACTGATGATTGGGAATACCTGGTTTAAAAAGCGAGATATACATAAGTATACTTATGTAAGTGGGCGAGATGGCCAGAGAGCGTTATTGGATTACGTGTTAATTGACAGGCGTGCGAAAGAGAGACTTTTGGATGTTAATGTGCTGAGAGGTGCTACTGGAGGGATGTCTGATCATTATTTTGTGGAGGCTAAGGTGAAGATTTGTATGGGTTTTCAGAAAAGAAGAGTGAATGTTGGGGTGAAGAGGGTGGTGAGAGTAAGTGAGCTTGGGAAGGAGACCTGTGTGAGGAAGTACCAGGAGAGACTGAGTACAGAATGGAAAAAGGTGATAACAATGGAAGTAAGGGGAGTGGGGGAGGAATGGGATGTATTTAGGGAATCAGTGATGGATTGCGCAAAAGATGCTTGTGGCATGAGAAGAGTGGGAGGTGGGTTGATTTGAAAGGGTAGTGAGTGGTGGGATGAAGAAGTAAGAGTATTAGTGAAAGAGAAGAGAGAGGCATTTGGATGATTTTTGCAGGGAGAAAATGCAATTGAGTGGGAGATGTATAAAAGAAAGAGACAGGAGGTCAAGGGAAAGGTGCAAGAGGTGAAAAAAAGGGCAAATGAGAGTTGGGGTGAGAGAGTATCATTAAATTTTAGGGAGAATAAAAAGATGTTCTGGAAGGAGGTAAATAAAGTGCGTAAGACAAGGGAGCAAATGGGAACTTCAGTGAAGGGCGCAAATGGGGAGGTGATAACAAGTAGTGGTGATGTGAGAAGGAGATGGAGTGAGTATTTTGAAGGTTTGTTGAATGTGTTTGATGATAGAGTGGCAGATATAGGGTGTTTTGGTCGAGGTGGTGTGCAAAGTGAGAGGGTTAGGGAAAATGATTTGGTAAACAGAGAAGAGGTAGTGAAAGCTTTGCGGAAGATGAAAGCCGGCAAGGCAGCAGGTTTGGATGGTATTGCAGTGGAATTTATTAAAAAAGGGGGTGACTGTATTGTTGACTGGTTGGTAAGGTTATTTAATGTATGTATGACTCATGGTGAGGTGCCTGAGGATTGGCGGAATGCGTGCATAGTGCCATTGTACAAAGGCAAAGGGGATAAGAGTGAGTGCTCAAATTACAGAGGTATAAGTTTGTTGAGTATTCCTGGTAAATTATATGGGAGGATATTGATTGAGAGGGTGAAGGCATGTACAGAGCATCAGATTGGGGAAGAGCAGTGTGGTTTCAGAAGTGGTAGAGGATGTGTGGATCAGGTGTTTGCTTTGAAGAATGCATGTGAGAAATACTTAGAAAAGCAAATGGATTTGTATGTAGCATTTATGGATCTGGAGAAGGCATATGATAGAGTTGATAGAGATGCTCTGTGGAAGGTATTAAGAATATATGGTGTGGGAGGAAAGTTGTTAGAAGCAGTGAAAAGTTTTTATCGAGGATGTAAGGCATGTGTACGTGTAGGAAGAGAGGAAAGTGATTGGTTCTTAGTGAATGTAGGTTTGCGGCAGGGGTGTGTGATGTCTCCATGGTTGTTTAATTTGTTTATGGATGGGGTTGTTAGAGAGGTAAATGCAAGAGTCCTGGAAAGAGGGGCAAGTAAGAAGTCTGTTGGGGATGAGAGAGCTTGGGAAGTGAGTCAGTTGTTGTTCGCTGATGATACAGCGCTGGTGGCTGATTCATGTGAGAAATTGCAGAAGCTGGTGACTGAGTTTGGTAAAGTGTGTGGAAGAAGAAAGTTAAGAGTAAATGTGAATAAGAGCAAGGTTATTAGGTACAGTAGGGTTGAGGGTCAAGTCAATTGGGAGGTGAGTTTGAATGGAGAAAAACTGGAGGAAGTGAAGTGTTTTAGATATCTGGGAGTGGATCTGGCAGTGGATGGAACCATGGAAGCGGAAGTGGATCATAGGGTGGGGGAGGGGGCGAAAATTCTGGGGGCCTTGAAGAATGTGTGGAAGTCGAGAACATTATCTCGGAAAGCAAAAATGGGTATGTTTGAAGGAATAGTGGTTCCAACAATGTTGTATGGTTGCGAGGCGTGGGCTATGGATAGAGTTGTGCGCAGGAGGATGGATGTGCTGGAAATGAGATGTTTGAGGACAATGTGTGGTGTGAGGTGGTTTGATCGAGTGAGTAACGTAAGGGTAAGAGAGATGTGTGGAAATAAAAAGAGCGTGGTTGAGAGAGCAGAAGAGGGTGTTTTGAAGTGGTTTGGGCACATGGAGAGAATGAGTGAGGAAAGATTGACCAAGAGGATATATGTGTCGGAGGTGGAGGGAACGAGGAGAAGAGGGAGACCAAATTGGAGGTGGAAAGATGGAGTGAAAAAGATTTTGTGTGATCGGGCCCTGAACATGCAGGAGGGTGAAAGGAGGGCAAGGAATAGAGTGAATTGGAGCGATGTGGTATACCGGGGTTGACGTGCTGTCAGTGGATTGAATCAAGGCATGTGAAGCGTCTGGGGTAAACCATGGAAAGGTGTGTAGGTATGTATATTTGAGTGTGTGGACGTATGTATATACATGTGTATGGGAGGGGTTGGGCCATTTCTTTCGTCTGTTTCCTTGCGCTACCTCGCAAACGCGGGAGACAGCGACAAAGTATAATAAAAAAATATAAAAATATATATATATATATATATATATATATATATATATATATATATGTATATAATAATGCACCGAGACCACAGCTTCCTTTCCACATCCAGGTCCCACAGAATTTTCCATGGTTTACCCCAGACGCTTCACATGCCCTGGTTCAATCCATTGAGAGCACGTCGACCCCGGTATACCACATCGTTCCAATTTACTCTATTCCTTGCACACATTTCACCCTCATGCAAGTTCAGTCCCCTATCACTCAAAATCTTTTTCACTCCATCTTTCCACCTCCAATTTGGTCTCCCACTTCTCCTCGTTCCCTCCACCTCTGACACATATATTCTCTTGGTCAATCTTTCCTCACTCATTCCCTCCATGTGACCTAACCATTTCAAAACACCCTCCTCTGCTCTCTCAACCACACTCTTTTTATTACCACACATCTCTCTTACCCTATTATCACTTACTAGATCAAACCGTCTCACACTAAATTCTGTCCTCAAACATCTCATTTCCAACACATCCACCCTCCTGCGCACAACTCTATCCATAGCCCACGCCTCACAAGCATACAACTTTGTTGGGACCACTATTCCTTCAAACATAGCCATTTTTGCTTTCGGAGATAATGTTCTCGACTTCCACACATTCTTCAACGCTCCCAGAGTTTTCGCCCCCTCCCCACCCTATGATTCACTTCCGCTTCCATCCGCTGCTAAATCCACTCCCAGATATCTAAAACATTTGACTTCCTCCAGTTTTTCTCCATTCAAACTTACCTCCCAATTCACTTGTCCCTCAACCCTACTGTACCTAATAACCTTATTCTTATTCACATTTACTCTCAACTCTCTTCTTTCACACACTTTACCAAACTCAGTCAATAGCTTCCGCAGTTTCTCATGAATCAGCCACCAGCGCTGTATCATCAGCGAACAAAAACTGACTCATTTCCCAAGCTCTCTCATTCCCAACAGACTGCATACTTGCCCCTCTTTCCAAAACTCTTGCATTCACCTCCCTAACAACCCCATCCATAAACAAATTAAAAAACCTTGGTGACATCACACCCTGCCGCACACCTACATTCACTGAGAACCAATCACTTTCCTCTCTTCCTACCCGTCCATTTGCCTTACATCCTTGATGAAAACTTTTCACTGCTTTTAACAACTTGTCTCCCACACCATATCTTCTTAATACCTTCCACAGAGCATCTCTATCAACTTCTCCAGATCCATCAATGCTACATACAAGTCCATTTGCTTTTCTAAGTATTTCTCACATACATTCTTCAAAGCAAACACCTGATCCACACATCCTCTACCATTTCTGAAACCACACTGCACTTCCCCAATCTCATGCTTTGTACATGCCGTCACCCTCTCAATCAATACCCTCCCATTAATTTCCCAGGAATACTCAACAAACTTATTCCTCTGTAATTTGAGCACTCACTCTTATCCCCTTTGCCATTGTACAATGGCACTATGCAAGCATTCCGCCTATCCTCAGGCACCTCACCATGAATCATACATACATTAAATAACCTTACCAACCAGTCAACAATACAGTCACCCCCTTTTTTAATAAATTCCCCTTCAATACCATCCAAACCCGCTGCCTTGCCGGCTTTCATCTTCCACAAAGCTTTTACTACCTCTTCTCTTTTTACCAAATTATTTTCCCTAACCCTCTCACGTTGCACACCACCTCGATCAAAACACCCTATATCTGCCACTCTATCATCAAACACATTCAACAAACCTTCAAAATACTCACTCCATCTCCTTCTCACATCACCACTACTTGTTATCACCTCCCCATTAGCCCCCTTCACTGAAGTTCCCATTTGTTCCCTTGTCTTACGCACTTTATTTACCTCCTTCCAAAACAGCTTTTTATTCTCCCTAAAATTTAATGATACTCTCTCACCCCAACTCTCATTTGCCCTCTTTTTCACCTCTTGCACCTTTCTCTTGACCTCCTGCCTCTTTCTTTTATACATCTCCCACTCATTTGCATTATTTACCTGCAAAAATCGTGCAAATGCCTCTCTCTTCTGTTTCACTAATAATCTTACTTCTTCATCCCACCACTCACTACCCTTTCTAATCTGCCCACCTCCCAAGCTTCTCATGCCACAAGCATCTTTTGCGCAAGCCATCACTGCTTCCCTAAATACATTCCATTCCTCTCCCACTCCCCTTACGTCCATTGTTGTCACCTTTTCCATTCTGTGTTCAGTCTCTCCTGGTACTTCCTCACACAAGTCTACTTCCCAAGCTCACTTACTCTCACCACTCTTTTCACTCCAACATGAAAAGTGCCAAAAAGTATTAGATAATGTGCACAAATTGAAAACCTCAGTGATGGAGGATAAGTGAAAAATTAGGAAATTGGAAAATTTTTTTTCATGGGTATACTCATAGATATGGGAGATTAGTAGGAAACATCATGGAACAGGGAAAAAGGCGACACACCATTCAAAGAGCAATGAACAGTGAAGGAAGTGACATAGGGGATGAGTGTGGGACTCAACAGTGAAAGCACAAATTGGAGGTAATTTAAGAGGAACAGAAGTTTGGGGGCATGGAAGCAGAGAGGCAGAATGGAATGTCAGATGAAATCATAAGAGGAGGTAATTTGCTCAGAAACAGGACAGTCACATGGCATGACTTGGATTTTGAAAAAGGAATTTGAGTTCTCCTATTTCTGGAACATAACTAGCTGATATTGATACTTGCAAATTTCATACATGATAGGATGAAGTCATGAACATAGAAATCAAGCATTCACTTTATTCTTAAGTCATTACATAGAAATCAAGCGTTCACTTTATTCTTGTCATTATTTTTGGTGACAGCTTTATTAGTGTCAGTAGGTTGATCATAGGAAACATGCAGCCTATTCTGTCTCATGGTATTACATGCATGATTATACTCAGCTGGTGGATGATGTTGCAGCTACATTCATATTTACATGATTTCACTGGCAGAGTGTATGCAATATAGTATGGAGGTAATATTATTATTATTATTATTTTGCTTTGTCGCTGTCTCCTGCGTTTGCGAGGTAGCGCAAGGAAACAGACGAAAGAAATGGCCAAACCCACCCCCATACACATGTATATACATACATGTCCACACACGCAAATATACATACCCATACATCTCAATGTACACATATATATACACACACAGACACATACATATATACACATGCTCACAATTCACACTGTCTGCCTTTATTCATTCCCATCGCCACCTCGCCACACATGGAATAACATTCCCCTCCCCCCTCATGTGTGCGAGGTAGTGCTAGGAAAAGACAACAAAGGCCCCATTCGTTCACACTCAGTCTCTAGCTGTCATGCAATAATGCCCGAAACCACAGCTCCCTTTCCACATCCAGGCCCCACACAACTTTCCATGGTTTACCCCAGACGCTTCACATGCCCTGATTCAATCCATTGATAGCACGTCGACCCTGGTATACCACATCGATCCAATTCACTCTATTCCTTGCCCGCCTTTCACCTTCCTGCATGTTCAGGCCCCGATCACTCAAAATCTTTTTCACTCCATCTTTCCCCCTCCAATTTGGTCTCCCACTTCTCGTTCCCTCCACCTGCGACACATATATCCTCTTGGTCAATCTTTCCTCACTCATTCTCTCCATGTGCCCAAACCATTTCAAAACACCCTCTTCTGCTCTCTCAACCATGCTCTTTTTATTTCCACACATCTCTCTTACCCTTACATTACTTACTCAATCAAACCACCTCACACTACATATTGTCCTCAAACATCTCATTTCCAGCATGTCCACCCTCTTGCGCACAACTCTATCCATAGCCCACGCCTCGCAACCATACAACATTATTGTAACCACTATTCCTTCAAACATAGCCATTTTTGCTTTCCGAGATAATGTTCTCGACTTCCACACATTCTTCAAGGCTCCCAGGATTTTCGCCCCCTCCCCCACCCTATGATTCACTTCCACTTCCATGGTTCCATCCGCTGCCAGATCCACTCCCAGATATCTAAAACACTTTACTTCCTCCAGTTTTTCTCCATTCAAACTTACCTCCCAATTGACTTGACCCTCAACCCTCCTGTACCTTTATAATAACCTTGCTCTTATTCACATTTCCTCTTAACTTTCTTCTTTCACACACTTTACCAAACTCAGTCACCAGCTTCTGCAGTTTCTCACATGAATCAGCCACCAGCGCTGTATCATCAGCAGACAACAACTGACTCACTTCCCAAGCTCTCTCATCCCCAACAGACTGCATACTTGCCCCTCTTTCCAAAACTGGAGGTAATACAGGATCATATTCTATGATGGCCTGTGGATAGCTCCTTTGGTAGTAATCAGTTTTCTTTTGTTGTTAGAGGGACATATCAATTCGTTGTTCTGTTGTGAGCGATAGCAAATCATGACTGTAGGTTAGTACCCCTTTCTTAAGGTCCACTGCCTTCATACAGATGACAGAGGGTATGAAAGTGAGCATCTTGGTGGCCTTAAGATAAAGGTCTGAAAGACAACATGGTAGTTGTATATGCTTCAAAACTAGGCTACATATTGTATGACAAGTGAAAACTAATACCAAAGGTGATAAAATTCACAAGACATTTTGAAGAAGTAGTCATGCAAATGGAGCACTCAGGATGGTCAGATCAGATGTATGATAATATTTATGAAATGGCAACTGAAAGATGCATGATGATGGCTTTGATGCTGAAGTAATGGTACTTGAAGCTCCAAGATAAGATCATGGAGGAATTGGATGACAAGGTTTGTTAGATACAGGAATGTGTGCTTGGTGTATTTGCTTGGTAGCTAACTGTGGTCGTGATGCTTCATCACTAACACTGGTTGTCATCTTCACAGCATGTTTATAGCAGCAACAATATATGCATTTCACATGATCTAGTGGTTCTTGAAAATTTCTTTGATGTCATCAGCCTGGAAGACAGCATAAGGATTGTGCAGTTGATGGATCTTAATGAGTGCAGCACTTGAGAATGAAACAATATTTAAGAAAAAATTTTATGTTGGTTTGGGTATGTGGAAAGCCTGCAAGACGGAGTTTACAAGGAGAGTGTATGATAGTAGTCGTTGTTTTGAGAAGTAGACCACTTGTGACATGGGGAAATAGAGTGGAAGAGTACTGGAAGGAGAGAAATAGTAGAATGTGAGGAATGGTGTATGCAAGGGAGGCATCTGAGGACAGGGATAAGTAGAGAGACACTTGCTGTGGCCACCCTCTTGATGGTAGTTCTCAAAGGGATTGGGTTTCAGAGATGTAGATTAACAGATAGAAACAATGGAAATACAGTTGCATTGTTAGATTTAATAACACTTGAATATTGATAAACATAACAGCAGTGAAAGCTTAACTACAATCATTGTGAAGACTGCAGTCTGGCTCTTCCTTGTTATCAAGATTTGTAAATTTATATGAGAAAAGATTTGAAGTACAAAAAAATCCATATATCAAAAATTTAGTGGAAAATCTTTCATGGAAAAAAGCATTTTGATTTGACAAGTCAGGATTTGCTTGTAACCATTTAGATTTCAGGTACTAATTGATGCTGATCCATTCCAGGTGTTATCATGTTAAAGAAAGATAAACGCTGATCCATTGCAGGTGTTACGTGTTAAAAAAGATAAATTTGATGCTGAATATGGAGCTTTTTATGGTCTGGAGTAGTGATGAAGCCTTCTTCCTATTGTCACTTTCCCTTATTGTCTGATGAATAGCATTGTAGCCAGCATTGAAGAGTATGCCAATGGCTATCAACTCTAGAGCCTTCCCTGTGTAAATGTAGGCCAGATGAAAATGCTTCTAGGCTTCTTGTCACTTGAATCATCTTGTGACATAGATTTGACAGGTGATTTTTTTCAATGGCCCCGAGTTTGTCTTGTGTCATAAGCATCTCACTTGAGGCTATAGTTAAGATATCTGCAGCTCTGTTCTTGTTCATTAGTCATATTCCATTCAGGTAACAGCTTTCTGGAGTGAGCAGTAATATCATTGAAGTACTGCCCAGCATAAGTGTATGCTGCTGTGGGTGATTTTCATATGGCAGGCTCATATCCTGCTAGGCCTACTTGATGGAATTAGCTAGATATTTCCATATGATGTGAGCAACCTGTGCAAATTTAAGGAATTCCTCATTATTGTTATGGTCACTGTCCATGAAACATATACAGAAAAGCTGTGTAGCTGTATAAATCTGAATTGTGGTAACTGTGTAGAGCTGAACTATGGCAGCTGTGTTGAGCTGAACTGTGGTAGCTGTGTAGAGCTGAACTATGGCAGCTGTGTTGAGCTTAACTGTGGTAGCTGTGTAGAGCTGAACTTAGTAGCTGTGTAGAACTGAATATGGTAGCTTTGAAGAGCTAAACTGTGGTAGCTATGTGGAGCTGAAATATGGTAGCTGTGCAGAGCTGAACTGTGATAGCTGTGTAGAGCTGAACTATGATAGCTGTATAGAGCTGAACTATGGTAGATATGTCAAGCTGATCTGTGGTAGCTGTGTAGAGCTGAAGTATGGCAGCTGTTTAGAGCTGAATTGTGGTAGAGCTGAACTGTGGTAGATATGTCAAGCTGATCTATGGTAGCTGTGTAGAGCTGAACTATGGCAGCTGTATAGAGCTGAACTGTGGTAGATATGTCGAGCTGATCTATGGTAGCTGTGTAGAGCTGCACTATGACTGCTTTATAGAGCTGAACTGTGGTAGCTGTGTAGAGCTGAACTATGACAGCTGTATAGAGCTGAACTGTGGTAGATATGTCGAGCTGATCTATGGTAGCTGTGTAGAGCTGCACTATGACTGCTTTATAGAGCTGAACTGTGGTAGCTGTGTAGAGCTGAACTATGACAGCTGTATAGAGCTGAACTGTGGTAGCTGTGTAGAGCTTAACTATGACAGCTGTATAGAGCTGAACTGTGGTAGATATGTTGAGCTGATCTGTGGTAGCTGTGTAGAGCTGAACTATGACAGCTGTATAGAGCTGAACTGTGGTAGCTGTGTAGAGCTGAACTATGACAGCTGTATAGAGCTGAACTGTGGTAGATATGTTGAGCTAATCTTTGGTAGCTGTGTAGAAGTGAACTATGACAGCTGTATAGAGCTGAACTGTGGTAGCTGTGTAGAGCTGAACTATGACAGCTGTATAGAGCTGAACTGTGGTAGCTGTGTAGAGCTGAATTGTGACAGCTGTATAGAGCTGAACTGTGGTAGATATGTTGAGCTGATCTATGGTAGCTGTGTAGAGCTGAACTATGACAGCTATATAGAGCTGAACTGTGGTAGCTGTGTAGAGCTGAACTATGACAGCTGTATAGAGCTGAACTGTGGTAGATATGTTGAGCTGATCTATGGTAGCTGTGTAGAAGTGAACTATGGTAGCTGTGTGTAGCTTAACTATGATATCTGTGTAAAGCTGACCTGTAGCAGCTGTGTAGAGATGAACTATGGTAGCTGTGTATAGGAGAACTGTGTTGGCAGTGTAGAGCTGAACTATGGCAGCTATGTAGAGCTGAACTGTGGTAGCTGTGTAGAGCTGAACTATGGTGGCTTTGTAGAGCTGAACTGAGGCAGCTGTGTAGAGCTGACCTGTGGTGGCTATGTAGAGCTGAACTGTGGTGGCTGTGTAGAGCTGAACTATGATGGCTGTTTAAAGCTCAATTGTGGTGGCTATGTAGAGCTGAACTGTGGTAGCTGTGTAGAGCTGAAGTATGGTGGCTTTGTAGAGCTGAACTGAGGCAGCTGTGTAGAGCTGAACTGTGGTGGCTATGTAGAGCTGAACTGTGGTGGCTGTGTTAAGCTGAACTATGGTGGCTGTGTAGAGCTGAGCTGCAGTGGTTGTGTAGAGCTAAATTATGGTGGCTGTATAGAGCTGAACTGTGGTGCCTGTGTAGAGCTGAACTATGGTGGCTGCATAGAGCTGAACTGTGGTGGCTGTGTAGAGCTGAACTGTGGTAGCTGTGTAAAGCTGAACTGTGGTGACTATGTACAGCTGAACTGTGGTGGCTATGTAGAGCAGAACTATGGCAGCTGTGTAGAGCTGAACTGTGGTGTTTGTGTAGAGCTGAACTCTGGTGTCTGTGTAGAGCTGAACTGTGGTGGCTGTGTAGAGCTGAACTGTGGCAGCTGTGTAGAGCTGAATCGTGGTGTCTGTGTAGAGCTGAACTGTGTTGGCTGTGTAGAACTGAACTATGGCAGCTGTGTAGAGCTGAACTGTGGTGGCTGTGTAGAGCTGAACTGTGGTGGCTGTGTAGAGCTGAACTGTGGTGGCTGTGTAGAGCTGAACTGTGATATCTGTTGTAGAGCTGAACTGTGGTGGCTGTTTAGAGCTGAACTGTGGTGGCTGTGTAGAGCTGAACTGTGTTCGCTGTGTAGAACTGAACTATGGCAGTTGTGTAGAGCTGAACTGTGGTGGCTGTGTAGAGCTGAACTGTGGTGGCTGTGTAGAACTGAACTATGGCAGCTGTGTAGAGCTGAACTGTGGTGGCTGTGTAGAGCTGAACTGTGGTGGCTGTGTAGAGCTGATCTGTGGTGGCTGTGTAGAGCTGAACTGTGTTGGCTGTGTAGAACTGAACTATGGCAGCTGTGTAGAGCTGAACTGTGGTGGCTGTGTAGAGCTGAACTGTGGTGGTTGTGTAGAGCTGAACTGTGATCAGTGTGTTAAACTGAATCATTGTTTTAAGACTATAGATAAGGAAAGTGAGTTTTAGAACTGGAGTGTGCACTAATGCCCTTGTAGATTCTGTGAAATCTATAGTGGTCACCATTAGATGCAAATTTGAAATAGAGGAGGAAAGTAAAAAAAGAGAGACATGGTTCAGTAAAGAATGCTGAAGGGTAAAAACGCTTTGAGATGTACTTTGGAGAAGATATAGATAATACTATATAGCAGGAGAAGTAGAGAAACTTTGAAAAGAATGTTGTGGACAGGGCAAAACTTTTTCATGGGTTCATCATGAGCTGTTCATCAGTGTAAAAGCAGTGAATCAGGCTAAGGGATTTAAAGGAAAAGCTATTGAGGATGATGAGGTAATTAATGACAAGTTTAGAAGTGTTTTTGCAGAGGAAATTGTTGTTGCCTTAACTATAGCAAGATTTGATTTGGAAGAATTCATAGAAAATATTGAAATTGTTGAAAAGATATAACCAGGCAGTAAAAAGCTCTTGACCAATATAAAGCTCATGGTCCTGGTGAAATCTCTCCATCTGGGCTGAAGAAATGCGCAGGGAAAGTTGTTATGGCCACTGAAACCACGGCTTCCTATCCAGGCCCCACAGACCTTTCCAAGGTTTACTCCAGACATTTCACATGCCTTGGTTCAGTCCATTGACAGTACATCGACCCCTGTATGGCAGATCCTTCCAATTCACTTTATTCCTTGCATGTCTCTCACCCTCCTGTATGTTCAGGCCCAATCACTCAAGATATTTTTCACTCCATCCTTCCACCTCCAGTTTGGTCTCCCACTTATCCCTGTTCCCTCTACCTCTGACACATATGTTCTCTTTGTCAACCTTTCCTCACTCATTCTTTCCATATGTCCAAATCATTTGAACGCACCCGCATCTGTTCTCTCAACCACACTCCATTTATTACCACACATCTCTCTTACCCTTTCATTACTTACTTGATCAAACCACCTCACTTCACACATTGTCCTCAAACATTTCATTTCCAACATATCCACCCTCCTCTGTACAACCCTATCTATAGCCCATGCCTCACAACCAAATGATATTGTTGGAACTACTATTCCTTCAAACACTCATTTTTGCTCTTTGGGGTAATGTTCTTTCCTTCCACACATTCTTCATCACTCCCAGAACATTCACCCCCCTCCCTCACCCTGTGACTCACTTCAACTTCCATGGTTCCATTCACTGCCAAGTCCACTCCCAGATATCTAAAACACTCCAACCTTTCTCCATTCAAATTTGCATCCCAATCAAGATGTCCAAATACATCATACATATATTTTCCTGTGTTTTTTTGCATATACTAGATCATGCACACTACTGTAACCTCTTGCAGTACAAATATATACACATGAACATGTTCATACTTGCTCACCATCATACATTAAGGATGCCTGCCACCCCTCCCCACAGGAAACAGCTCAATGCAAGAAAGAAAAGAAAAAGAAAGATAACATACACATTCCTCCCCCCCACACCTGATTGTTGCCCCTTGCATCAGCAAGATAGCACCAGGAAACAGACAAAGAAAAGCTTCATCCAGTCACATCCATACATGAGCAGTTGTGTGCAATGCTCCAAAAATGCAGCTCCCTATTCATATCCAGGCCCCACAGACCTTTCTATGGTTTACCCCTCACATTTCTCATGCCCTGCTTCAGTCCATTGACAGCACGTTGACACCAGTGCATCACATCGTTCCATTTCTCTTTTTAACCTTGAAATGAGCTAGCCATAAAGAATTTCATTTTGTATCATGTATGCAATTTTACAATAAAGACATCTTATCTCTTCACTCTATTCTGTGCATGCCTTTCACCCTCCTGCATTTTCAGGCCCTGATTGCTCAGAATAATTTTATCTCCATCCTTCCATCTCCATTGGTCTCCCCATTTGCCCTATTCCATCTACTTCTGATGCATATATCCTCTTTGTGAACTTTTCCTTGCTCATTCTCTTCATATGTCCAAACCATTTCAACACACCTTCTGCTCTCACCCATACTTTTTATTACTATACATCTCTCATACCCTTTCAAAACTTACCTCGTACCACATATTGTCTTCAAACATTTCATTTCCAACAAACCCACCTTCCTTCACATAGCCCATGTCTCGCAATCATAGAATATTGTTGGGACTACTATTCCTTGAAACCCATTTTTGCCCTTCCAGATAATGTTTTCTCTTTCCGCCTACTTTTCAGCACTTCCAGAATATTTGACCCCTTCCCCACCTTAAGACTCTTTTTTGCTTCCGTGGCTACGTTTGTTGCCATGTTCATTCTCGGGTATCTAAAACACTTTGCTGCCTCCAGTTTTTCTCCATTCATACTTCATCTCAACTTACTTGTCCCTCAACCCTGCTGAACCTAATAACCTTGCTTTTATTCATTCACTCTCAACTTTCTCCTTTCTCACACTCTTCCAAACTCAGTCACCAACTTCTGCAGTTTCTTACTCAAATGAGACACCCACACTGCATTATCGGCAAACAACATATGACTCAGTTCCCAGGACCTCTCATCCCCACAGACTGTATACTCACCCATCTCTCTAAGACTCATGCATTTACCTTCCTCACCACCCCATCCATAAGCAAATTGAACAACCAAGGTGACTTAACACACCCCTGCTACAAATCAGCCTCCACTTGGAACCATTCACTCTCCTCTCTTTGTACTTGTACACATGCTTTATACCTTGATAAAATTTCTCACTGCTTTTAGCAACTTATCTCGCATACCATATATAATTAATACCTTCCACAAAGCATTTTTATCGACCCAGTCATATGCCTTCTCCAGATCTATAAATGCTGTGTAAAAATCCATCTGTTTTCATGATTGTTTCTCACACATTCTTTGAAGCAAATACCTGATGCACTCATTCTCTACCACTTCTGAAACTACAGTGCTCCTCTCCAGTCTGATGTTCTGTACATGCATTTATGCTTTCAGTCAATACTGTTCGAGAAAATGTACCAGGTATACTCAACTGACTATATCTCTGTAGTTTGAACACTCACCTTTATCCCACTTGCCTTTATGCAGTGGCAGTATGCATGCATTTCATCAGTCCTCAGGCACCTCACCATGATCCACACATTCATTGAATATCCTTAACAACCAGTCAACAACACAATCACCCCTTTCTTAATAGATTCAGCAGCAATACCATCCACTTTTCATCTTATGCGAGGCTTTCAACACCTCTCTTCACCAAACCACTTTCCATGACTCTCTCACCTTACATACCACCTTGACCTAAACACCTTACATCTGCCACTTTATCATTAGACACATTTGACAATCCTTCAAAAGACTCACTCCATCTCCTCCTCACTTTATCATTACCTGCTAGCACTTTTGCTCCTTTGATGTTCCCATTTATTCATTTGTCTTTTGCACGGTATTTACCTCCTTCCTAAACTTTTTATTCTTCCTAAAGTTCAATAATATTCTCTCACCCCAGCTCTCATTTGCCTTCTTTTTCACCCATGCACCTTCCTCCTGACCTTTTACCACTTTCTTGTATCCATCTCCCAATCATTTTTACTCCTTCCCTGTAAGTACCACTCAAATGCCTGTTTTTTCTTTCACTAGCAAGTTCTTAAACCATGGCTCACTACCCTTCCTAATCTGCCCACCTCCCACCTTTTGTGTGGCGCATGCAGTGCATGTACTTGCCATCACTGCTTCCATAAATACCTTTCATTCCTTGCCCACTCCCCTCACTTCATTTGCTCTCAACTTCTGCCATTCTATACTAAATCTCTCATGGTATTTCTTCATATAGGTCTCCTTTCCAAGCTTGCTTTGTGCATCATTGTGTATGTCTGCTCAGCTTGTTCGGTCTGTGCTTTGTCTCAGCAGCAATGAAAGAGATTTGGCTATTACTTCTTTCATTTTCTGTCGAAAGATTGCTAAAATCTCATCAGACCATGGAGCTGAATTTTCTTTAAGTTGATAATTTACTTTAGATATATCGTAGATATATCGCTTTCTGATAAGTTTATATCTGAAAGTGCATGCTCATCATAACCATTAATGCTTCATCTACATTTCTTCATGCACTGTTTTACTAAACAGTGACATATGGCTCACTAACATTTGACATATTCTTTTATGGTCACTTCCATAACTGTCATCTTTGAATGGTCCAGTCTCTGACTTTTTGTTCTATTCTTTGTTCATGTAAGCAAATAGGACTTTTAGGTTTTGGTCCATGCACTGTACTGCATTTTCTTCTTTTTAATGTCTGCACCCCATTGTGTGATTCAGTTATTTTTTTTGTGCACCTTATTATTTTCTTCCATTTTCTTCTGTTCATCTACTATTTTCTGTTCCTTGGTATTTTTCTTTTCATGTTATACTTTCTTTTACTTTGTATTCATTTTTTGATGATTTCTTGTATGTGCTCGTAAAAGATTGCCATGTTTGATTTTGCATGACTGCTAATCAGACTGTCCAATCATTATCTATTTTTTATTTGATTAGTTAGATGTTAAAGTTCCCTGACATATATACATCTTATTTATTTCATCTTGTCTGAATGTATCCAATTTATGCCGTAATTAGTGTACTCTTCGATCATATTATGGTCAGAGATACTCGCTTTTGTGACATCGTCTGTAATTAATCCTGTGTCATTTGCAAAAATTAGATGAATTGTGTTGTCATTTTTTTTGTTAGCTTTCTTATAATATGTGTTGGGTTGTAGGCCTTGCATAAACTAATTAGCCTGTAAAATTGTCCTCTTTCTCTTACCAAGGCATTGTTTTTATATATCATACATTGAAATTCCAATCCATGATTTTCCCATTTTACAAAACTGGAATTGAAATATCCTGACCACATCATTGTCATTTCTGGCTAATCACTCTCCCAGAGTATTCCTTTAACTTTTTTAGTGTGTGAGACCTTGTTTTGTCACTCTGCTAAACTTATCAGAGCTCCACATCAAGAGAATTGTAAAAGACATAGTGTCTGCTGGCATTTGTTAGAATTGCATTTAAGTATATGGATAGGGAAATGTTTTGTAAACTATTCACTTTATATAGTCCACCAAAACTGAATTATGCTTCTCAGGTCTGATGAGTTGGCCATATGAAGCACAAAGATTCAACTGAGAGAGTCCAGAGATGGCACATAAATTAATGTAGCAGAGTTACAAGAGAGAGACTGAGGGTTACATTATTGCCCACCATGGAGGAGAAATACAGTCTTAAACTTGTAAATCAGGTGGACAACATTGACAGTGAACAGTCCTTTATGAGATACAGTGAGAGTAATCAGAGGCTGTAACATGAAGCCTGGCAAAAAGAATGTTGGAAAAGATGTGAAGAACTGTTTAGTGTAAGGTTGGATGGTTGGGATAAACAAAGCAATTTTGAAAGCTACCTGATGGTTAAAAGTATTTGAGATGAGGCCCTACAAGTGTATAACTTTTTTCATACTGTACGGAATGCGTGCATAGTGCCATTGTACAAAGGCAAAGGGGATAAGAGTGAGTGCTCAAATTACAGAGGTATAAGTTTGTTGAGTATTCCTGGTAAATTATTTATTTATTTTTATTATACTTTGTCGCTGTCTCCCGCGTTTGCGAGGTAGCGCAAGGAAACAGACGAAAGAAATGGCCCAACCCCCCCCCATACACATGTATATACATACGTCCACACATGCAAATATACATACCTACACAGCTTTCCATGGTTTACCCCAGACGCTTCACATGCCTTGATTCAATCCACTGACAGCACGTCAACCCCGGTATACCACATCGCTCCAATTCACTCTATTCCTTGCCCTCCTTTCACCCTCCTGCATGTTCAGTCCCCGATCACACAAAATCTTTTTCACTCCATCTTTCCACCTCCAATTTGGTCTCCCTCTTCTCCTCGTTCCCTCCACCTCTGACACATATATCCTCTTGATCAATCTTTCCTCACTCATTCTCTCCATGTGCCCAAACCACTTCAAAACACCCTCGTCTGCTCTCTCAACCAAGCTCTTTTTATTTCCACACATCTCTCTTACCCTTACGTTACTCACTCGATCAAACCACCTCACACCACACATTGTCCTCAAACATCTCATTTCCAGCACAGCCATCCTCCTGCGCACAACTCTATCCATAGCCTACGCCTCGCAACCATACAACATTGTTGGAACCACTATTCCTTCAAACATACCCAATTTTTCTTTCCGAGATAATGTTCTCGACTTCCACACATTCTTCAAGGCCCCCAGAATTTGCGCCCCCTCCCCCACCCTATGATCCACTTCCGCTTCCATGGTTCCATCCGCTGCCAGATCCACTCCCAGATATCTAAAACACTTCACTTCCTCCAGTTTTTCTCCATTCAAACTCACCTCCCAATTGACTTGACCCTCAACCCTACTGTACTTAATAACCTTGCTCTTATTCACATTTACTCTTAACTTTCTTCTTCCACACACTTTACCAAACTCAGTCACCAGCTTCTGCAGTTTCTCACATGAATCAGCCACCAGCGCTGTATCATCAGCGAACAACAACTGACTCACTTCCCAAGCTCTCTCATCCCCAACAGACTTCATACTTGCCCCTCTTTCCAAAACTCTTGCATTTACCTCCGTAACAACCCCATCCATAAACAAATTAAACAACCATGGAGACATCACACACCCCTGCCGCAAACCTACATTCACTGAGAACCAATCACTTTCCTCTCTTCCTACCCGTACACATGCCTTGCATCCTCGATAAAAACTTTTCACTGCTTCTAACAACTTTCCTCCCACACCATATATTCTTAATACCTTCCACAGAGCATCTCTATCAACTCTATCATATGCCTTCTCCAGATCCATAAATGCTACATACAAATCCATTTGCTTTTCTAAGTATTTCTCACATACATTCTTCAAAGCAAACACCTGATCCACACATCCTCTACCACTTCTGAAACCACACTGCTCTTCCCCAATCTGATGCTCTGTACATGCCTTCACCCTCTCAATCAATACCCTCCCATATGATTTACCAGGAATACTCAACAAACTTATACCTCTGGAATTTGAGCACTCACTCTTATCCTCTTTGCCTTTGTACAATGGCACTATGCACGCATTCCGCCAATCCTCAGGCACCTCACCATGAGTCATACATACATTAAATAACCTTACCAACCAGTCAACAATACAGTCACCCCCTTTTTTGATAAATTCCACTGCAATACCATCCAAACCTGCTGCCTTGCCGGCTTTCATCTTCCGCAAAGCTTTCACTACCTCTTCTCTGTTTACCAAATCATTTTCCCTAACCCTCTCACTTTGCACACCACCTCGACCAAAACACCCTATATCTGCCACTCTATCATCAAACACATTCAACAAACCTTCAAAATACTCACTCCATCTCCTTCTCACATCACCACTACTTGTTATCACCTCCCCATTTGCGCCCTACACTGAAGTTCCTATTTGCTCCCTTGTCTGACGCACTTTATTTACCTCCTTCCAGAACATCTTTTTATTCTCCCTAAAATATAATGATACTCTCTCACCCCAACTCTCATTTGCCCTTTTTTTCACCTCTTGCACCTTTCTCTTGACCTCCTGTCTCTTTCTTTTATACATCTCCCACTCACTTGCATTTTTTCCCTGCAAAAATCATCCAAATGCCTCTCTCTTCTCTTTCACTAATACTCTTACTTCTTCATCCCACCACTCACTACCCTTTCTAATCAACCCACCTCCCACTCTTCTCATGCCACAAGCATCTTTTGCGCAATCCATCACTGATTCCCTAAATACATCCCATTCCTCCCCCACTCCCCTTACTTCCATTGTTCTCACCTTTTTCCATTCTGTACTCAGTCTCTCCTGGTACTTCCTCACACAGGTCTCCTTCCCAAGCTCACTTACTCTCACCACCCTCTTCACCCCAACATTCACTCTTCTTTTCTGAAAACCCATACAAATCTTCACCTTAACCTCCACAAGATAATGATCAGACATCCCTCCAGTTGCACCTCTCAGCACATTAACATCCAAAAGTCTCTCTTTCGCACGCCTGTCAATTAACACGTAATCCAATAACGCTCTCTGGCCATCTCTCCTACTTACATAAGTATACTTATGTATATCTCGCTTTTTAAACCAGGTATTCCCAATCATCAGTCCTTTTTCAGCACATAAATCTACAAGCTCTTCACCATTTCCATTTACAACACTGAACACCCCATGTATACCAATTATTCCCTCAACTGCCACATTACTCACCTTTGCATTCAAATCACCCATCACTATAACCTGGTCTCGTGCATCAAAACCACTAACACACTCATTCAGCTGCTCCCAAAACACTTGCCTCTCATGATCTTTCTTCTCATGCCCAGGTGCATATGCACCAATAATCACCCACCTCTCTCCATCAACTTTCAGTTTTACCCATATTAATCGAGAATTTACTTTCTTACATTCTATCACATACTCCCACAACTCCTGTTTCAGGAGTATTGCTACTCCTTCCCTTGCTCTTGCCCTCTCACTAACCCCTGACTTTACTCCCCAGACATTCCCAAACCACTCTTCCCCTTTACCCTTGAGCTTCGTTTCACTCAGAGCCAAAACATCCAGGTTCCTTTCCTCAAACATACTACCTATCTCTCCTTTTTTCACATCTTGGTTACATCCACACACATTTAGGCACCCCACTCTGAGCCTTCGAGGAGGATGAGCACTCCCCGCGTGACTCCTTCTTCTGTTTCCCATTTTAGAAAGTTAATACAAGGAGGGGAGGATTTCCTGGTAAATTATGTGGGAGGATATTGATTGAGAGGGTGAAGGCATGTACAGAGCATCAGATTGGGGAAGAGCAGTGTGGTTTCAGAAGTGGTAGAGGATGTGTGGATCAGGTGTTTGCTTTGAAGAATGTATGTGAGAAATACTTAGAAAAGCAAATGGATTTGTATGTAGCATTTATGGATCTGGAGAAGGCATATGATAGAGTTGATAGAGATGCTCTGTGGAAGGTATTAAGAATATATGGTGTGGGAGGCAAGTTGTTAGAAGCAGTGAAAAGTTTTTATCGAGGATGTAAGGCATGTGTACATGTAGGAAGAGAGGAAAGTGATTGGTTCTCAGTGAATGTAGGTTTGCGGCAGGGGTGTGTGATGTCTCCATGGTTGTTTAATTTGTTTATGGATGGGGTTGTTAGGGAGGTGAATGCAAGAGTTTTGGAAAGAGGGGCAAGTATGAAGTCTGTTGGGGATGAGAGAGCTTGGGAAGTGAGTCAGTTGTTGTTCGCTGATGATACAGCGCTGGTGGCTGATTCATGTGAGAAACTGCAGAAGCTGGTGACTGAGTTTGGTAAAGTGTGTGAAAGGAGAAAGTTAAGAGTAAATGTGAATAAGAGCAAGGTTATTAGGTACAGTAGGGTTGAGGGTCAAGTCAATTGGGAGGTGAGTTTGAATGGAGAAAACCTGGAGGAAGTGAAGTGTTTTAGATATCTGGGAGTGGATCTGGCAGCGGATGGAACCATGGAAGCGGAAGTGGATCATAGGGTGGGGGAGGGGGCGAAAATTCTTGGAGCCTTGAAGAATGTGTGGAAGTCGAGAACATTATCTCGGAAAGCAAAAATGGGTATGTTTGAAGGAATAGTGGTTCCAACAATGTTGTATGGTTGTGAGGCGTGGGCTATGGATAGAGTTGTGCGCAGGAGGATGGATGTGCTGGAAATGAGATGTTTGAGGACAATGTGTGGTGTGAGGTGGTTTGATCGAGTGAGTAACGTAAGGGTAAGAGAGATGTGTGGAAATAAAAAGAGCGTGGTTGAGAGAGCAGAAGAGGGTGTTTTGAAATGGTTTGGGCACATGGAGAGAATGAGTGAGGAAAGATTGACCAAGAGAATATATGTGTCAGAGGTGGAGGGAACGAGGAGAAGAGGGAGACCAAATTGGAGGTGGAAAGATGGAGTGAAAAAGATTTTGTGTGATCGGGGCCTGAACATGCAGGAGGGTGAAAGGAGGGCAAGGAATAGAGTGAATTGGAGCGATGTGGTATACCGGGGTTGACGTGCTGTCAGTGGATTGAATCAGGGCATGTGAAGCGTCTGGGGTAAACCATGGAAAGCTGTGTAGGTATGTATATTTGCGTGTGTGGACGTATGTATATACATGTGTATGGGGGTGGGTTGGGCCATTTCTTTCGTCTGTTTCCTTGCACTACCTCGCAAACGCGGGAGACAGCAAAAAAAAAAAGAAAAAAAAACAAATGGGTAATATCAAGTATCTGAAAAACATGACCTTTGATCTGACTTTACATATGAAACAGGTCATATGCCATTTTTCTCAGATACTGGTTGGTTATATGTAGAACCTTCTTCCATAGAAATTTGTGCGTCAAGTGAGGATCCTTTTTCCTTGTATAGTTATTTTTACATAACACTTTGTAATCCCCTTGTGTATTTTTCCCGAGGTGTCTGGTCTGCTTAGTCACATTTGTCCTTAAATCCATTCTACTCATAGGTTGGTTTAGGAAATGCAGTCATCTTGGTTATCTTAGAGATACCTGCCATAAATTTGAGTGATTATGATATGTGATAATCTCTTTTCTTTCAGGTAAAAGTTCAAGGTGAACCAACACGTCGTGGTGAAGTCATGTATGTTGGAAAGGTACATTTCAAACCAGGCATATGGGTTGGCATTAAGTATGATGAACCTCTTGGCAAGAATGATGGAAGGTATGAACTTCTTTTATGATTTTGATTGTATTATGTCCTAGGTGAAAGAGCTCAGCCTGAAGGTCCCCCAGAAAACAAGTTGTTCTACATAAATTCTCACATAGGAAAAGCTTGGCCTTGCAAGGGGCTATTGTATTCAAGCTTTTGGGGCAACCCTTTTCCCCCAGTGTTTCATGGCATAGTAATGGTTGAGGTGTGGGACCAACAAATTAGTGGGCCATGTGATATGACTCACCCATTATGATTTAGGGTTTACCTTTGTCCAGGAATCACTTCCAACAATCCTAACCCTGTGAAAACATTAGTTTTTGTGAAAAAAAACTTTTCCAAAGAATTGAGTTAATAGAGCTGCTACTTGTGAAACACCAGATATGGTCAGTTGGGACAGAAACTGTTAGCATAAGTTTGATTGACTGACCAACACCTGACCCCTGGCAGCACAACCCCAGGGTGAGAATTAGGATTTTTATAGGTACAACACCATTCTAGTTCCTACCTCTGTGTAATTCACCTGTGAGGGACTCACACACAAAGTCTCAATAAGAGAGATAAAACTAGACAGAACATAATGTCAGTTGGGAAAGGGAAAAGAGAAAGAACACTTGACCACGTAAACACCGGAGAAACTGACAGGTGGTCTTCACAAGTTGGAATGCTATGTGTGTAGTAACTAACCATAAAATTGAACCTGTATACATATCTCATGAAGGCATACTAAGTGTCACATATTGCTGTCAGTTATGTTTTTGAATGCCACCCATCTTAACCCCTTATCTGTTCCCCAAAGTTTCATTTCCATCCCTGTAACTCTCAGTTTTCCAAGTTGTTTGAAAATATGTTATGTGACCTTACAGTTTCAAAGAAAGTTGAGAGTAAATGTAAAGACAAGCAAGGTAATTAGTTTAGCAAGTGGTAAAAGACAGTTTAGTTGGGTTGTGAGTGTGAATGGAAAATACTGGTAGGAAGTGAAATGGACATGACTGAAAATGGAATCATGGAAACAGAATTGAGTCATAAGATGGATGAGGAGGCAAAGATCTTGGGAACTATGGAAAATTTGTAGAAAGATAGGTCGCTACGTGGTAGGGCAAAAATGAGTGTTTGATGGTATAGTAGTCCCAACTGTGTAGTGTGAATGCTAAGCATGGGTTCTAGATGAGAATATATGGAAGAGGGTGAATGTGTTGGAAGTGAAATGTTTGAGGATAATATTTGGTGTGAGGGGTGTTTATCAAGTAAGTAATGATAGGGAAAGGAATAGGTGCAATCATAAGAAGAATATGGTCGAGAGAGCTGAAGAGGGTATGCTGAAATGATTTGGACATATGGAGAGAATGAGTGAGGGTAGGTTAACAGAGAGTATTGAAGTGTAGGAGGAGAATAAATTAGAGACAGAAAGGATGGAATGAAAACTCGAGACCTGAACATGCTGGAGGGTGAAAGGTTGTGCAAGAGATAGGGTGAATTGGAGTGATGTGGTATAAAAGCAGTTATGTGCTGTCAGTGGACAGAACCAGGGCTTGTGAAGCAGCCATGGGAAACCACTGAAAGATCTGTGGGGCCTGGTTGTGGATTGTGGCTGTGGTTTTGATGCATTACATTACAGGTAGAAAATGGATGTGGGTGGATAAGGCCTTTTCTTTGTCTTTTCCTTGTGCTATTTTGCTGATACGGGAAATGGAGAAAAAGTGTAAATGGAAAGAAAAATATTTTCAAGGACATTCTTTTATTCTATCTATCTGTCTATGTACATCTCTGATGCCTGTTGCCACCTGGAACTCCCTTAGTGGGATGGCTATGGTAGTAAAATCTCCGTAACTAGTGAATTCCAGTGCACTTCTTAGCCTTTAGTGCCTCACCCTTAACAGGCCACTGGCTAAGGGCAACTCTGGTACAATATATGCAGAGGCACCTAACTATTGTTCTTACTGACTGCTACTACCTAATGATCCTTTCTAATATTCCACTTACGGCCTCTTTGTAATGTTTGTACCTGATACCCCTGCTTAAATGTTCCTACCAACTATTTATATCTATTTCTCTTAACATTTTGCCAAATGGCAGGTTTAGCGCATATTGCTGTCTGCAGGAAAATATAGTTACCTCTTAGAGTTGCAACGGATTGTCACTTGCTTTTATAACGCCCTAAAGCCGAGTAACTCAAGTGATTGCATACTTTAAGCCCTAGCTTCGTTGATTGCATATCCAGTATAGTCCAACCAACAGCTGAGAGTCGGAAGTTGTCCAGTTACGTTTACTGGTACAGTAGGGCAACTACCAAAGAGCAATCCCCAGGACTGAAGCTCAGCGGCGGTGTCCATCTACTGACTGTAGTCCTCTCCTTCCTTCGGGCGGTAGTGCTGTGCGACTAGAGCCGGAGCGTCCACCCTTGTCACGGGTTTTCGCTTCGTAGTACCCGTCACGCATAACCCATTCCTCAGTGAATAGCGTGCCAGCCTCTGTTGGTATGTTGGGTACCAGCTACAGTCACGTGGGAATGGACGACGACCGTTCACCCACTTGCCCACATTGTGGGAAGACCTTTGCCAGCTTTCGGGACTATAGGGTCCATGAAAGGCAGGCACATGCCAACTCCTTTCACCAGGAGTTGGCGACCAGGCATGTTGTGTCCAAGGCTCGACGGTCTGACGAGGAGGTGGAGCTTCTCGCCAGGGCTGAGGCCGGGATGGCAGCTGGTGCCTCTTTAGTTGCCGGACAGGGCTTGAACCAGCAGTTGCAGGAGATTGTTCCCTCTAGGACAGTTGAAGTGATCAAAGGTCTCCGACGCAAAGCGTCGTATAAGACCAGGATTCAGGAACTGACCTCAAACTTAGATCTTCAGGAGGATGACGAAGGCGAGGTGATGGATGGGGTGCTGACTACGAGGCTTGTCCCACCCACCAGGCTAAGCACCACGCGGGGTAACATAACGGAAGATGCCCCGCATACAGGGATGTCTGTGAGGGCGGATTCCAGTGGTGAGACGAACATTCCTCCCACGGTTTTATCTGTCCCTGTTGTCCCGCGGGTTCCCCCCAACCCCAGACAATTGCTTCCTTTGTGGCGGAGACTGTCACATACCTCGACTTTAGGACCTGGCCCCACAAATCCATTGTGGGGTGAGGACATCCTAAATGCAGCCCTCGACCATTTGCATCAGGGTGACAGCCTTGCCGCGATCAGGGGAGCCTCAGAGCACGCTACTTATGTGGTAAGCTCCTGTTGCTCACCCGACGACCGTCAGAATTGTGGTGGAGATGGTCTGAGGCAGTGAGCGAATTCTGGCTGCGTACGCCAAGCGGAGGAGGTTCCTTTGCGTGGAAACTGGCTTAGAAGAGAACAATATCGGAAGGTACAGAGGCTCTATCGTGAGAATAGGTCTTTGGCTGCTGGACTGGTCCTTAAAGGTGCCTGGGAGGTACTGCCAGCCTCGGTTGGGCCGGAACGCCTCAATCCCTTTTGGGGAGCTCTCTTCTCTCGGCCATCTGAGCCGGACACACGTGCCATTACCGATTGTGACCAAGAATGTGGACAGCTAGCAGAGGTTGTCACCATAGGCGAGGTAGCACACCACTTCAAAGCCACTCGAACATCTGCCCCTGGTCCTGATGGGATGTTGACGAGACTACTGAAGTCCATTCCCCCAAGGATCCTGGCCAAAATGTTTAACCTGTGGTTGGCTACGTCCACTCTTCCAGAGCCACTGAAGGCCAATTGTATGGTGCTGATACCCAAGGTATCCAATCCTACAGAACCCAAAGACTATAGGCCGATCACCATCTCCTGTGCCATAGTCCGTCTGCTCCATAAGATCTTGAGCAGCGGCATCTCGAGCCTCATCCAGATCGATGATGCTCAAAAGGCATTCGTCCCAATAGACGGATGTCTTGAGAACCTCATGATCTGGGATGCCATCGTTGGTCGTGTGCGGGCACACACCCACGGTGTGCACCTGGCATTCCTCGACATGGCCAAAGCATTTGATAGTGTTAATCATAGCCTCCAGCAGGCAATGAACGTGATGGCCGAGACCCTTGCGGGGGGCGGACTTCATGTAAATCTGGGAAAGTGTTGTACCCTCAGCATGGAGGTTGACGGCAAACGCAAGACTTGGTACGTCAATGAAAATAGGACGTTCCAAGTCTTGGGCAGTGCTGTCGGCTCCATGAGCACTGAGGACGAGTATAAGTACCTTGGCATCCTTGTCAGAGCTAAGGGGCAGCAGAAGTCCTACGGTGCCCTGCTAGAAGAGGGGCTCCTTAATATCACCAGAGCCCCTCTAAAACCTCAACAAAGGATTGCGATGCTTGTGGGACATTTGGTGCCCAAGCTCATGCATCAGCTGGTGCTGGGTGAAGCCTATAAGATGCAGCTAGCACGCATGGACAGGCAAGTGCGGGTGGCAGTTCGCCGCTGGCTGCGCCTAGCCCATGACGTGCCCTGTGCATACTTTCACTTGGCAGCTGGAGATGGTGGGCTGGGTATACCAGACTTTGTCTTGACCGTCCATCTAAATAAACAAGCGCGGTTCGAGAAATTACTCACCTGGACCGTCCCAGTGATGCATGCGGCAGTCCGGGAACCTGCAGTGTTGAGCAAGCTGCAGCGCTGGGCCGGACCTGCATGCATTGCTGGTCGGCAGGCGGGTAATAAGACCGAACGCCTGCACACATGGAGGGCCAATCTGGTCAGTACCGTTGACGGAGCGGGTCTCACTCCATCTGCTGCCATGCCTCAGGTTAGCAGATGGGTTAATAGTGGGAACCGTTTCCTATCCGGTTCTGACTATGTGAAGGCTGTCCAAGTCAGGATTGGCGCGCTACCCACCCCAGCCAGGGCGTCCAGAGGCTGGCCTGAGATCAACGGCCTTTGTGACACCTGTCAGAAACCTGGGACACTTGGACTTATCGCACAGATGTGTCCTCGTACCCATGGGGGGAGGGTTAAACGGCACGACAACATCAGTGCCTATTTGGCCGGATGGTTGAGGCAGAGGGGTTACGAGGTGTTCTGCGAGCCCCGCATTCCTGTTGTGGGGTCCTTTAGAAGCCGGACATCGTGGCTTCCAAAGGTACAGAGGCCTGGGTCATAGACACACAGGTCTCTGGAGTCCACTTCACACTTTCGGCTGCACACCAGCATAAGTGCAGCTACTACAGCACCCCAAAAGTCCTACAAGGTGTACGGGATCTTACCGGTAAAGGCACCGTGCACATAACATCTGCCACGGTAAACTGGTGAGGTGCATGGTGCCAAGAAAGTGCGGGTGCTCTCGTTGAGCTAGGGCTGACACACCAGGACCTGGAGGTGTGCAGTGTCAAAGCCCTAACCTGGACCCATTCCCTTTACCGGATGTGGTTCAAGAGCACAGGGTAACAATCGGGCCTGCCTTGTCCATCTGGAGTCGGCCACCGGGCAGGCTAAAGGTCATCTCCCCTTTGCTGGCTTAGGGTGTGCGGGACTAGGCTGTTCTCCCGTGGCTCCCGGGCAGGTATCAGTTCCTGAGGACGGGTTGTCGGGCGGGTGGTGGACGCCTTGGCGGGGTTGCCCATTGCTCCTGTCTGACAGGCCGTACTGGAAGGTTGAGCAGTGCTGGGAGGTCACTGTGTTTCCGTTGGTAAGGTATTTATCGAACCATCATCTTACTGCCACCTCTCAACTTAATTCTACCTATGCTATCAGCAGTTTGATCTGGCATCTTCCTCTTATTGTGTCCATACAGTCTTCCTTCAATTAAACACTTCTTTCACTATCTATACGTAGTTAGGTCGCTTACCGACAACCACCCATGTTGTGTAGTTTTTCACACAAAAAAAAAGAAGCACAGAATTAGAAAGTAGTTAGATCTTCCTGCACGTCCCAATCACTAATTGGGAATCTATGAAGAGAATAGCAGTGCCTCACCCTTAACAGGCCATTGGTTGAGGGCAACTCTAGTACAATATATGCAGAGGCACTTAACTATTGTTCTTGCAGACTACTACTACCTAATGATCCTTTCTAATATTCCACTTACTACCTCTTTGTAATGTTTCTACCTAATACCCCTGCTTAAATGTTCCTACCAACTACTTCTAATCTATTTCTCTTAACATTTTGCCCAATGGCAGGTTTAGCGCATATCGCTAACTGCAGGAAATTATAGTTACCACTTAGGTAGCATCGAAATAATTCTACCTCCGTATTCCTTTTGTGTCATAGAAGGCAACTAAAGGGGGCAGGAGTGGGGGCCTGGAAACCCTCCCTTCTCTTGTATTTTCAAAGGCTCAGAGTGGGGTGTCTGAATTTGTGTGGATGTAACCAAGGTGAGAAGAGAGTAGAGGTAGGTAGCATGTTTGAGGAAAGATACCTGGATGTTTTGGCTCTGAGTGAAACGAAGCTCAAGGGTAAAGGGGAAGAATGGTTTGGAAACTGCGGGAGTAAGGTTAGGGATTGGTTAGGGGACAAGAGCTAAGGAAGGAGTAGCATTACTCCTGAAGCAGGAGTTATGGGAGGGTGGTGATAGAGTGTAAGGAAGTAAATTCTAGATTGATGTTGAGAAAACTGAAAGTGGATGGCAAGAGATGGGTGATTACTGGTTCTTATGCACCTCGCTATGAGAAAAATGATCTTTAGAGGCAAGTATTGTGGGAACAGCTGAGTAAGTGTGTCAGCAGTTTTGGTGCACAAGACCAGGTATTAGTGATGGTTGGTTTAAGCGTGAAGGTAAGTAATTTGGCAGTTGAGGGTATAATTGATGCGCATGGGGTGTTCAGTGTTATGAACGAAAATGGTGAAGAGCATTTGGAGTTGTATGCTAAAAAAAAGACAGGTGATTAGGAATACCTGCTTGAAAAAAAAGATGTACACAAGTATATAGACATGTAAAAGAGAGATTTTTAGATGTAAATGTGCTAAGAGGGGCAGCTGGTGGGGTGTCTGATCTCTATCTTGTGGAGGTGAGGGTGAAGATTTATATAGGTTTTGGAAGAAGAGGAGACTATGTTGGGAAGAAGAGAGTGGTGAATGTATGTGAGCTTGGAAAGGAGACTTGTGTGAAGAAATACCAGGAGAGATGGAATGTAGAGTGACAGAAGGTGAGAGCAAATGAAGTGAGGGAAGTTTGTGAGGAATGGCAGGTATTTAGTGAAGTAGTGATGGCATGTGCAAGAGATGCATGTGGCATGCAGTAGGTGTAAGGTGGGTAGATAAGAAAGGGTAGTGAGTGGTGGGATGAAGATGTAAAGTTTCTAGTGAAAGAGAAAAAAGAGGCATTCAGGTGATACTTACAAGGAAGGAGTGCAAATGATTTGGAGATGTATAACAAAGTGGCAGGATGGCAAGAGGAAGGTGTGGGGGATGAAAAAGAGGGTGAATGAGAATTAGGGTGAGAGGGTATCATTAAACTTTAGGGAGAATAAAATGTTTTGGATGTAAATAATGCATGAAAGACTAGAATATATGGAAACATTGGTGAAGGGGGCAAATGGGGAAGTGATAAAAGGTAGTGATGGAGTGAGTATTTTGAAAGATCATTGAATGTGTTTGATGATAGAATGGTAGATGTAGAGTGTTTTGGTTGGGGTGGTATGCAGAGTAAGGGAGGCATGGAGAGTGGTTGGTGAGAAGAAAAGAGGTGAAAACCTTGCGTAAGATGAAATGCAGCAAGGGTGCTGGAGTTCATTGTATTGCAGTTTGATTTATTAAGAGGGAGACTGTGTTATTGATTGGTTGGTAATGATATTCAGTGTATGTACAGATCATGATGAAGTGCCTGAGGATTGGAGGAATGCATGTATAATGCCATTGTATAAAGGCAAAGGGGATAAGGTGTGTCTTCAAACTACAGAGGCATAGATTAGTTGAGCATACCTGGTAAATTGTATGGGAGGCTATTGATTGAGATGGTGAAGGCGTGTACAGAGCATCAGATTGGGGAAGAGCAGTGTGGTTTCAGAAGTGGTAGAGGATGTGTGGATTGGGTGTTCGCTTTGAAGAATGTGTGTGAGAAGTACTTAGAAAAACAGATGGATTTGTATTTGGCATTTATGGATCTACATAAGGCATATGATAGGATTGATAGGGATGCTTTGTGGAAGAATATATGGTGTGAGAGTTAAGTTTCTAGAAGCAGTGAGATGTTTTTATTGAGGTTGTAATTCATATACAAATAGGAAGAGAGGAAAGTGAATGGATACCAGTGAAGGTTGGTCTGTGGCAGGGGTGTGTAATTTCACCATGGTTGCTTAATTTGTTTATGGATGGGGTGGTGAGGGAGGTAAATGCAAGAGTCTTGGAGAGAGGGGTGAGTATGTAGTCTGTTGGAGGTGAGAGGGCCTTGAAGCAAGTCAGTTGTTGTTCGCTGATGATACAGCACAAATATCTGATTTGAGTAAGAAGCTGCAGAGGTTGGTGACTGAATTTGGAAGAGTCTGTGAAAGAAGTTGAGAGTAAATGTGAATGAGTGAGGTTATTAGGTTCAGCAGGGTTTAGGGACAAGTTAAATGGGATGTATGTTTGAATGGAGAAAAATTGGAGGAAGTTATGTGATTTAGGTGTTTGGGAGTGGAATTGCAAGCGAATGGAACCATTGAAGCAGAAGTGAGTCATAGGGTGTGGGAGGGTGCAAAGGTTCTGGGAGTGATGAAGAATGTGTGGAAAGAGGGACATTATCTTGGAGGGCAAAAATGGGTATGTTTGAAGGAATAGTAGTTCCCACAATATTATATGGTTACGAGGCATGGACTATAGATAGGGTTGTGCGGAGGATGATAGATGTGTTGGTAATTTAATGTTTGAGGCCATATGGTGTGAGGTGTTTGATTGACTAAGTAATGAAATGGTGAGGGATAGAAGGTGGATGTGTTGGAAATGAAATGTTTGAGGATAATATGTGGTGTAAGGAGGTTTGATCTAGTAGGTAATGTAAGGGTAAGAGAGATGTGTGGTAATAAAAAGAGTGTGGTTGAGAGAGCAGAAGAGGGTGTGTTGAAATGGTTTGGACATATTGAGAGAATGAGAGAGGAAAGTTTGATAAAGAGGATATGTGTGTCAGAGATGGAGGGAACAAGAAGTGGGAGACCAAATTGGAGATGGAAGGATGAAGTGAAAATGATTTTGAGCGATCAGGTCCTTAATATGCAGGAGGATGAAAGGTGTGCATGGAATAGAGTAAATTGGAATGATATGGTATATTTGGGTCAATGTGCCATCATTTGAATGAACCAGGGTATGTGAAATGTCCGGGGTAAGCCTCTGAAAGGTCTGGGGCCCAGGATGTGGATAGGGAGCTGTGGTTTTGGTGCATTACACCAGGGTATGTGAAATGTCCGGGGTAAGCCTCTGAAAGGTCTGGGGCCCAGGATGTGGATAGGGAGCTGTGGTTTTGGTGCATTACACATGACAGAATGCATATAGATGTGAACAAATGTAGCCTCTCTTCGTCTGTTACCCGGTGCTGCCTCACTGAAGCAGGAGGTGGCGATGCTCTTTCTTCTGGGGCAGTGTGGCACCAGAAATGGATGGAGACGAGCAAGTATGAATATGTACATGTGTATATATGTGTATGTATTTATTTATTCATTTATTATGTATAATTGCTATTTCGTGTATCAGCATGGGAGCACCAGGAAACAGACGAAGAATGGCCCATCCACTCTTATATATGTATTTTTTCTTTTTTTTTCTTTTAAACTATTTGCCATTTCCCGCGTTAGCAAGGTAACGTTAAGAACAGAGGACTGGGCCTTTTTTGGAATATCCTCACCTGGCCCCCTCCGTTCCTTCTTTTGGAAAATTAAAAAAAACGAGAGGGGAGGATTTCCAGCCCCCCGCTCCCTCCCCTTTTAGTCGCCTTCTACGACACGCAGGGAATACGTGGGAAGTATTCTTAATCCCCTATCCCCAGGGATAATATATATATATATATACATATATATATTATATATATATATATAATATATATATATATATATATATATATATATATATTTTTCACTCATCTTTCCACCTCCAATTTGGTCTCCTCTTCCCTCATTCCCTCCACCTCCGACACATATATCCTCTTGGTCAATCTTTCCTCACTCATTCTCTCCATGTGCCCAAACCATTTCAAAACACCCTCTTCTGCTCTCTCAACCACGCTCTTTTTATTTCCACACATCTCTCTTACCCTTACGTTACTTACTCGATCAAACCACCTCACACCACACATTGTCCTCAAACATCTCATTTCCAGCACATCCATCCTCCTGCGCACAACTCTATCCATAGCCCACGCCTCGCAACCATACAACATTGTTGGAACCACTATTCCTTCAAACATACCCATTTTTGCTTTCCGAGATAATGTTCTCGACTTCCACACATTTTTCAAGGCTCCCAAAATTTTCGCCCCCTCCCCCACCCTATGATCCACTTCCGCTTCCATGGTTCCATCCGCTGACAGATCCACTCCCAGATATCTAAAACACTTCACTTCCTCCAGTTTTTCTCCATTCAAACTCACCTCCCAATTGACTTGACCCTCAACCCTACTGTACCTAATAACCTTGCTCTTATTCACATTTATATATATATATATATATATATATATATATATATATATATATATATATATATATATATATATATATATATATTTTTTTTTTTTTTTTTTTCATACTATTCGCCATGTCCCGCGATAGCGAGGTAGCGTTAAGAACAGAGGACTGGGCCTTTGAGGGAATATCCTCACCTGGCCCTCTTCTCTGTTCCTTCTTTTGGAAAATTAAAAAAAAAAAACGAGAGGGGAGGATTTCCAGCCCCCCGCTCCCTTCCCTTTTAGTCGCCTTCTACGACACGCAGGGAATACGTGGGAAGTATTCTTTCTCCCCTATCCCCAGGGAATAAATAGTTGGGCCATTTCTTTCGTCTGTTTCCTTGCGCTACCTCGCAGACACGGGAGACAGCGACAAAGTATAAAAAAAAAAAAAAAAAAAAAAAAATATATATATATATATATATATATATATTTTTTTTTTTTTTTTTTTTTTTTTTTTTTTTTTTTGCTGTCTCCCGCGTTTGCGAGGTAGCGCAAGGAAACAGATGAAAGAAATGGCCCAACCCACCCCCATACACATGTATATACATATGTCCACACACGCAAATATACATACCTACACAGCTTTCCATGGTTTACCCCAGACGCTTCACATGCCCCGATTCAATCCACTGACAGCACGTCAACCCCGGTATACCACATCGCTCCAATTCACTTTATTCCTTGCCCTCCTTTCACCCTCCTGCATGTTCAGGCCCCGATCACACAAAATCTTTTTCACTCCATCTTTCCACCTCCAATATATATATATATATATATATATATATATGGTTTCAGAAGTGGTAGAGGATGTGTGGATCAGGTGTTTGCTTTGAAGAATGTATGTGAGAAATACTTAGAAAAGCAAATGGATTTGTATGTAGCATTTATGGATCTGGAGAAGGCATATGATAGAGTTGATAGAGATGCTCTGTGGAAGGTATTAAGAATATATGGTGTGGGAGGCAAGTTGTTAGAAGCAGTGAAAAGTTTTTATCGAGGATGTAAGGCATGTGCACGTGTAGGAAGAGAGGAAAGTGATTGGTTCTCAGTGAATGTAGGTTTGCGGCAGGGGTGTGTGATGTCTCCATGGTTGTTTAATTTGTTTATGGATGGGGTTGTTAGGGAGGTGAATGCAAGAGTTTTGGAAAGAGGGGCAAGTATGAAGTCGGTTGGGGATGAGAGACCTTGGGAAGTGAGTCAGTTGTTGTTCGCTGATGATACAGCGCTGGTGGCTGATTCATGTGAGAAACTGCAGAAGCTGGTGACTGAGTTTGGTAAAGTGTGTGAAAGAAGAAAGTTAAGAGTAAATGTGAATAAGAGCAAGGTTATTAGGTACAGTAGGGTTGAGGGTCAAGTCAATTGGAAGGTGAGTTTGAATGGAGAAAAACTGGAGGAAGGAAAGTGTTTTAGATATCTGGGAGTGGATCTGGCAGCGGATGGAACCATGGAAGCGGAAGTGGATCATAGGGTGGGGGAGGTGGCGAAAATTCTGGGAGCCTTGAAGAATGTGTGGAAGTCGAGAACAGTATCTCGGAAAGCAAAAATGGGTATGTTTGAAGGAATAGTGGTTCCAACAATGTTGTATGGTTGTGAGGCGTGGGCTATGGATAGAGTTGTGCGCAGGAGGATGGATGTGCTGGAAATGAGATGTTTGAGGACAATGTGTGGTGTGAGGTGGTTTGATCGAATAAGTAACGTAAGGGTAAGAGAGATGTGTGGAAATAAAAAGAGCGTGGTCGAGAGAGCAGAGGAGGGTGTTTTGAAATGGTTTGGGCACATGGAGAGAGTGAGTGAGGAAAGATTGACCAAGAGGATATATGTGTCGGAGGTGGAGGGAACGAGGAGAAGAGGGAGACCAAATTGGAGGTGGAAAGATGGAGTGAAAAAGATTTTGTGTGATCGGGGCCTGAAGATGCAGGAGGGTGAAAGGAGGGCAAGGAATAGAGTGAATTGGAGCGATGTGGTATACCGGGGTTGACGTGCTGTCAGTGGATTGAATCAGGGCATGTGAAGCGTCTGGGGTAAACCATGGAAAGCTGTGTAGGTATGTATATTTGCGTGTGTGGACGTATGTATATACATGTGTATGGGGGTGGGTTGGGCCATTTCTTTCGTCTGTTTCCTTGCGCTACCTCGCAAACGCGGGAGACAGCGACAAAGCAAAAAAAAGAAAAAAATGTATGTGTATTTTGTTACAACAATATTATATGGTTGTGAGGCATGGGGTATAGATAGGGTTGTATGGAGGAGGATGGATGTGTTGGAAATGAAATGTTTGAGGAAAATGTATGGGATGAGGTGGTTTGATTAAGTAATGAAAGGGTAAGAGAGATGTTTGGTAATAAAAAGAGTGTGGTCGAGAGAGCAGAAGAGGGTGTGTTGAAATGGTTTAGACATATGGAGAGAATGAGTGAGGAAAGATTGATAAAGAGGACATATGTGTCAAAGGTGGAGGGGACAAGGAGAAGTGTGAGACTAAATTGTAGTTGGAGGGGTGAAGTGAAAAAGATTCTGAAAGACTGGGGCCTGAACATACAGGAGAATGAGTGGCATGCAAGAAATAGAGTGAATTGTAATGATGTGGTATTCCAGGTTGGACATGCTGTCAGTGGACTGAACCAGGGCATATGAAACATCTTGGGTAAACCATGGAAAGGTCTATGGGGCCTGGATCCACATAGTATCTATAATCCTAGCTGGGTCAGACAAGGGGACTTGTCTATGTTAGGAAGGAAGAAGTCAGCAAACTTCAGCTGGAGTTGGCACATCTCTCTGTGTCTATGGTCCAAAAGATAATTAAGTGCTTTGGCACCAATAACTAGGGTATGATGATATATTCACCAAGTGGAGCATGTTGATTGGTCAGAGGGTGGACCCAAGCAGAGCCATGCTGCCACTACCTAACAAGAGGTTATGAGGGGTGAGAGACACTTACCTCTCCATTACAATAGGGGCTTTGAGAGGTTTTTATACCCCAGAGTTCCAAACCTCTCATGGATTGTGGGGCAAACCTGCCCTGGAGAGATAATATCATACCATTTTGAAAGGAGTTTTGCAAAATATTCTAATGAAGAAATCAGATACTCATAAGCCAGAAGCTATCATCTGAATCCAAAATAAAGTGCTGTAGTAGATACTTTGATTGAATTGGTCTGATTTCATGAGGACTGCAGAACTGCACTGGATAATCATCCGAGCACTAACTGAATGATTTTATCTTCATCATGACTCGTACATGAGTTTCATTGATAATTTCATTGGGATAGATTACTGGAATAGATCCCCCAAATAACATCCTTAATAGTTGTACTTTGAACTACATGGAGCCAGTCTTTTTAATTCTCATCTTCAAATTTCTAAACTTTCTCCTTTGATGTGAGGTCAAAGGGAGCCCTGCTGAACTTGAAGTGCATGGCACCGCCAGATAATGTGCTGGAAAGATTGATGTATAGCTCATGCATAGTATGTGCTTATCTGTTTATATCTTTGATGCCTCATCCCTTCTGGAATTCCCTTGAGGGGATGGCCATGGCACATGAGTGTCCATACCTGGAGAACTCCAGTGCTGCTTCCTAACCTTTAGTGCCTCACCCCTAACAATGCCACTGTCAGAGGTCAACTCTAGTGCAGTTCCTACTTAATGTTCCAACCTACTACTTGTACCTAATACTCCTATGTAATATTCTTATGTACTACTTCTACCTGATACTCCTGTCTTATATTCTACTTACTACTATCTATTGCTTCAACTATTTTGCCAAAAGATTAGGCTAGTGCATAGTCCTCACCACTTAAAGAACCAAAAATAGATTTTTAGTGAACTTTTAAAGCTTTGAATGCACATTGTAGCCTGTGTACACCAATGTTAGCATTTTGAAGGATGCACATTTTAGCCTGTGTACACCAATGTAAGTGTTTTGAAGGATGCACATTGAAACATTCATGCACCAGAATGTTTAAACCTTTCTTGAGCATCTCTGCTTGGACAAAGAGACTAGTTATGTGTGACCCTAATTTTGACTATATGTCAGAGGCCATGAATTTAGGTGGGTTAGCTCCTCTGTTGGCCTTTCAGAGCAAATTTTCCCTGGAGGAGATTATCAGGGAGGTCTTTAGCATTCCTGTAATGTCTTGTAAATGATACCTAGCTCTAAGTGTCAATGGCTGATCCTGGTGTGACTTTAGGGTTACCATTGTGAGGGCAGAAGGACCCTAGTGTTGTGATGATTTTAAGGGAGTGCTCTTGCTGTCCTTGGCATCTTGAAGAAAGTTTTCCTCTAATCCTCCTCCTCTGTGTTAGAATGCTTTTGTAGCTCGTGGGACTAATCCACCCTCTAGAGATATGTTTCGGAGTATGCAAAATTTTTGCCCTCCAGGATAGTGTTTTGCAAGCATTTTATTGGTTGTGTTTCTCGCCATACCATTCCCTTTCTTTTGGAAAACTTGTCTTAAAAAACAGTGATTACTCTTGGGTTGACATCTTTGTTCTGAGGTTAATAAGGTACATCTTTACCAACGACATGGGAACGATGATGTAAATGCTGAGTGGAGGTTGTTGATTGGTTGAAGTTTGTATAGAAACAGAGCCACTCACCATGTCTACTGTACAGGTCATTAACAAAAGGTGAGCAGCATTTACCCCTCCAGGAAGGTATGAGTTTAAGTAGTTTCTAACCTTCATATATGTGAGAGATATTATGGCTTGTGGGATCCTGTAAAGAAAGAATTTTCACACTTAAAACTTATTATTTTTATCAGAGTCCTGCAATAATGTCTGTCATTGGGATGAGTTACAAATTTGCTTGACTCTTTTAACATTTTGCTGCTCAATTACAAATTTGCTTGACTCTTGCAATATTTTGCTGCTCAGAACACTTTTTTCTAAGTAAACTTAGTGCTTCATCATAGCCCAAATTATAAAGGCTTTGGATCTTTTACATTTAGAGAGCTTTATTGGAAATATGGCATCACAGTCTTGTGATAAAATTCCTTTCCATAAAACTCTGCATCATGGAAGAGGGGTTAGTGCAATTCCTACTTTGTCGAGACACAAGACTCTTCTTTCTTTCAAACACTAAAATTATGTAGTATAGATTATACCAAATCTGTTCATTAAGGAAGCAGTACAGGCATGTGTGAGAGAATTGTGTGTACTGCAAAAAGTGGGAGGTGGACCGGTGAGAAAGAGTAGTGAGTGGTGGGATAACGAAGTTAAGTTGCTAGCGAAAGAGAAAAAAGAGATGTATGGTTGTGACTTACAGGGAAGGAGTGTAAGTGAGTGGGGGATGTACAATAAAAATTGGCAGCAGGTCAAGAGGAAGGTCCATGAATTGAAAAGAAGAGCAAATGAGAGTTGGAGTGAGTAAATGTTAACAAACTTCAGGGGGAATAAGAATTTTATTTTGGAAGGAGCTTAGTAGTGTGAGAAAAAGAAGAGAGCATATTGGAACATCAGTGAAAGGGGCAAATGGGGAGGTGGTAACAAGCAAAGATAAGGCAAATAGATGAAAAGAGTGCTTTGAGTGATCATTGAATTTGTTTGATAATAGGGTGGCTGATATGCTTGGGTCGAGGAGGTATGCAAAATGAGAGAATCGTGGCAAGTAGTGTAGTGAAGAGAGAAGAGGTAGTGAAAACCTTGTGTACGATGAAATATGACTAGTTGGGCGAAGTGGATTCTATTGCAGTTGAATTTCTGAAGAAAGGAGATGACTGTGTTGTTGATTGGTAATTTAGGATTTTCAGTGGGAGTATGGATGGTGACTGTGTTGCTGATTGGTATATTAGGATTTTCAGTGGGAGTATGGATCGTGGTGAGGTATCTTGGTATATTAGGATTTTCAGTGGGAGTATGGATCGTGGTGAGGTATCTGTTATTGGCAGAATGCCTTTATAGTGCCTTTTATAAAGGCAAAGGAGACAAAGGTGGGTGTTCAAATTGCAGAGGTATTTGCAGATGTGTAAGTTTATTGAATGTACCTGGTAAGTTTTATGGAAGAGTGTTGATTGAAGGGATGGTGGCATGCACAGAGCATCAAAATGGGAAAGAGCAATGTAGTTTCAGGAGTGGTAGAGAATATGTGGTTCAGGTGTTTGCTTTACAGAATGTGTGTGAGAAATACACAGAGAATCAGAAGGATTTGTAGTGGTATGTATGGATCTGTGGAAAGCAAATGATATGGTTGATAGAGATACTCTGTGGAAGGTGCTATAGATATATGGTTGGCAAGGAAAGCTATAAGAAGCATTGAAGAATTCTTTTCAAGAGAGTAAGGCTTGTGTGTGTGTAGGTATAGAGGAGGGTGATGGCATATCTGTGGCAGGAGTGTTTGATGTCACCATGGCTGTTTAAGTTCTTTATGAACGGGGTGGCGAAGGAGGTGACTGCAAGGGTCTTGGAGAGAAGGGCAGGTGGGGGGACCTGCAGAGTGAGTCACCCCTTGTTTTCAGATGACGTGGCACTGGTGGCAAATTTGAGTGAGAAACTGCAGAAGCTGGTGCCTTGAGTTTGGGAAAGTGAATGAAAGAAGAAAATATACTGTCATTGTGAATAAAGGAAGTTTATTTTTTAATTATGTGAGGAAGGCATGTAAGGGCAGAGATGATTGGAGACTCCTTTGCAGTGGCCACTCCTTGAATGGGGAGTGCTCATCCTCCTCGAAGGCTCAAATTGGGGTGTCTAAATGTATGTGGATGTAACAAAGATGAGAAAAAAGGAGAGATAGGTAGTATCTTTGAGGAAAGGAACCTGGATGTTTTGGCTCTGAGTGAAACGAAGCTCATTGGTAAAGGGAAGATTGGTTTGGGAATGTCTTGGGAGTAAAGTCAGGGGTTATTGAGAGGAAAGGAGCAAGGGAAGGAGTAGCACTACTCCTGAAACAGGAGTGGTGGGGGTATGTGATAGAGTATAAGAAAGTAAACTCTAGATTGATATAGGTAAAACTGAAAGTGGATGGAGAGAGATGGGTGATTATTGGTGCATATGCACCTGTGCATGAGAAGAAAGATCATGAGAGGCAAGTGTTTTGGGAGTGGCTGAGTGAGTGTGTTAGTAGTTTTGATGCATGAGACCGGGTTATAGCGATGGGTGATTTGAATGCAAAGCTGAGGCAGTTGAGGGAATAATTGGTATACATGGGGTGTTCAGTGTTGTAAATGGAAATGGTGAAGAGCTTGTAGATTTATGTGCTGAAAAAGGACTGGTGATTGGGAATACCTGGTTTAAAAAAAGAGATATACATAAATATAGGCATGTAAGTATACATATGTAAGTAAGAGAGATGGCCAGAGAGCGTTATTGGATTATGTGTTGATTGATAGCTGCACGAAAGAGAGACTTTTGGATGTTATTGCGCTGAGAGGTGCAACTGGAGGGATGTCTGATCATTATGTTGTGGAGGCAAAGGTAAAGATTTGTAGAGGTTTTCAGAAAAGAAGAGAGAATGTTGGGGTGAAGAGAGTGGTGAGAGTAAGTGAGCTTGGGAAGGAGACTTGTGTGAGGAAGTACCAGGAGAGACCGAGTACAGAATGGAAAGAGGTGAGAACAAAGGAGGTAAGGGGAGTGGGGGAGGAATGGGATGTATTTAGGGAAGCAGTGATGGCTTGCGTAAAAGATGCTTGTGGCATGAGAAGCATGGGAGATGGGCAGATTAGAAAGGGTAGTGAGTGGTGGGATGAAGAAGTAAGATTATTAGTGAAAGAGAAGAGAGAGGCATTTGGACGATTATTGCTGGGAAATAATGCAAATGATTGGGAGATGTATAAAAGAAAGAGGCAGGAGGTCAAGACAAAGGTGCAAGAGGTGAAAAAGAGAGCAAATGAGAGTTGGGGTGAGAGTATCATTAAGTTGTAGGAAGAATAAAAAGACGTTTTGGAAGGAGGTAAATAAAGTGCGTAAGACAAGGGAACAAATGGGAACTTTAGTGCAAGGGGCTAATGGGGAGGTGATAACAAGTAGTGGTGATGTAAGAAGGAGATGGAGTGAGTATTTTGAAGGTTTGTTGAATGTGTTTGATGATAGAGTGGCAGACATTGGGTGTTTTGGTTGAGGTGTTGTGCAAAGTGAGAGGGTTAGGGAAAATGATTTGGTAAACAGAGAAGAGATAGTAAAAGCATTGCAGAAAATGAAAGCTGGCAAGGCAGCGGGTTTGGATGGCATTGCAGTGGAATTTATTAAAAAAAGGGGTGACTGTATTGTTGACTGGTTGCTAAGGTTATTTAATGTATGTATGACTCATGGTGAGGTGCCTGAGGATTTGCCAGAACGCTTGCATAGTGCCATTGTACAAAGGCAAAGGGGACAAAGGTGAGTGCTCAAATTACAGAGGTATAAGTTTGTTGAGTATTCCTGGTAAATTATTTTCTTTTTTTTTTTTTTTTTTGTCGCTGTCTCCCGCGTTTGCGAGGTAGCGCAAGGAAACAGGCGAAAGAAATGGCCCAACCCACTCCCATACACATGTATATACATACGTCCACACACGCAAATATACATACCTATATGGAAGGGTATTGATCGAGAGGGTGAAGGCATGTACAGAGCATCAGATTGGGGAAGAGCAGTGTGGTTTCAGAAGTGGTACAGGATGTGTGGATCAGGTGTTTGCTTTGAAGAATGTATGTGAGAAATACTTAGAAAAGCAAATGGATTTGTATGTAGCATTTATGGATCTGGAGAAGGCATATGATAGAGTTGATAGAGATGCTCTGTGAAAGGTACTAAGAATATTTGGTGTGGGAGGCAAGTTGTTAGAAGCAGTGAAAAGTTTTTATCGAGGATGTAAGGCATGTGTAGGTGTAGGAAGAGAGGAAAGTGATTGGTTCTCTGTGAATGTAGGTTTGCGGCAGGGGTGTGTGATGTCTCCATGGTTGTTTAATTTGTTTATGGATAGGGTTGTTAGGGAGGTGAATGCAAGAGTTTTGGAAAGAGGGGCAAGTATGAAGTCTGTTGGGGATGAGAGAGCTTGGGAGGTGAGTCAGTTGTTGTTCGCTGATGATACAGCGCCGATGGCTGATTCATGTGAGAAACTGCAGAAGCTGGTGACTGAGTTCGGTAAAGTGTGTGAAAGAAGAAAGTTAAGAGTAAATGTGAATAAGAGCAAGGTTATTAGGTACAGTAGGGTTGAGGGTCAAGTCAATTGGGAGGTAAGTTTGAATGGAGAAAAACTGGAGGAAGTAAAGTGTTTTAGATATCTAGGAGTGGAGGTGGCAGTGGATGGAACCATGGAAGCGGAAGTGAATCATTGGGCGGGGTAGGGGGCGAAAATCCTGGGAGCCTTGAAGAATATGTGGAAGTCGAGAACATTATCTCGGAAAGCAAAAATGGGTATGTTTGAAGGAATAGTGGTTCCAACAATGTTGTATGGTTGCAAGGCGTGGGCTATGGATAGAGTTGTGCGGAGGAGGGTGGATGTGCTGGAAATGAGATGTTTGAGGACAATATGTAGTGTGAGGTGGTTTGATCGAGTAAGAAATGTAAGGGTAAGAGAGATGTGTGGAAATAAAAAAGCGTGATTGAGAGAGCAGAAGAGGGTGTTTTGAAATGGTTTGGGCACATGGAGAGAATGAGAGGAAAGATTGACCAAGAGGATATATGTGTCTGAGGTGGAGGGAACGAGGAGAAGTGGGAGACCAAATTGGAGGTGGAAAGATGGAGTGAAAAAAATTTTGAGTGATCGGGGCCTGAACATGCAGGAGGGTGAAAGGAGGGCAAGGAATAGAGTGAATTGGATTGATGTGGTATACCGTGGTCGACGTGCTGTCAGTGGAGTGAATCAAGGCATGTGAAGCGTCTGGGGTAAACCATGGAAAGTTCTGTGGGGCTTGGATGTGGAATGGGAGCTGTGGTTTCGGTGCATTATTACATGACAGCTAGAGACTGAGTGTGAACGAATGGGGCCTTTGTTGTCTTTTCCTAGCACTACCTTGCACACATGAGGGGGAGGTGGTTGTTCTTCTATGTGTGGCGAGGTGGTGATGGAAATAAATAAAGGCAGACAGTATGAATTATGTACATGTGTATATATGTATATGTCTGTTTGTGTATATATATATGTGTACATTGAGATGTATAGGTATGTATATTTGTGCGTGTGGACGTGTATGTATATACATGTGTATGGGGGTGGGTTGGGCCACTCTTTCTTCTGTTTCCTTGCGCTACCTCGCTAACGCAGGAGACAGCGACAAAGCAAAATATATATATATATATATATATATATATATATATATATATATATATATATATATATATTTTTTGTTTTTTTTTTTTTTTTTTTGCTTTGTCGCTGTCTCCCGCGTTTGCGAGGTAGCGCAAGGAAACAGACGAAAGAAATGGCCCAACCCACCCCCATACACATGCCTTGATTCAATCCACTGACAGCACGTCAACCCCGGTATACCACATCGCTCCAATTCACTCTATTCTTTGCCCTCCTTTCACCCTCCTGCATGTTCAGGCCCCGATCACTCAAAATCTTTTTCACTCCATCTTTCCACCTCCATTTTGGTCTCCCTCTTCTCCTCGTTCCCTCCACCTTCGACACATATATCCTCTTGGTCAATCTTTCCTCACTCATTCTCTCCATGTGACCAAACCATTTCAAAACACCCTCTTCTGCTCTCTCGACCACGCTCTTTTTATTTTCACACATCTCTCTTACCCTTACGTTACTTAGTCGATCAAACCACCTCACACCACACATTGTCCTCAAACATCTCATTTCCAGCACATCCATCCTCCTGCGCACAACTCTATCCATAGTCCACGCCTCGCAACCATACAACATTGTTGGAACCACTATTCCTTCAAACATACCCATTTTTGCTTTCCGAGGTAATGTTCTCGACTTCCACACTTCAAGGCTCCCGGAATTTTCGCCCCCTCCCCCACCCTATGATCCACTTCCGCTTCCATGGTTCCATCCGCTGCCAGATCCACTCCCAGATATCTAAAACACTTCACTTCCTCCAGTTTTTCTCCATTCAAACTCACCTCCCAATTGAATTGACCCTCAACCCTACTGTACCTAATAACCTTGCTCTTATTCACATTTACTCTTAACTTTCTTCTTTCACACACTTTACCAAACTCAGTCACCAGCTTCTGCAGTTTCTCACATGAATCAGCCACCAGCGCTGTATCATCAGCGAACAACAACTGACTCACTTCCCAAGGTCTCTCATCCCCAACAGACTTCATACTTGCCCCTCTTTCCAAAACTCTTGCATTCACCTCCCTAACAACCCCATCCATAAACAAATTAAACAACCATGGAGACATCACACACCCCTGCCGCAAACCTACATTCACTGAGAACCAATCACTTTCCTCTCTTCCTACACGTACACATGCCTTACATCCTCGATAAAAACTTTTCACTGCTTCTAACAACTTGCCTCCCACACCATATATTCTTAATACCTTCCACAGAGCATCTCTATCAACTCTATCATATGCCTTCTCCAGATCCATATATATATATATATATATATATATATATATATATATATATATATATATATATATATATATATATATATGTGAAGCGTCTGGGGTAAACCATGGAAAGATGTGTAGGTATGTATATTTGCGTGTGTGGACGTATGTATATACATGTGTATGGGGGTGGGTTGGGCCATTTCTTTCGTCTGTTTCCTTGCGCTACCTCGCAAACGCGGGAGACAGTGACAAAGCAAAAAATATATATATATATATATATATATATATATATATATATATATATATATATATATATATATATTTTTTTTTTTTTTTTTTTTTTATACTTTGTCGCTGTCTCCCGCGTTTGCGAGGTAGTGCAAGGAAACAGACGAAAGAAATGGCCCAACCCCCCCCCATACACATGTACATACACACGTCCACACACGCAAATATACATACCTACACAGCTTTCCATGGTTTATATATATATATGGTTTATATATATATATGTATATATATATATATATATATATATATATATATATATATATATATATATATATATATATATATATATATATAGTGGTTCCAACAATGTTGTATGGTTGCGAGGCGTGGGCTATGGATAGAGTTGTGCGCAGGAGGATGGATGTGCTGGAAATGAGATGTTTGAGGACAATGTATGGTGTGAGGTGGTTTGATCGAGTAAGTAACGTAAGGGTAAGAGAGATGTGTGGAAATAAAAAGAGCGTGGTTGAGAGAGCAGAAGAGGGTGTTTTGAAATGGTTTGGGCACATGGAGAGAATGAGTGAGGAAAGATTGACCAAGAGGATATATGTGTCGGAGGTGGAGGGAACGAGGAGAAGAGGGAGACCAAATTGGAGGTGGAAAGATGGAGTGAAAAAGATTTTGTGTGATTGGGGCCTAAACATGCAGGAGGGTGAAAGGAGGGCAAGGAATAGAGTGAATTGGAGCGATGTGGTATACCGGGGCTGACGTGCTGTCAGTGGATTGAATCAAGGCATGTGAAGCGTCTGGGGTAAACCATGGAAAACTGTGTAGGTATGTATAGTTGCGTGTGTGGACGTATGTATATACATGTGTATGGGGGTGGGTTGAGCCATTTCTTTCGTCTGTTTCCTTGCGCTACCTCGCAAACGCGGGAGACAGCAAAAAAAAAAAAAAAATTATTTATATATGTATATATTTATTTATTTACATTTATTTATTATACTTTATCCCTAGGGATAGGCGAGAAAGAATATTTCCCACGTCTTCCCTGCGTGTCGTAGAAGGCGACTAAATGGTGAGGAAACAGGTGGCTGGAAATCCTCCCCTTGTTTTTTTTTTTTTTTATTTTCCAAAAGATGGAACAGAGAAGGGGGCTGGTGAAAATGTTTCGTCAAAGGCCCAGTCCTCTTTTCTTGACGCTACCTCTCTAATGTGGGAAATGGCGAACAGTATGAAATAAAAAGAAAATATTTATATATGTATAACCCTAGGGATAGGAGAGAAAGAATACTTCCCAAGCATTCCTCACGTGTCGTAGAAGGCGACATATACATATCAATACATTTCAACATATACAAACATATACATACACAGACATATACATATATACACATGTACATAATTCATACTTGCTGCCTTTATTCATTCCTGTCGCCACCCCGCCACACTTGAAATGATACCCACCTCCCTCTGCACGTGCGCGAGGTAGCACTAGGAAAAGACAACAAAGGCCACATTTGTTCACACTCAGTCTCTAGCTGTCATGTATAATGCACCAAAACCACAGCTCCCTTTCCACATCCAGGCCCGACAAAACTTTCCATGGTTTACTCCGGATGCTTCACATGCCCTGGTTCAATCCATTGACAGCACGTTGACCCCAGTATACCACATCATTCCAATTCACTCTACTCCTTGCACACCTTTCACCCTCTTGCATGTTCAGGCCCCGATCGCACAAAATCTTTTTCACTCCCTCTTTCCACCTCCGATTTGGTCTCCCACTTCTCCTCGTACCCTCCACCTCTGACACCTATATCCTCTTTTTCAATCTTTCCTCACTGATTCTCTCCATGTAACCAAACCATTTCAAAACACCATCTTCTGCTTTCTCAACCACACTCTTTTTATTACCATACGTCTCTCTTACCCTTTCATTACTTATTCAATCAAACCACCTCACACCACGTATTGTCCTCAGACATCTCATTTCCAACACATGCTCCCTCCTCCGCAGAACTCTACTTATAGCCCTTACCTCATGACCATATAACATTCTTGGAACCAATATTCCTTCAAACATACCCATTTTTGCTTTCCGAGATAATGTTCTTGCCTTCCACATATTTTTCAATGCTTCCAGAACTTCTGCCACCTCCCCCACCCTGTGACTCACTTCCGCTTCCATGGTTCCATCCGTTGCCACATCCACTCCCTGATATCTAAAACACTTCACTTCCTCCAGTTTTTCTCCATTCAAACTTACCTCCCAATTGACTTGACCCTCAACCCTACTGTACCTAATAACCATGGTCTTATTCACATTTACTCTCAGCTTTCTTCTTTTATACACTTTACCAAAGTCAGTCACCAGCTTCTGCAGTTTCTCACCCGAATCAGCCACCAGTGCTGTATCACCAGCGAACAACAACTGACTCACTTCCCAAGCTCTCTCATCCAAAACAGATTGCATACTTGCCCCTCTCTCCAAAACTCTTGCATTCACCTCCCTAACAACCCCATCCATAAACAAATTTAACAACCATGGAGACATCACACACCCCTGCCGCACACCGACATTCACTGAGATCCAGTCACTTTCCTCTCTTCCTTCACGTACACATGCCTTATATCCTCGATAAAAACTTTTTACTACTTCTAACAATTTGCCTCCCACACCATATATTCTTAATACCTTCCACAGAGCATCTCTATCAACTCCATCATATGCCTTCTCCAAAACCATAAATGCTACATACAGATCCATTTGCTTTTCTAAGTATTTCTCACATACATTCTTCAAAGCAAACTCCTGATCCACACATCCTCTACCACTTCTGAAAGCACACTACTCTTCCCCATTGTGATGCTCTGTACATGCCTTCGCCCTCTCAGTCAATACCCTCCCATATGATTTCCCAGGAAATCTCAACAAACTTATACCTCTGTAATTGAGCATTACCCTTTATCCCCTTTGCCTTTGTACAATGGCACTATGCATGCATTCTACCAATCCTCAGGCACCTCACCATGAGTCATACATACATTAAATATCCTCACCAACCAGTCAACAATACAGTCACCCCCTTTTTTAATAAATTCCACTGCAATGCCATTCAAACCCGCTGCCTTGCCAGCTTTCATCTTCCGCAAAGCTTTTACAACCTCTTTTCTGTTTACCAAATCATTCTCTCTGTCCCTCTCACTTTGCACACTACCTCGACCAAAGCACCCTATATCTGCCACTCTATCATCTAATACTTTTAACAAACCTTCAAAATACTCACTCAATCTCCCTCTCACATCACCACTACTTGTTATTACCTCCCCATTAGCCCCCTTCACCGATGTTCCCATTTGTTCTCTTGTTTTATGCACTTTTTTTTCCTCCTTCCAAAACATCTTTTTATTCTCCCTAAAGTTTAACGATACTCTCTCACCCCAACTCTCATATGCCTTCTTTTTCACCTCTTGCACCATTCTCTTGACCTCCTGCCCCTTTCTTGTATACATCTCCCAGTCATTTGGACTATTTCCCTGCAAAACTCATCCAAATTCCTCTCTCTTTTCTTTCAATAACAATCTTACTTCTTCATCCCACCACTCCCTACCCTTTATAATCTGCCCACCTCCAATGCTTCTCATGCCACGAGCATCTTTTGCACAAGCCATCACTGCTTCCCTAAATATATTTTATGACCAGAATTTAAATATTAGCTGTTAAATTTGATATGAAACTCTATCCGTATGGTAATGATCTCTTTATTTTCTAGCATTGGTGGCAGACGTTACTTCGATGCTCCAATGAAATATGGGGGTTTCACTCGACCAGCATTTTGTGAAGTTGGAGACTTTCCTGAATTGGATTACGAAGATGATGAAATGTAGGATAGATGTGCTGTCTCCTTGTAACTGATAAACACACTATATTTTCACACTTTATATACTTGTGTCCTAGCTGTTATTTGTAATAGTTGTGTAAATGTATACACTGATTTTATTGCTAGTGAGACCTGAAATTGGATATGAATGTATAGAGAGAAATATTAATAATTCTTTGATGCCAGTGTCTGTCACCATTACAAGGGAATGATTACTAGATACCACTAGTGGGCAGCTGTGTCACAAGAAAAATATCTAGGAACCAGTGACTTCTAGTACTACAGCAGCATAAGAACAGTTACTGGATCCTGGAACTGCTACCAGCATGAGAACAGGTACTGTATACCAATAACTGCTAAGCCAGTAGCTACTACCAGTATGAGAACAGGTACTGGATACTAGGAGCTGCTGAACCAGTTGCTACTACCAGCATGAGAACAGGTATTGGATACCAGTAGCTGCTAATGCAGTAGCTACTACCTTCACAAGAACAATTACTGGATGCCGGTGTCTGCTGTCATGTTGTTACAATCATCACAAGAACAATTGCTGGATGCCACTGACTACTGCCACTTTCAGAACAAGAATCCAAGAGTCACAATTAGGATATGAAGGAAATAGTTGTGTGAGACTACAGGTTGAACCTCTTTCATCCAGCAACCTTAGGACCTGGCTATTGCTGGAACCACAGAAAAAACCAAAAAACAGAAATTGGCCTGTAAGGGAACCCCTATATAAACATATTCCCAACCCCTAGTCTTGCCAGCTCATTCCACTTGAATATTGCTGTGTTATCAAGGGTAGAACAAAGCTTAAAATAGGAAATAATACAGCCATTAAATCTTTCAAATAAGGTTTTTATTGTTACATCAGTTTACTTCAGAAGTATCCCTCAATTGAGACTCCTCAATATCTTGGGCAAGGTTTTTTGTGGCATACAACACCAATACAGGTCAGATTCGTTAGCATTATACACTTGTTCTGGGGCATTTTTCTGTTGCCACTAACTGTGCAAATTCATCCACAAACTTTGTCATGGCTTTGTGATGAGTAATTGATTTAATGAAAGACCATAGGTTGGTAGTTAGCTTTGGTCGACTCTTGTTACAGCCAGCCCATGCTGTGTCAGTTCCAGCCAGGCAGCTGGCTTGTGCACTCTCTCTCTCTCTCTCTCTAGTTCTCTACACATTGCTGTTGGTTATTTGATAGAGAATTGGAGTTTTTATTGATTCTTTTATTGCAACCTTATACTACAAGCTTCCATGTCAGCAAATGCTTTTCTCCTTACACACTATGTGCAAAAATTCCAGGTCTTTACTTTAAACTTGTGTAACCATCCTTGCGAATGTTCACAGTCATAGTTTAGTGAGAAGGAGATGGAGTGAGTATTTTGAAGGTTTGGTGAATATGTTAGATAGAGTGGTAGATATAGGGTGTTTTGATCGAGGTGGTGTGCGAAGTGAGAGGGTCAGGGAGAATGCTTTGGTAAACAGAGAAGAGGTAGTGAAAGCTTTGCGGAAGATGAAAGCCGGCAAGGTGGCGGTTTTGGATGGTATTGCTCTGGAATTTATTAAAAAGGGGGTGACTGTGTTGTTGGCTGGTTGGTGAGGATATTCACTGTATGTATGGCTCATGGTGAAGTGCCTGAGGATTGGCGGAATGCATGCATAGTGCCATTGTACAAGTGCAAAGAGGATAAAGGTGAGTGCTCAGATTACAGAGGTATAAGTTTGTTGAGTATTCCTGGGAAATTTTATGGGAGGGTATGGATTCAGAGGGTGAAAGCATGTACAGAGCATCAGGTTGGGGAAGAGCAGTGTGGTTTCAGAAATGATAGAGAATGTGTGGATCAGGTGTTTGCTTTGAAGAATGTGTGTGAGAATTACGTAGAAAAACAGATGGATTTGTATGCAGTATTTATGGATCTGGAGAAGGCATATGATAAAGTTGATAGAGATGCTGTGTGGAAGGTACTAAGAGTATATAGTGTGGGAGGCAAGTTGCTAGAAGTAGTGAAAAGTTTTTATTGAGGATGTAAGGCATGTGTACAAGTAGGAAGAGAGGAAAGTGAGTGGCTCTCAGTAGATGTTGGTTTGCAGCAGGGGTGTGTGATGTCTCCACGGTTGTTTAATCTGTTTATGGATGGGTTGTTAGGGAGGTGAATGCAAGAGTTTTGCAGAGAGGGGCAAGTATGCAGTCTGTTTTGGATGAGAGGGCTTTGGAAGTGAGTCAGTTGTTGTTCGCTGATGATACAGCGCTGGTGGCTGATTTGGGTGAGAAACTGCAGAAGCTGGTGACTGACTTTGGTAAAGTGTGTGAAAGAAGAAAGTTAAGAGTAAATGTGAATAAGAGCAAGGTTATTAGGTACTGTAGGGTTGATGGACAAGTCAATTGGGAGGTAAGTTTGAATGGAGAAAAACTGGAGGAAGTGAAGTGTTTTAGATATCTGGGAGTGGATTTGGCAGCAGATGGAACCATGGAAGTGGAAGTGAGTCACAGGGTGGGGGAGGGGTCGAAGGTTCTGGGAGTGTTGAAGAATGTTTGGAAGGCGAGAACATTATCTCGGAGAGCAAAAATATGTATGTTTGAAGGAATAGTGGTTCCAACAATGTTATATGGTTGCGAGGCATGGGCTATAGATAGAGTTGTGCGGAGGAGGGTGGATGTGCTGGAAATGAGGTGTTTGAGGACAATATGTGGTGTGAGGTGGTTTGATCGAGTAAGTAATGAAAGGGTAAGAGAGATGTGTGGTAATAAAAAGAGTGTGGTTGAGAGCGCACAAGAGGGTGTATTGAAATAGTTTGGTCACATGGATAGAATGAGTGAGGAAAGATTGACAAAGAGGATACATGTGTTAGAGGTGGAGGGAAGGAAGAGAAGTGGGAGACCAAATTGGAAATGGAAGGATGGAGTGAAAAAAGATTTTGAGCGATCCGGGCCTGAACATGCAGGAGGGTGAAAGGCATGCAAGGAATAGAGTGAATTGGAACGATGTGGCATATCGGGGTCAACGTGCTGTCGGTGGGTTGAACCTGGGCATGTGAAGCGTCTGGGGTAAACCATGGAAAGGTTTGTGGGGCCTGGATGTGGAAAGGGAGCTGTGGTTTTGGTGCATTATACATGACAGCTAGAGACTGAGTGTGAATGAATGTGGCCTTTGTTGTCTTTTCCTAGCGCTACCTCGCGCGCACGTGTTGAGGGAGGGGGGTGTCATTTTATGTGTGGCAGGATGGCGATGGGAATGAATGAAGGCAGCAAGTATGAATTATGTACATGTGTATATATGTATATGTCTGTATATATATGTATGCGTTGAAATGTATAGGTATGTATATGTGTGTGTGTGGACGTGTATGTATATATATGTGTATTTGGGTGGGTTTGGCCATTCTTTTGTCTGTTTCCTTGTGCTACCTCGTTACCGCGGGAGACAGCGACAAAGTATAGTATGTATGAATATAGATAGTTTAGCTTTAGTTCTTTATGAAAGTCTTTCGCTTGCTTGATAAGCATCTCCTCAGAAATGCTTACAAGATCATTACATTGGAGCTAAAACCACTTTACAAGTTCAGTCTAATTCTGTACCCCTGGCACCTTTCAAAGTTTTCTGAAACCTTAAACTTTTCTGGCCTCCATTTTCAGCTAAAAACTGAATATAAGAAATTATCAGTACTGTTAATTAGCTCGGCTGCAATGTAAATAGATTTTGGCACCCACTGCTAACAGCACCACCCTGGTGGCAGATTCAAAACATGATGTACCATGTACTGTTTGGAACACGGAGCAACGGATTAGAGAGGTACAACCTGTAACACTCATTAAGAATAGTCACTAGATGCCAGAGGGTATTACCTTCAGAATAAGCACAAATTAATAGTAGAAATACCATTTGAATGGTGTTGTTAGCTACCATTAAAAGAAAACCTCTGTACTCTTTATGAAAATAGTCAAGCAATACATGTATACTTTAGTGTTATTAATATATATGCTGAGAATGAAAGTTTATTGTCTTTTATCAATTTGATTTTTTGTTCTTAGAGAAATGAGTATTTCATTATTCCTAATGAACCAGAGTGTGTGCTACAGTGAGAATTACATATATAGACTTTTGTGATTTTGGATGATCATGGCATTGTAATAATTTGGAAATCTGTTGTGTGTTTGAATCTGATGTTGACTGTAAATGAGGGAACAATGAGAACATTGGCATTTCAGAAGTATGAATGTGTCAAAATGAAGATGGTGATATATTTTGTTTTGTATGAATAAGGGATAGTTTGCTGTTTTTTCTTAGTACTTCCTGATGTGAGAAACTTTTAAGAAATGTGAGAAAGATTTTTGTTTACTTAGTGGCTGGAAGATAATCTTGAAACTCCTCAAAGTTCTTACATGCTCTGCACCAAAGGAATGAATGTTAATGAGTGACATGAAGTACATCTTTGGGACTATTTTTGTAATTGTATTGATGTGTCTTAACTCAAAGTAGCCAAAAATTAGCTCTAGTTATGCATCAGCATCTTTAGTACTAGTGTTATGCAGATGGAAATCTGAATGTGAGTTGGCATCATAATACTGAGGTAATGCCTTGCAGTTTCCACTTTCCTTCCAAGAGATGTGAGTTCAGTCTCCCAGATCTGTGCAGAGTTGTCATGGCTTGTCACTCTATCTTGTCAAAGGTTAAGCTAACCCTCTTTGACGTTTAAACTCTCAGAAGTGAAAAGTAGTGCAAATTATTTTTTGTATTGTTTTTGAGAAAGGATGTTACCCGGGAAATGGGGTCATCAATCTCAACTACATTTTCATTCAGGGTATTATATAGAAATGTAGACGTAATCAGGAGATGCACAAGATTTATTGATTGATGAGCTATAATTTATTTATAATTCCCTCCTCCTTTTCTTCCTCCTTCCTTTATTCTCCTTATCCTCCACTCCCTCCCTTCCTCATCTTTCTCTTTCTCCATTATACCAAAGATCAATATTCCTGTTACTTTATCTGATTCATGACTGTGTGCTTTTGTTTAGGTTTAGGGTAATTGTTTTGATGAATTTTCAGTATACTGATTCCTCTTCTTAAAGATAGTCTACAGGTTTAAAGGTACAAGCTCATTGCTCTGCTAGTTAATAACTTTTCTATCAGAAGAGTTTCTTCATCTAAGTCCAGTTCCAAATGTGGTTTAGACTTTTCAGTGTCTTGCTGGTGATTGGTTTCTATTAGAGACTTGTGTGCTTCATAATTTTATGTTGAGTTTTGTGTGCTTATAGAGGAAAGATCAACATATTTTGATTTTGGTGCCCTGAGAACGTTTCCTCTGCTTTGCAACATTTTTCTTTCACCCTATGGTTTTTAAAGAGTAGTCTTCTCAAATTTTATGAGACATATAGGTTACTCTAGTTTGTCATTAGTGCCAGAAGCTGCAAGTGTTTTATTTTGAAAAGGTTGATGGGAAAAATTCTGCTCTTCTTTATTCATATTATGAGAATACCTGTTTGTGGCAGGATTTGTTGTTGTTTTAGGCCACTTTCTACAGATTGAAAACTTCAGATAATTTCTTGGAGGTTATGCAGCTGGATCTTTTTGTAGATGAAATTTTCTGTCATTAGGTATAGTTTTCATCTTTCTTCACATATGTTGCCCTTAACAAATTCATTGGCCTTGGCCTTACTTTTCTTTTCATGACTGAATTCAGTGGACCTTAGTTTATGTTTTCCTGTTTTTCCTTTCTTCCAGTTGTAAATGACAGGCAGAGGTGTTTTTATAGCTCCTTGGTTTCCAGTATTTCTTTAGATTCTTGTTTCATGTGAGAGGTCCAGGAAGGGTTTAGCAAGATTTTTAACCTATTCTTTAGATTTTGTTGTGACCCTCAAGATCCAGGAAGGTTTTTGTTATTGTATCTTCTCAAAATGAATCCTTTTCACTTGAGAATCCCATCTGATGTTTCATCTTTGTGTACTGGTATCAAGATTAGTTTTCCTTTTGACAATTACTTAGTTTATTGGGTTGTTGGACTTTGTAGTTAATGTGAATAAAAGAAGCCTTTAGAAATTGATGGGATTATGAATAGCAGTTATTTTAGTGCAAACTTAGGAGTTAGAAACACCATGCAATGTAACCATAGCTGGTCATGTTGTTTGATTCAAAAGGAAGTGAATGATGTAAGTATAAGAAAGTGAGTGATGGAAGTCAAGTATAAGGAAATGAATGATGTAAGTCAAATACATGGAAATGAATAATGTAAGTCAAGTATATGGAAATGATTGATGTAAGTTAAGTACAAGGAAGTAAATGATGTAAGTCATTGACTTAGAAATGAATGATGTAATTCATGTACATGGAAATGAATGATGTAATTCATATATATGGAAAGGAATGATGTAATTCATGTACATGGATATGAATGATGTCAGTCAGTTACTAGGAAGGGAATGATATTAGTCAAATGCATAGGAATGAATGATGTAAGTTAAGTGCAAGAAAGTGAATGTTACAAATCAAGGACATGGGAATGAATGATGTAAGTTAAGTACAAGCGAGAGAATGATATTAGTCAAGTACACAGAAATGAATGATGCAAGTCAAGCACAAGGAAATGAATGATACAAGTCAAAAACATGGAAATGATTGATGTTAGTCAAGTACAAAGCAGCTTTAAAATTTCTATTGAAATTGCTTTTGATATTAATGCATGCACGGTCGATGAAATGGGCATATAATTGTAGTCTGCCTCCTTTTTCATCTGTATGGATAAAAACATTGAATTTAAAAATTCAACCTTTTGCCAAAGAATCTTTGGTATTAAAATTTTTCATTTGCTATATATTGGCATGGAGTAAACAATGTGTTTGTAATGTTTGTGTCCTTCATAAAGATGTACTTTATAACAGAGAACTGGTTTACTAAAGTGTTTCTCTTGTTCTCTGGAATGGAATTCTTATAAGTGCCCACTTTAAATATTGAAATTGATACAGATGAAATAACCTTAAAACATATCTGGAACACCCTCAATTTATGCTTTTTCGTTCATGAAGCTGACAGGCCTATTGATTTCTTTCATTACCAAAAGACAATATTCATGATTCTTTTGCAGATAAGTGAAGTAAATTAGAAGTTTATTTGTTGTGTAACCCCTTGAATTTTGACTTTCAGTCGGAAGCATATGCCACTTATCTCTTTTATGAACTGGTTAAATCAGTTGCTTGCAGTCCAGGTGAAAAGTTATGTCAACTGCTTCATTTAACGGGAGGCTTCTTTCGCAAGATAGGTACGTTGGTTGTTTGCATTTGCTTTGATGAGTTAAGGATATAATTCTGACTTGTATCTTTTGTGAGTTATGTATTTCTTTCTTTTTAATTGCAAGTGTTTTTTGTGGGGGTCTAATAGATATGAAGATATTCAGTATAACTTTTTGTGAGTCATAAGTCCTGCACCCTGCTTCCTTTGCTGTAGCTCACCTTCAGAGTTCAAATTAAAGGATTTTTGTAACCTATACCATCCAGCCTAAATGTAGGTTTGATGTAGAGTTACTTTTTTATTGTGAAAGTGTCCAAGTTATGAAATGAAGCATGATTCCCATCCTCCCCATTTTTATTTCCATTGAATCCTGAGTGGATTGACTGATTGCTCTGTTTATTTGAGTTTGGGGAGGAATTGTAACAAAAGTGTAAAATTTTAATTGCCCAACCATAATTTCCATTTTTGATATGGTGTAATTATTTTTTTCTTTCATATCTGCTATTCCATGTGTTAGTGAGGTAGCTTTAGGAATAGATGAAGAAATGGCCTCATTAACTTGCATCCACTTTCTAGCTATCATGTTTAATTCAGTGAAACTGGTGTGCTCTATCCAAATCCAGGCCCCACAGACCATTCAGTGGTTCCTCTGACCACTTCATATGCTCTGGTTCAGCCCACTGATAGTATGTAATCCCCATTATAGTACATTGCTTCAATTTGCCCTATCCCATACATGCCTCACACCCTTGTGCATATTCAGACCTAGAGCCTTCATAGCATCTTTCAGTCCATTCTTCCACCTCCCCCTTGATTTCCCCCTTTTCTATGTCCCCTCCACTTTTGTCATTTACATATCTGTTATTTTCTCCTCTCATATTCTCTCCATATTTTTGGATCATATTAGTACACCCTCTTCAGCCTCTCATATGTACTTCTCTTGCTGCTGCACCTCTCTTTTACCCTATCTATTTATCTATATTTCCATTGTCCATTCTCTCTGGGAACTACCATCAAGAGGTGACCATGGCAAAAGAATCTCCTTTTATCTCGGTCATTACATGCCTCCCTTGCATACACCATTCCACGCAGTCTTCCACCATTTCTCTCTCTCCATATTTCTCCACCCTACTTGCCCATGTCACAGGTGGTCTTCCTTTCACACCAGCCTCTTTAATTGTACAATCATACACTCTCCTTGTAAACTCCCAGTCTTGCATACATTCCACATGCGCAAACCGCCTCAAAGTATTACATTTCACCTGTTCTACCACTCTATGATTCATTCCCTTTACATTCCCTGCTATACCACATCTTTCATTTCTTTCTTCATTCTTTCTAGTCTCACTACATGCTCTTCTCAAATAGCTCATTTTCACAGCCTGGATTCTTGACCTCCATAACTCATTCCACTTCCATGTTTTGACTGCATAGGTCAAGGTTGTGAGGACTATGCTGTCCCTTAATCCTGTCTTCACTTCCATACTTACACCTCTACCCTTCATTAATTTTTTAAGGTATCCAGTGGCTTCTACTCTGTACTGCTCTCTCTCTTTTATCCCTCCTTCCACATCAAACTTACTCAAGACAGCTCCTAAATACTTAAATTCTCTCACCTCTTCCAGTCTTTCTTCCCACATATCCAAAGCACAATCTAGTAAAAAAAATTTCTCCCACTCTAGAATATGGTTTTACAAAATCTATACTTCTCTCTTGTTCCAAACACCATTACTTTACTTTTACTTGCATTTACCTTCCATTGCCTATGCCTACACACTTCATAAAACACACTTACAACCTTCACACTCAACAAACAACACAGTATCAGCTGCAAACAGCTTTACCACTATCCACCATTTATCACACAGCCCTGCCTTACACCTGTGTGTATTCCAGAACAATTGCTCAACTCTCCATCCACTCTTACACACACTTTGCTCCTCTATAGAAGACTTTCACACCATCCAACAGTTGTCCCCCTAAGCCATATTTCCTTAACACATCTCATAAAGCATTCCACTTGACTCTGTCATACACTTTCTCCAGATCCATAAAAGCTGTGTACAGCTTCTTCCACAGTCATCTTTACTAAAAATAAAGTCTGATCCACACATCTACCTTTCCGTAAATCCCCTTGCTCTTCTGTTATTCTGCATTCAATCACTTCCATCACCCTGTCAACATTCTTGCATACACTTTTCCTGATATACTTAATGGACTTATTCTTCTGTAATTGCTACATACATCCTTAGCGCCTTTTCCTTTGAATAAAGGAACAATGATAGCTTTCACCTAATCCCCGGGCTTAACCTTCTGGCTCCACGTTAAATTACACGTCAGAGACATCCATTCTATCACATTTTCTCCAAACTTCAGTATTTTAACTGTAATCCCATCCAAAACAGGTGCCTTTCCTACCTTCAGCCTCATTATTGCCCTTCTTACCTCCCATTTTGCTATAGACCCTTGCACTTGTATCTTCTTTCTTCCATCCTCCAATGATTTCTTGTTTGGTTAGTCATCCTCTCTGAATATTGTACTCAAATATATAATTTCCAACACATCCACCCATTTTTTTTTACATTTTTGCATAAGACTTATGGCTTGCATCTTTACAGTACTGATGGGATTACTGTATAATCAAACACACCCATCTTTGCCTTCAAAGACAATGACCTCTCTTTTCACACATTTCTCATTGTTCCCTGGAGCTTTCTCCTGTCACCCACCCCATGGCATGCTTCAGCTTTCATGGTTCCATTTACCACCATATCCACTCTCAGGTATATCCTTCAAGTTCTCTGCATTCAGGCTCACATTTGATGTATCTTTCTCTCTTCTCTGCTAAACTTAATGACCATACTTTTATTTACATTGCCTCTCAACTTTTTCTTTTCTCACTTGCTCCCAAACTCAAACACCAGTTTCTGCAGTTTCTTACTCAAATATGCCACTGTTAGGGTCATCAGTAAACAATTGACTAACCTTCCGGGCCCTCTATCACCAACAGTCAGCATACCTGCTCCCTTCTCCAAGACCATTGCATTCATCTAACTCACCATAGTGACAAAGTGACATGGGTATGTACCCATGATGCAGAACGACCTTCACTTGGAACCACTCACTATCCCCTCTTTCTACTTTCACACTTACCTTACCCTCTTGTTAAAAACTCTTCTTTTCTTGAGCAGCTTTCCTTCTCCACCATATATTTGCAACACTTTCCACAGAGCTTCTCTTATCATTCTCCTTCACAAGATCCTTATATGGTGCATACAAGTCCTTCTCTTTCTTTAAGTGTTTCTTGCACACACACACACACACACACACACACACACACACACACACACACACACACACACACACACACACAGGAAATAGGGGAGAAAGAATACTTCCCATGCATTCCTCACGTGTCATAGAAGGCGACTAAAGGGGACGGGAGTGGGGGGCTAGAAATCCTTCCCTCCTTGTATTTTAACTTTCTAAAAGGGGAACAGATGAAGGAGTCACGTAGGGAGTGCTCATCCTCCTCGAAGGCTCAGATTGGGGTGTCTAAATGTGTGTGGATGTAACCAAGATGAGAAAAAAGGAGAGATAGGTAGTATCTTTGAGGAAAGGAACCTGGATGTTTTGGCTCTGAGTGAAACGAAGCTCAAGGGTAAAGGGGAAGAGTGGTTTGGGAATGTCTTGGGAGTAAAGTCAGGGGTTAGTGAGAGGACAAGAGCAATGGAAGGAGTAGCAGTACTCCTGAAACAGGAGTTGTGGAAGTATGTGATGGAGTGTAAGAAAGTAAACTCTAGATTGATATGGGTAAAACTGAAAGTGGATGGAGAGAGATGGGTGCTTATTGGTGCATATGCACCTGTGCATGAGAAGAAAGACCATGAGAGGCAAGTGTTTTGGGAGCAGCTGAGTGAATGTGTTCGTAGTTTTGATGCACGAGACCAGGTTATAGAGATGGGTGATTTGAATGCAAAGGTGAGTAATGTGGCAGTTGAGGGAATAATTGGTGTACATGGGGTGTTCAGTGTTGTAAATGGAAATGGTGAAGAGCTTGTAGATTTATGTGCTGAAAAAGGACTGGTGATTGGGAATACCTGGTTTAAAAAGAGAGATATACATAAGTATACATATGTAAGTAGGAGAGATGGCCAGAGAGCGTTATTGGATTACGTGTTAATTGATAGGCGCGTGAGAGAGAGTTTTTTGGATGTTAATGTGCTGAGAGGTGCAACTGGAGGGATGTCTGATTATTACCTTGTGGAGGCGAAGGTGAAGATTTGTAGAGGTTTTCAGAAAAGAAGAGAGAATGTTGGGGTGAAAAGAGTGATGAGAATAAGTGAGCTTGGGAAGAATACTTGTGTGAGGAAGTACCAGGAGAGACTGAGTACAGAATGGAAAAAGGTGAGAACAAAGGAGGTAAGGGGAGTGGGGAAGGAATGGGATGTATTTAGGGAAGGAGTGATGGATTGCGCAGAAGATGCTTGTGGCATGAGAAGCGTGGGAGGTGGGCAGATTAGAAAGGGTAGTGATTGGTGGGATGGAGAAGTAAGATTATTAGTGAAAGAGAAGAGAGAGGCATTTGGACGATTATTGCAGGGTAATAATGCAGATGAGTGGCAGATGTATAAAAGAAAGAGGCAGGAGGTCAAGAGAAAGGTGCAAGAGGTGAAAAAGAGGGCAAATGAGAGTTGAGGTGAGAGAGTATCATTAAATTTTAGGGAGAATAAAAAGATGTTTTGGAAGGAAGTAAATAAAATGCGTAAGACGAGGGAACAAATGGGAACTTCAGTGAAGGGGGCTAATGGGGAGGTGATAACAAGTAGTGGTGATGTGAGAAGGAGATGGAGTGAGTATTTTGAAGGTTTGTTGAATGTGTTTGATGATAGAGTGGCAGATATAGGGTGTTTTGGTCGAGGTGGTGTGCAAAGTGAGAGGGTTAGGGAAAATGATTTGGTAAACAGAGAAGAGTTAGTAAAAGTTTTGCAGAAGATGAAAGCCAGCAAGGCAGCAGGTTTGGATGGTATTGCAGTGGAATTTATTAAAAAAGGGGTAACTGTATTGTTGACTGGTTGGTAAGGTTATTTAATGTATGTAAGACTCATGGTGAGGTGCCTGAGGATTGGCGGATTGCTTGCATAGTGCCATTCAACGAAGGCAAAGGGGATAAAAGTGAGTGCTCAAATTACAGAGGTATAAGTTTGTTGAGTATTCCTGGTAAATTATATGGGAGGGTATTGATTGAGAGGGTGAAGGCATGTACAGAGAATCATATTGGGGAAGAGCAGTGTGGTTTCAGAAGTGGTAGATCAGGTGTTTGCTTTGAAGAATGTATGTGAGAAATACTTAGAAAAGCAAATGGATTTGTATGTAGCATTTATGGATCTGGAGAAGGCATATGATAGAGTTGATAGAGATGCTCTGTGGAAGGTATTAAGAATATATGGTGTGGGAGGAAAGTTGTTGGAAGCAGTGAAAAGTTTTTATCGAGGATGTAAGGCATGTGTACGTGTAGGAAGAGAGGAAAGTGATTGGTTCTCAGTGAATGTAGGTTTGCAGCAGGGGTGTGTGATGTCTCCATGGTTGTTTAATTTGTTTATGAATGGGGTTGTTAGGGAGGTGAATGCAAGAGTTTTGGAAAGAGGGGCAAGTATGCAGTCTGTTGTGGATGAGAGCTTGGGAAGTGAGTCAATTGTTGTTCGCTGATGATACAGCGCTGGTGGCTGATTCATGTGAGAAACTGCAGTGTGGTTTCAGAAGTGGTAGAGGATGTGTGGATCAGGTGTTTGCTTTGAAGAATGTATGTGAGAAATACTTAGAAAAGCAAATGGATTTGTATGTAGCATTTATGGATCTGGAGAAGGCATATGATAGAGTTGATAGAGATGCTCTGTGGAAGGTATTAAGAATATATGGTGTGGGAGGCAAGTTGTTAGAAGCAGTGAAAAGTTTTTATCGAGGATGTAAGGCATGTGTACGTGTAGGAAGAGAGGAAAGTGATTGGTTCTCAGTGAATGTAGGTTTGCGGCAGGGGTGTGTGATGTCTCCATGGTTGTTTAATTTGTTTATGGATGGGGTTGTTAGGGAGGTGAATGCAAGAGTTTTGGAAAGAGGGGCAAGGATGAAGTCTGTTGGGGATGAGAGAGCTTGGGAAGTGAGTCAGTTGTTGTTCGCTGATGATACAGCGCTGGTGGCTGATTCATGTGAGAAACTGCAGAAGCTGGTGACAGAGTTTGGTAAAGTGTGTGAAAGAAGAAAGTTAAGAGTAAATGTGAATAAGAGCAAGGTTATTAGGTACAGTAGGGTTGAGGGTCAAGTCAATTGGGAGGTGAGTTTGAATGGAGAAAAACTGGAGGAAGTGAAGTGTTTTAGATATCTGGGAGTGGATCTGGCAGCGGATGGAAACATGGAAGCGGAAGTGGATCATAGGGTGGGGGAGGGGGCGAAAATTCTGGGAGCCTTGAAGAATGTGTGGAAGTCGAGAACATTATCTCGGAAAGCAAAAATGGGTATGTTTGAAGGAACAGTGGTTCCAACAATGTTGTATGGTTGCGAGGCGTGGACTATGGATAGAGTTGTGCGCAGGAGGATGGATGTGCTGGAAATGAGATGTTTGAGGACAATGTGTGGTGTGAGGTGGTTTGATCGAGTGAGTAACGTAAGGGTAAGAGAAGCGTCTGGGGTAAACCATGGAAAGCTGTGTAGGTATGTATATTTGCGTGTGTGGACGTATGTATATACATGTGTATGGGGGTGGGTTGGGCCATTTCTTTCGTCTGTTTCCTTGCGCTACCTCGCAAACGCGGGAGACAGCGACAAAGCAAAAAAAAAAAAAAAAATATATATGCTTCACATGCCTTGATTCAATCCACTGACAGCACGTCAGCCCCGGTATACCACATCGCTCCAATTCACTCTATTCCTTGCCCTCCTTTCACCCTCCTGCATGTTCAGGCCCCGATCACACAAAATCTTTTTCACTCCATCTTTCCGCCTCCAATTTGGTCTCCCTCTTCTCCTCGTTCCCTCCACCTCCGACACATATATCCTCTTGGTCAATCTTTCCTCACTCATTCTCTCCATGTGCCCAAACCATTTCAAAACACCCTCTTCTGCACTCTCAACCACGCTCTTTTTATTTCCACACATCTCTCTTACCCTTACGTTACTTACTCGATCAAACCACCTCACACCACACATTGTCCTCAAACATCTCATTTCCAGCACATCCATCCTCCTGCGCACAACTCTATCCATAGTCCACGCCTCGCAACCATACAACATTGTTGGAACCACTATTCCTTCAAACATACCCATTTTTGCTTTCCGAGATAATGTTCTCGACTTCCACACATTCTTCAAGGCTCCCAGAATTTTTGCCCCCTCCCCCACCCTATGATCCACTTCCGCTTCCATGGTTCCATCCGCTGCCAGATCCACTCCCAGATATCTAAAACACTTCACTTCCTCCAGTTTTTCTCCATTCAAACTTACCTCCCAATTGACTTGACCCTCAACCCTACTGTACCTAATAACCTTGCTCTTATTCACATTTACTCTTAACTTTCTTCTTTCACACACTTTACCAAACTCAGTCACCAGCTTCTGCAGTTTCTCACATGAATCAGCCACCAGCGCTGTATCATCAGCGAACAACAACTGACTCACTTCCCAAGCTCTCTCATCCCCAACAGACTTCATACTTGCCCCTCTTTCCAAAACTCTTGCATTCACCTCCTTAACAACCCCATCCATAAACAAATTAAACAACCATGGAGACATCACACACCCCTGCCGCAAACCTACATTCACTGAGAACCAATCACTTTCCTCTCTTCCTACACGTACACATGCCTTACATCCTCGATAAAAACTTTTCACTACTTCTAACAACTTGCCTCCCACACCATATATTCTTAATACCTTCCACAGAGCATCTCTATCAACTCTATCATATGCCTTCTCCAGATCCATAAATGCTACATACAAATCCATTTGCTTTTCTAAGTATTTCTCACATACATTCTTCAAAGCAAACACCTGATCCACACATCCTCTACCACTTCTGAAACCACACTGCTCTTCCCCAATCTGATGCTCTGTACATGCCTTCACCCTCTCAATCAATACCCTCCCATATAATTTACCAGGAATACTCAACAAACTTATACCTCTGTAATTTGAGCACTCACTCTTATCCCCTTTGCCTTTGTACAATGGCACTATGCACGCATTCCGCCAATCCTCAGGCACCTCACCTGAGTCATACATACATTAAATAACCTTACCAACCAGTCAACAATATAGTCACCCCCTTTTTTTATAAATTCCACTGCAATACCATCCAAACCTGCTGCCTTGCCGGCTTTCATCTTCCGCAAAGCTTTTACTACCTCTTCTCTGTTTACCAAATCATTTTCCCTAACCCTCTCACTTTGCACACCACCTCGACCAAAACACCCTATATCTGCCACTCTATCATCAAACACATTCAACACACCTTCAAAATACTCACTCCATCTCCTTCTCACATCACCACTACTTGTTATCACCTCCCCATTTGCGCCCTTCACTGAAGTTCCCATTTGCTCCCTTGTCTTACGCACTTTATTTACCTCCTTCCAGAACATCTTTTTATTCTCCCTAAAATTTAATGATACTCTCTCACCCCAACTCTCATTTGCCCTTTTTTTCACCTCTTGCACCTTTCTCTTGACCTCCTGTCTCTTTCTTTTATACGTCTCCCACTCAATTGCATATATATATATATATATATATATATATATATATATATATATGTATGTATGTGTGTATATGAGGGGTTGGGCCATTCTTCATCTGTTTCCTGGCATTACATCACTGATATATATATATATTCTCAGTCACCAATCCTTTTTCAGCACACTACATAATCTGTTTAACAATCTTATTCACGACAGTGAATACCCCATGCCCCTAATTATACCCTCAACTGCTACATTATCCACTCTTGCATTCAAATCACCCTACACTAATACTCGCTCACTCTCATTAAAACTGCTGACACTCACACTTCCCTTATCCAGAAATATTCACCTCTTTGTTAGTCCTCTTATTTTCAGGTGGAGAAGCACTAATAACCACCCACCTCTCACAACCCACTTTCATTTTTACCTACATCAGTTTAGAGTGCATTTATTTACACTCCTTCAGCAGAAGTGCCTCCCCATACTTAGCTTCTGCCCTCACACTAACCCCTTACTTTATCCCTAAGACATTCCAAAACCAGTTTTCCCCTTTTTGCTTTAGCTTTCTTTCACTCAGAACTAGAACATCCAAATTCTTCTCTTCAGGCATACTACTTGCTTATCATTCTTCTCATCTTGGTTACATCCACACATGTTCAGACACAGCAGCCTGAGCCTTCAAGGAGGATGAGCACTCTTTCCTTGGCTCCCTCTTCTTTTCCAACTATTAGAAAAGGAAAATACTAGAAGGGGAGGGTTTCAAGCCCCCTGCTCACTCCCTCTTTAGTTGCAATGTAGGGAATATGTGGGAAGTTTTCTTTCTCCTCAATCCTGGGATCGTACCTCCTTCAGTCGCCATACATCATGCAGGAAATATGTGGTAAGTAGTTTAAGAAATTTCTGAGATTCCTTTGGCAATATTATTCAGTTATTCCATAGTCTTTAAAGTTTCTTTAACTTACTGTGTCATAACGCAAAATTCATTCTATCAGAACTGCAAGTCTGGAATTTATTGTATTGTAAAATTTGGAGAACTCGGCTTTGATAATAGGAAACAATGTTTGTATTAATGATATGACTGTTGATGATTTTGATACTATGGAAGGATTCTTCAACTCTTTAAAAGAATTTGACTTATTTTTGGAAGTGTCTCATTGTGATTTTTAACCTGTTACTCCTCATTTAGGTTTCCTTTCAAACCTTGTGAATTTCAGGGTATATTGAAAAAATATATTCAACCCTACAGCTTCAAGTTATTCAGATAACAGTGGAGAAATCACTTCAGAAGTATATTTCATCTACTCTTTTCACTGACAATGTGTAGAAATTTTGTGGATGTTTCACCACAAAGTGCTAAGGAGTGCAGGAATAAGGCATCAGTATCAAGTGAGTTGCCACTGTGCATGTATTATCATGTATTTTACCTACTCTGTATAATTGATTACTGATTATTATTGTGTTTTATCTTGTATGATAAACTTTTTCTTGCCATATTCAGTGTGACTTATTAAGATTTTCTTAGCAAAAGTACAGAAGTTTGTAGTTTTACCAGCTACACCTTTCAAATTCAGTGTTTTCAAGGTGAGGTGGCCATTGGGAACACTGCCTTCATTTTTGCTTGAAATACCTATTCCTGCCTTATCTTGATCAACTCTCAATGCTGGAAGAGTGAGAGACCATAAAATCACTCTCCATATAATCCAAAGGCAAATCATCAAGTAATTCATGATCATCTGTCAGGTCCTTAAATCCTACTGAATTCCCTTCGTAGAAAACTCATGAGAATGTTCTGTTATTGACATGGCTGGAGCATGAATGACTAGGGAGAAATTATTGTGTACTGCCACCTTGGTAACTACCCAGGCGTGGTGTATGGCCTTGAAATAGAAGAGCAAAATCAATGAATAAACTTATGTCTAGAGTTGTCTGGCTTATGTGAATGGCCATCTAGAGTAGTTTAGGGTGTATTTTAGAGTATTTTGAATTACAGTAAGATGGCATGGGTTTATTTTAGAGTATTTTATATTACAGTAAGATGGCATATACTGAGAATTGATCTGCAGAAAATGTGCAGCCAGTCAGCAAAGATTATGAGTAAAGAAGGATTTATATTCATAAGAAATGATCATTGTGGATTCCTTTCTTTTTGTGTGTATTCCCATGATGAGGGTACTGTTGACAAGAGTGAAGGAAATTGCTTTTAGGTACAATTAGGGGTAGATGACCAACATCACAGTAAGCCTATTGGTTCTCTCGTAAGTGTGCATGGAAGTTACAATGAAAACTTTAGGCAGTAACATTTAGAGCTAATGGTATTTCGAAAGTCAGTCCCCTGTGCTTGTAATGTTCTGAGGGTAGTTTGTTATTTGAATTTAGGTCATCCTTTGATGTTGGCTTTAAGAAGTAGATATGGTTAAGGTTACATCTTCTAGCACTGGTAATGTGATCTCACTAGAATGTTGCCACCTTGCTAAGTAAGTTCTTTTTGTGGTAGGGATTTTATATTATAGCCTGGCAGCATTAGTAGAAGTAAGTGGTTAAGCCATCTTTACTTCTCCATTTAATGTGAATGTGGTGCAGACACCTTTGAATCAGAGAATGTATTAGATTTATGTTGCCATAGTTAGAGTCATCTCAGAAGTTATTCACATATTATAAATTACTTATTTCACTTAAGTATGCATGCACTTATACCTCATGAGTACACTTAACCCTTGTGGATAATTTTTGTGTACACAGAAAATGTTTGTGATTATTGTGATTAACTAGATTTTAACAGAATTTAGAGCACAATTTGATGTTGTGTAATTAAAGTCATAAAGCAAAATATATTTTTATGATATATGGATTTTAATATATGTATGTAGGCATTACATGTAATGAACTTCATTGTTCCTCTGGTATTTAGTGTTCAAGTTATGCAGGCACAGATTGAGTCTGTGAGCTTGCACGTATAATTTCTATGAATATTGTCACTTTCAATTGAGAAAAAATCTTTCTTTCCTTTAATCATACAAGTTATGCCATTACAAAATATTTGATGCCAGTCTTGAGGAAAATTAGAACTGTGAAGTAGTTTTTTGATTTACATGTACTGGTATGGCAGCTACAATCTCCACCAAAAATATGACAAATACTGTTAAAATAAGAATCACATGTATCAGGTTTAATTTGCAGAACTTATTGCTTTACTCACTTATTTTAGGGTTACCCAAGTCTGGCAGTGTGGTACAGTCTTAGAAGTCAAATGACATGGTTTGCCACCTCAGGAACCCCATGATGGTATTGAGAGCAATGGGATGGAAGTTTTCCTCGCTGCTCTTGTGTTCAGTGATATTTTTGCTGTTTCTGCTCTGGAATATGGTTTTTTTGTCTGCTGTTAACTAACTAACTTTGGGTCTTAAGAAGCTGTTCTAGGAAGGAAAGGCACATATTCTTCCTTAGAAACTATAGAATGTGTCTACAAGGGAGATTTCAATATGTACCAGCAAGTCTGAGTCCACCATCCGGACACTATTTTTCTTCCTTCTAATGCATTTCTCTTAGTAAAGCTAGGTTTGATCAATCTAGGAAGACCACAGAGGTAACTGATAACCTGATAGCGATTGGTATTTCAACATCTCCTGCTTCATCGGGTTATCAGTTGCCTTACCGGTCTTCTTAGGTCTACCACATCCAGCTTCTGAGGGAGGGATGATGTTAGAAGAAAAAATTATCTGGTTGGTGAACTTAGCCCAGCCAGTATGTATTGAATTTTCACGTGTAATTACTTATTTGTATTAAATGGGGAGGAAATTTTATGTTGGTTGGGCCCCTTCTCTACAATATTCTCTGTCATAAAGCTTCGTAAATTTTTATGTGATCTTGTCATTAACCGTGTCTTCAGTGATTTAATCCCATTCATCCTTCACTCTTATATTGTTAGAGTACTTCCTCACATTGTTTTCACCAAGTTTCTTGCTTAATTTCATGTTATTCCCCTGGTTGTTATACCTGTACATCTCTTGATGAACTGTTCACCATCTACGTCAACGATCTGTTTCAGGTCTGTCTACCAAGGTAGCAACATTAAAGCCTCTAGCCTTTCCATGTAACTTAGTTTTCTTAATCCTGGTACCATATTTGTTACTTTCATTTGGACATTCTCTGTTCACCTATTGCGCTTATTTAGGTGTAATGACCACATCTGAGGAGCATATTCTAGTTTTAAGTTTATATGTAATGTGAACAGATTGCTGAATAATTCTTTATCTATGCTATTCTAATATTTGCCAACAAACAGTTGGTCTCTTAAGTATTCCTTTAAGGTGGGACTATGGCGACAGGTTAGGGATATTTTTTCTGCTTCTAAGCGAGAATATGGGCCTTTTCTTTTGAAGACAACTTTTAAGGATCTATTGTAAGTTATTGGCACTGGAAAAATGTCACTCAGAACAGAAATAGTGAAAAATATCATGAAACACAAAGACAGCAAACAGGGAATGCATCTTTCCACATTCAGTTTACAGAGGTAACTTAGGCAGCAAATCATGTCACCTGCTTTCCAAGGCTGTACCACACTGCCAGGCATATGACAACTACACCATAAACAACTATCAGGATTTGTTACACAAAAAAACTTTATGCATGAAAGCCTAATTTAGTATAGATGGTAAACGTCAATTATTTTGTCGAGATTAGTTAAGAAGGTAGATTCATATTGACTCCTGTGATAAATGCTGCATTCCAAATTTGTATTTGTTCTTTCAATTAGATTTTGCATTGATTTGGAAATGAAGCTGTGTGACAGCTTTTTATTTGATCTCTCCATTCTATGATGATGCTTAGTTTATGAAAAAGGTTTGGTTCAGCATGTCACTAGTGTTGGATGTTAAAAGATATTGATTACACTCATTATTGATATTTCCCCATATTATATGCTTATAGACTTATGGTTTGTATCATGCATTGGACTATTTTCACTGTGCCGAAGGATGCTTGATATTTTATGATTTAGTTTAGTGCTATCAGTACAAAATAACCACCTGGTTATACAGATAAGGAAACTGTTGTTCATATAGGTATTAATTAGGTACAATATTTATTGCCAGTGATTTTTTTTTTTAATAATTCTTTGCATTCCATTCTGTAACTATTTGAAATTATCAAGAGTAAACACACCGAGATGGTGATAAGTGATGTTGATTCAGATTTCACATTTATTTTATTATAACATCCCCTCATATTTTTACTTTCCAAAAGAGGGAACAGAAGGAATGAAGAGGATTGTTATTGTAAGAATCATTTGTCTGTTTCTTTGACTGCCTCGCTAAGGGAAACAAGAGAAAGATAAAAAGGATACATGTGATGATAGTAATATTAACCCTGATCCCTTATTCCAGAGGTTTCTGAAGCATAAGGCTACATTCAGTAGCCAATATAGGATGGACTCCTCTGAAGTATGAAGTTGTTTAACAAGACTGTACTCTGTTTCCTCAACTGACAGTGGTTCAGTCTTGTAAAGATGACTTTTCTCTTGTAATGTAATCTCAAGCAAGCAGATGGATTCCAGTAACACCAAAGATATATAGATATATCTATAATATATATTATAGACTTTTGGATGTTAATGTGCTGAGAGGTGCAACTGTAGGGGATGTCTGATAATTATCTTGTGGAGGCGAAGGTGAAGATTTGTATGGATTTTCAGAAAAGAAGAGAGAATGTTGGGGTGAAGAGGGTGATGAGAGTAAGTGAGCTTGGGAAAGAGACTTGTGTGAGGAAGTACCAGGAGAGACTGAGAACAGAATGCAAAAAGGTTAGAACAAAGGAGGTAAGGGGAGTGGGGGAGGAATGGGACGTATTTAGGGAAGCAGTGATGGCTTGCGCAAAAGATGCTTGTGGCATGAGAAGCGTGGGAGGTGGGTTGATTAGAAAGGGTAGTGAGTGGCGGGATGAAGAAGTAAGATTATTAGTGAAAGAGACGAGAGAGGCATTTGGACGGTTTTTGCAGGGAAAAAATGCAAATGAGTGGGAGATGTATAAAAGAAAGACAGGAGGTCAAGAGAAAGGTGCAAGAGGTGAAAAAGAGGGCAAATGAGAGTTGGGGTGAGAAAGTATCATTAAATTTTAGGGAGAATAAAAAGATGTTTTGGAAGGAGGTAAATAAAGTGCGTAAGACAAGGGAGCAAATGGGAACTTCAGTGAAGGGGGCTAATGGGGAGGTGATAACAAGTAGTGGTGATGTGAGAAGGAGATAGAGTGAGTATTTTGAAGGTTTGTTGAATGTGTTTGATGATATACTGGCAGATATAGGGTGTTTTGGTTGAGGTGGTGTGCAAAGTGAGAGGTTTAGGGAAAATGATTTGGTAAACAGAGAAGAGGTAGTAAAAGCTTTGCGGAAGATGAAAGCCGGCACGGCAGCAGGTTTGGATGGTATTGCAGTGGAATTTATTAAAAAAGAGGGTGACTGTATTGTTGACTGGTTGGTAAGGTTATTTAATGTATGTATGACTCATGGTGAGGTGCGTGAGGATTGGCGGAGTGCGTGCATAGTGCCATTGTACAAAGGCAAAGGGGATAAGAGTGAGTGCTCAAATTACAGAGGTATAAGTTTGTTGAGTATTCCTTGTAAATTATATGGGAGGGTATTGATTGAGAGGGTGAAGGCATGTACAGAGCATCAGATTGGGGAAGAGCAGTGTGGCTTTTTTTTTTTCATACTATTCACCATTTCCCGCATTAGCAAGGTAGCGTTAAGAACAGAGGATTGGGCCTTAGAGGGAATATCCTCACCTGGCCCCCTTCTCTGTTCCTTCTTTTGGAAAATTGAAAAAAAAAAAAAAAAAATGAGAGGGGAGGATTTCCAGCCCCCCGCTCCCTTCCCTTTTAGTCGCCTTCTACGACACGCAGGGAATACGTGGGAAGTATTCTTTCTCCCCTATCCCCAGGGATATATATATATATATATATATATATATATATATATATATATATATATATTTATATATCTTTTTTTTCTTTTTTTCTTTTAAACTATTCGCCATTTCCCGCGTTAGCGAGGTAGCGCTAAGAACAGAGGACTGGGCCTTTTTTGGAATATCCTCACCTGGCCCTCTCTGTTCCTTCTTTTGGAAAATTAAAAAAAAACGAGAGGGGAGGATTTCCAGCCCTCTGCTCCCTCCCCTTTTAGTCGCCTTCTGCGACATGCAGGGAGTACGTGGGAAGTATTCTTAATCCCCTATCCCCAGGGATATATATATATATATATATATATATATATATATATATATACTTAGAAAAGCAAATGGATTTGTATGTAGCATTTATGGATCTGGAGAAGGCATATGATAGAGTTGATAGAGATGCTCTGTGGAAGGTATTATGAATATATGGTGTGGGAGGAAAGTTGTTAGAAGCAGTGAAAAGTTTTTATCGAGGATGTAAGGCATGTGTACGTGTAGGAAGAGAGGAAAGTGATTGGTTCTCAGTGAATGTAGGTTTGCGGCAGGGGTGTGTGATGTCTCCATGGTTGTTTAATTTGTTTATGGATGGGGTTGTTAGGGAGGTAAATGCAAGAGTTTTGGAAAGAGGGGCAAGTATGAAGTCTGTTGGGGATGAGAGAGCTTGGGAAGTGAGTCAGTTGTTGTTCGCTGATGATACAGCGCTGGTGGCTGATTCATGTGAGAAACTGCAGAAGCTGGTGACTGAGTTTGGTAAAGTGTGTGGAAGAAGAAAGTTAAGAGTAAATGTGAATAAGAGCAAGGTTATTAGGTATAGTAGGGTTGAGGGCCAAGTCAATTGGGAGGTGAGTTTGAATGGAGAAAAACTGGAGGATGTGAAGTGTTTTAGATATCTGGGAGTGGATCTGGCAGCGGATGGAACCATGGAAGCGGAAGTGGATCATAGGGTGGGGGAGGGGGCGAAAATTCTGGGGGCCTTGAAGAATGTGTGGAAGTCGAGAACATTATCTCGGAAAGCAAAAATGGGTATGTTTGAAGGAATAGTGGTTCCAACAATGTTGTATGGTTGCGAGGCGTGGGCTATGGATAGAGTTGTGCGCAGGAGGATGGAGGTGCTGGAAATGAGATGTTTGAGGACAATGTGTGGTGTGAGGTGGTTTGATCGAGTAAGTAACGTAAGGGTAAGAGAGATGTGTGGAAATAAAAAGAGCGTGGTTGAGAGAGCAGAAGAGGGTGTTTTGAAATGGTTTGGTCACATGGAGAGGATGAGTGAGGAAAGATTGACCAAGAGGATATACGTGTCGGAGGTGGAGGGAACGAGGAGAAGAGGGAGACCAAATTGGAGGTGGAAAGATGGAGTGAAAAAGATTTTGTGTGATCGGGGCCTGAACATGCAGGAGGGTGAAAGGAGGGCAAGGAATAGAGTGAATTGGAGCGATGTGGTATACCGGGGTTGACGTGCTGTCAGTGGATTGAATCGGGGCATGTAAAGCGTCTGGGGTAAACCATGGAAAGCTGTGTAGGTATGTATATTTGCGTGTGTGGACGTATGTATATACATGTGTATGGGGGTGGGTTGGACCATTTCTTTCGTCTGTTTCCTTGCGCTACCTCGCAAACGCGGGAGACAGCGACAAAGCAAAAAAAAAAAAAAAGATATATATATATATATATATATATATATATATATATATATATATATATATATATATATATTATTTTTTTTTTATTATACTTTGTCGCTGTCTCCCGCGTTTGCGAGGTAGCGCAAGGAATCAGACGAAAGAAATGGCCCAACCCCGCCCCATACACATGTATATACATACGTCCACACACGCAAATATACATACCTACACAGCTTTCCATGGTTTACCCCAGACGCTTTACATGCCCCGATTCAATCCACTGACAGCACGTCAACCCCGGTATACCACATTGCTCCAATTCACTCTATTCCTTGCCCTCCTTTCACCCTCCTGCATGTTCAGGCCCCGATCACACAAAATCTTTTTCACTCCATCTTTCCACCTCCAATTTGGTCTCCCTCTTCTCCTCGTTCCCTCCACCTCCGACACGTATATCCTCTTGGTCAATCTTTCCTCACTCATCCTCTCCATGTGACCAAACCATTTCAAAACACCCTCTTCTGCTCTCTCAACCACGCTCTTTTTATTTCCACACATCTCTCTTACCCTTACGTTACTTACTCGATCAAACCACCTCACACCACACATTGTCCTCAAACATCTCATTTCCAGCACATCCATCCTCCTGCGCACAACTCTATCCATAGTCCACGCCTCGCAACCATACAACATTGTTGGAACCACTATTCCTTCAAACATACCCATTTTTGCTTTCCGAGATGATGTTCTCGACTTCCACACATTCTTCAAGGCTCCCAGAATTTTCGCCCCCTCCCCCACCCTATGATCCACTTCCGCTTCCATGGTTCCATCCGCTGCCAGATCCACTCCCAGATATCTAAAACACTTTACTTCCTCCAGTTTTTCTCCATTCAAACTCACCTCCCAATTGAATTGACCCTCAACCCTACTGTACCTAATAACCTTGCTCTTATTCACATTTACTCTTAACTTTCTTCTTTCACACACTTTACCAAACTCAGTCACCAGCTTCTGCAGTTTCTCACATGAATCAGCCACCAGCGCTGTATCATCAGCGAACAACAACTGACTCACTTCCCAAGCTCTCTCATCCCCACCAGACTTCATACTTGCCCCTCTTTCCAAAACTCTTGCATTCACCTCCCTAACAACCCCATCCATAAACAAATTAAACAACCATGGAGACATCACACACCCCTGCCGCAAACCTACATTCACTGAGAACCAATCACTTTCCTCTCTTCCTACACGTACACATGCCTTACATCCTCGATAAAAACTTTTCACTACTTCTAACAACTTGCCTCCCACACCATATATTCTTAATACCTTCCACAGAGCATCTCTATCAACTCTATCATATGCCTTCTCCAGATCCATTAATGCTACATACAAATCCATATGCTTTTCTAAGTATTTCTCACATACATTCTTCAAAGCAAACACCTGATCCACACATCCTCTACCACTTCTGAAACCACACTGCTCTTCCCCAATCTGATGCTCTGTACATGCCTTCACCCTCTCAATCAATACCCTCCCATATAATTTGCCAGGAATACTCAACAAACTTATACCTCTGTAATTTGAGCACTCACTCTTTTCCCCTTTGCCTTTATACAATGGCACTATGCACGCATTCCGCCAATCCTCAGGCACCTCACCATGAGTCATACATACATTAAATAACCTTACCAACCAGTCAACAATAGAATCACCCCCTTTTTTAATAAATTCCACTGTAATACCATCCAAACCTGCTGCCTTGCCGGCTTTCATCTTCCGCAAAGCTTTTACTACCTCTTCTCTGTTTACCAAATCATTTTCCCTAACCCTCGCACTTTGCACACCACCTCGACCAAAACACCCTATATCTGCCACTCTATCATCAAACACATTCAACAAACCCTCAAAATACTCACTCCATCTCCTTCTCACATCACCACTACTTGTTATCACCTCCCCATTTGCGCCCTTCACTGAAGTTCCCATTTGCTCCCTTGTCTTACACACTTTATTTACCTCCTTCCAGAACATCTTTTTATTCTCCCTAAAATTTAATGATACTCTCTCACCCCAACTCTCATTTGCCCTTTTTTTCACCTCTTGCACCTTTCTCTTGACCTCCTGTCTCTTTCTTTTATACGTCTCCCACTCAATTGCATTTTTTCCCTGCAAAAATCGTCCAAATGCCTCTCTCTTCTCTTTCACTACTACTCTTACTTCTTCATCCCACCACTCACTACCCTTTCTAATCAACCCACCTCCCACTCTTCTCATGCCACAAGCATCTTTTGCACAATCCATCACTGATTCCCTAAATACATCCCATTCCATCCCCACTCGCCTTACTTCCATTGTTCTCACCTTTTTCCATTCTGTACTCAGTCTCTCCTGGTACTTCCTCACACAAGTCTCCTTCCCAAGCTCACTTACTCTCACCACCCTCTTCACCCCAAGATTCACTCTTCTTTTCTGAAAACCCATACAAATCTTCACCTTTGCCTCCACAAAATAATGATCAGACATCCCTCCAGTTGCACCTCTCAGTACATTAACATCCAAAAGTCTCTCTTTCGCGCGCCTGTCAATTAACACGTAATCCAATAACGCTCTCTGGCCATCTCTCCTTCTTACATACGTATACTTATGTATTTTTAAACCAGGTATTCCCAATCATCAGTCCTTTTTCAGCACATAAATCTACAAGCTCTTCACCATTTCCATTTACAACACTGAACACCCCATGTATACCAATTATTCCCTCAACTGCCACATTACTCACCTTTGCATTCAAATCACCCAACACTATAACCCGGTCTCGTGCATCAAAACCACTAACAAACTCATTCAGCTGCTCCCAAAACACTTGCCTCTCATGATCTTTCTTCTCATGCCCAGGTGCATATGCACCAATAATCACCCATCTCTCTCCATCAACTTTCAGTTTTACCCATATTAATCGAGAATTTACTTTCTTACATTCTATCACATACTTCCACAACTCCTGTTTCAGGAGTACTGCTACTCCTTCCCTTGCTCTTGTCCTCTCACTAACCCCTGACTTTACTCCCAAGACATTCCCAAACCACTCTTCCCCTTTACCCTTGAGCTTCGTTTCACTCAGAGCCAAAACATCCAGGTTCCTTTCCTCAAACATACTACCTATCTCTCCTTTTTTCACATCTTGGTTACATCCACACACATTTAGGCACCCCAATCTGAGCCTTCGAGGAGGATGAGCACTCCCCGCGTGACTCCTTCTCCTGTTTCCCATTTTAGAAAGTTTAAAAAAAATACAAGGAGGGGAGGATTTCTGGCCCCCCGCTCCCGTCCCCTCTAGTCACTTTCTACGACACGCGAGGAATACGTGGGAAGTATTCTTTCACCCCTATCCCCAGGGATAATATACATATATATATACACAGATTGGGGAAGAGCAGTGTGGTTTCAGAAGTGGTAGAGGATGTGTGGATCAGGTGTTTGCTTTGAAGAATGTATGTGAGAAATACTTAGAAAAGCAAATGGATTTGTATGTAGCATTTATGGATCTGGAGAAGGCATATGATAGAGTTGATAGAGATGCTCTGTGGAAGGTATTAAGAATATATGGTGTGGGAGGCAAGTTGTTAGAAGCAGTGAAAAGTTTTTATCGAGGATGTAAGGCATGTGTACGTGTAGGAAGAGAGGAAAGTGATTGGTTCTCAGTGAATGTAGGTTTGCGGCAGGGGTGTGTGATGTCTCCATGGTTGTTTAATTTGTTTATGGATGGGGTTGTTAGGGAGGTGAATGCAAGAGTTTTGGAAAGAGGGGCAAGTATGAAGTCTGTTGGGGATGAGAGAGCTTGGGAAGTGAGTCAGTTGTTGTTCGCTAATGATACAGCGTTGGTGGCTGATTCATGTGAGAAACTGCAGAAGCTGGTGACTGAGTTTGGTAAAGTGTGTGAAAGAAGAAAGTTAAGAGTAAATGTGAATAAGAGCAAGGTTATTAGGTACAGTAGGGTTGAGGGTCAAGTCAATTGGGAGGTGAGTTTGAATGGAGAAAAACTGGAGGAAGTAAAGTGTTTTAGATATCTGGGAGTGGATCTGGCAGCAGATGGAACCATGGAAGCGGAAGTGGATCATAGGGTTGGGGAGGGGGCGAAAATTCTGGGAGCCTTGAAGAATGTGTGGAAGTCGAGAACATTATCTCGGAAAGCAAAAATGGGTATGTTTGAAGGAATAGTGGTTCCAGCAATGTTGTATTGTTGCGAGGTAGTGCTAGGAAAAGACAACAAAGGCCCCATTCATTCACACTCAGTCTCTAGCTGTCATGTAATAATGCACCGAAACCACAGCTCCCTTTCCACATCCAGGCCCCACAGAACTTTCCATGGTTTACCCCAGACCTTCACATGCCCTGGTTCAATCTACTGACAGCACGTCAACCCCGGTATACCACATTGCTCCAATTCACTCTATTCCTTGCATGTCTTTCACCCTCCTGCATGTTCAGGCCCAATCACTCAAAATCTTTTTCACTCCATCTTTCCACCTCCAATTTGGTCTCCCACTTCTCCTTGTCTCTCGACCTCTGACACATATATCCTCTTGGTCAATCTTTCCCCACTCATTCTCTCCATGTGACCAAACCATTTCAAAACACCCTCTTCTGCTCTCTCAACCACGCTCTTTTTATTTCCACACATCTCTCTTACCCTTACGTTACTTACTCGATCAAACCACCTCATACCACATATTGTCCTGAGACATCTCATTTCCAGCACATCCACCCTCCTGCGCACAACTCTATCCATAGTCCACGCCTCGCAACCATACAACATTGTTGGAACCACTATTCCTTCAAACATACCCATTTTTACTTTCCAAAAGAGGGAACAGAAAATGAAGAGGATTGTTATTGTAAGAATCATTTGTCTGTTTCTTTGACTGCCTCGCTAAGGGAATACAAGAAAAGATTAAAAAGGATACATGTGATGTTAGTAATAATAACCCTGATCCCTTATTCCAGAGGTTTCTGAAGCATAAGGCTACATTCAGTAGCCAATATAGGATGGACTCCTCTGAAGTATGAAGTTGTTTAACAAGACTGTACTCTGTTTCCTCAACTGACAGTGGTTTCCGGATCTTTGTAAAAGATACTTTTCTCTTGTAATGTAATCTCAAGCAAGCAGATGGATTCCAGTAACACCAAAGATATATAGATATATCTATAATATATATTATAGACTTTTGGATGTTAATGTGTGAGAGGTGCAACTGTAGGGGATGTCTGATAAATTATCTTGTGGAGGCGAAGGTGAAGATTTGTATGGATTTTCAGAAAAGAAGAGAGAATGTTGGGGTGAAGAGGGTGATGAGAGTAAGTGAGCTTGGGAAAGAGACTTGTGTGAGGAAGTACCAGGAGAGACTGAGAACAGAATGCAAAAAGGTTAGAACAAAGGAGGTAAGGGGAGTGGGGAGGAATGGGACGTATTTAGGGAAGCATTGGATGGCTTGCGAAAAGATGCTTGTGGCATGAGAAGCGTGGGAGGTGGGTTGATTAGAAAGGGTAGTGAGTGGCGGGATGAAGAAGTAAGATTATTAGTGAAAGAGAAGAGAGAGGCATTTGGACGGTTTTTGCAGGGAAAAAATGCAATTGAGTGGGAGATGTATAAAAGAAAGAGACAGGAGGTCAAGAGAAAGGTGCAAGAGGTGAAAAAGAGGGCAAATGAGAGTTGGGGTGAGAGAGTATCATTAAATTTCAGGGAGAATAAAAAGATGTTTTGGAAGGAGGTAAATAAAGTGCGTAAGACAAGGGAGCAAATGGGAACTTCAGTGAAGGGGGCTAATGGGGAGGTGATAACAAGTAGTGGTGATGTGAGAAGGAGATGGAGTGAGTATTTTGAAGGTTTGTTGAATGTGTTTGATGATAGAGTGGCAGATATAGGGTGTTTTGGTCGAGGTGGTGTGCAAAGTGAGAGGGTTAGGGAAAATGATTTGGTAAACAGAGAAGAGGTAGTGAAAGCTTTGGGAAGATGAAAGCCGGCAAGGCAGCAGGTTTGGATGGTATTGCAGTGAGATTTATTAAAAAAGGGGGTGACTGTATTGTTGACTGGTTGGTAAGGTTATTTAATGTATGTATGACTCATAGTGAGGCGCCTGAGGATTGGCAGAATGCGTGCATAGTGCCATTGTACAAAGGCAAAGGGGATAAGAGTGAGTGCTCAAATTACAGAGGTATAAGTTTGTTGAGTATTCCTGGTAAATTATATGGGAGGGTATTGATTGAGAGGGTGAAGGCATGTACAGAGCATCAGATTGGGGAAGAGCAGTGTGGTTTCAGAAGTGGTAGAGGATGTGTGGATCAGGTGTTTGCTTTGAAGAATGTATGTGAGAAATACTAAGAAAAGCAAATGGATTTGTATGTAGCATTTATGGATCTGGAGAAGGCATATGATAGAGTTGATAGAGATGCTCTGTGGAAGGTATTAAGAATATATGGTGTGGGAGGAAAGTTGTTAGAAGCAGTGAAAAGTTTTTATCGAGGATGTAAGGCATGTGTACGTGTAGGAAGAGAGGAAAGTGATTGGTTCTCAGTGAATGTAGGTTTGCGGCAGGGGTGTGTGATGTCTCCATGGTTGTTTAATTTGTTTATGGATGGGGTTGTTAGGGAGGTAAATGCAAGAGTTTTGAAAAGAGGGGCAAGTATGAAGTCTGTTGGGGATGAGAGAGCTTGGGAAGTGAGTCAGTTGTTGTTCGCTGATGATACAGCGCTGGTGGCTGATTCATGTGAGAAACTGCAGAAGCTGGTGACTGAGTTTGGTAAAGTGTGTGGAAGAAGAAAGTTAAGAGTAAATGTGAATAAGAGCAAGGTTATTAGGTACAGTAGGGTTGAGGGTCAAGTCAATTGGGAGGTGAGTTTGAATGGAGAAAAACTGGAGGAAGTGAAGTGTTTTAGATATCTGGGAGTGGATCTGGCAGCGGATGGAACCATGGAAGCGGAAGTGGATCATAGGGTGGGGGAGGGGGCGAAAATTCTGGGGGCCTTGAAGAATGTGTGGAAGTCGAGAACATTATCTCGGAAAGCAAAAATGGGTATGTTTGAAGGAATAGTGGTTCCACCAGTGTTGTATGGTTGCGAGGCGTGGGCTATGGATAGAGTTGTGCGCAGGAGGATGGATGTGCTGGAAATGAGATGTTTGAGGACAATGTGTGGTGTGAGGTGGTTTGATCGAGTGAGTAACGTAAGGGTAAGAGAGATGTGTGGAAATAAAAAAAAGCGTGGTTGAGAGAGCAGAAGAGGGTGTTTTTGAAGTGGTATGGGCACTTGGAGAGAATGAGTGAGGAAAGATTGACCAAGAGGATATATGTGTCGGAGGTGGAGGGAACGAGGAGAAGAGGGAGACCAAATTGGAGGTGGAAAGATGGAGTGAAAAAGATTTTGTGTGATCGGGGCCTGAACATGCAGGAGGGTGAAAGGAGGGCAAGGAATAGAGTGAATTGGAGCGATGTGGTATACCGGGGTTGACGTGCTGTCAGTGGATTGAATCGGGGCATGTGAAGCGTCTGGGGTAAACCATGGAAAGCTGTGTAGGTATGTATAGTTGCGTGTGTGGACGTATGTATATACATGTGTATGGGGGGGGTTGGGCCATTTCTTTCGTCTGTTTCCTTGCGCTACCTCGCAAACGCGGGAGACAGCGACAAAGTATAATAAAAATAAAATATACATCTCAATGTATACATATATATACACACACAGACATATACATACATACACATGTACATAATTCATAGTCTGCTTTATTCATTCCCATCGCCACCTCGCCACACATGTAATAACAATTCCCTTCCCCCTCATGTGTGCGCGGTAGCACTAGGAAAAGACAACAAAGGCCCCATTCATTCACACTCAGTCTCTAGCTGTCATGTAATAATGCACCGAAACCACAGCTCCCTTTCCACATCCAGGCCCCACAGAACTTTCCATGGTTTACCCCAGAAGCTTCACATGCCCTGGTTCAATCCATTGACAGCATGTCAACCCCGGGATACATCATTCCAATTCACTCTATTCCTTGCATGTCTTTCACCCTCCTGCATGTTCAGGCCCCAATCACTCAAAATCTTTTTCACTCCATCTTTCCACCTCCAATTTGGTCTCCCACTGCTCCTCGTTTCCTCCACCTCTGACACATATATCCTCTTGGTCAATATTTCCTCACTCATTCTATCCATGTGACCAAACCATTTCAAAACACCCTCTTCTGCTCTCTCAACCACACTCTTTTTATTTCCACACCTCTCTCTTACCCTTACATTACTTACTCGATCAAACCACCTCATACCACATATTGTCCTGAGACATCTCATTTCCAGCACATCCACCCTCTTGCACACAACTCTCTCCATAGCCCACGCCTCGCAACCATACAACAGTGTTGGAACCACTATTCCTTCAAACATACCCATTTTTACTTTCCAAGATAACGTTCTCGACTTCCACACATTCTTCAAGGCTCCCAGAACTTTCGCCCCCTCCCCCACCCTATGATCCACTTCCGCTTCCATGGTTCCATCCGCTGCCAGATCCACTCCCAGATATATAAAATACTTTACTTCCTCCAGTTTTTCTCCATTCACACTTACCTCCCAATTGACTTGACTCTCAACCCTACTGTACCAAATAACCTTGCTCTTATTCACATTTACTCTTGACTTTCTTCTTTCACACACTTTACCAAACTCAGTCACCAGCTTCTGCAGTTTCTCACATGAATCAGCCACCAGCGCTGTATCATCAGCGAACAACAACTGACTCACTTCCCAAGCTCTCTCATCCACAACAGACTTCATACTTGCCTCTCTTTCCAAAACTCTTGCATTCACCTCCCTAACAACCCCATCCATAAACAAATTAAACAACTATGAAGACATCACACACCCCTGCCGCAAACCTATATTCACTGAAAACCAATCACTTTCCTCTCTTCCTACATGTACACATGCCTTACATCTCAATAAAAACTTTTCACTGCTTCTAACAACTTACCTTCCACACCATATATTCTTAATACCTTCCACAGAGCATCTCGGTCAACTCTATCATATGCCTTTTCCAGATCCATAAATGTTACATAGAAATCCATTTGCTTTTCTAAGTATTTCTCACATACATTCTTCAAAGCAAACACCTGATCCACACATCCTGTACCACTTCTGAAACCACACTGCTCTTCCCCAATCTGATGCTCTGTACATGCCTTCACCCTCTCAATCAATACCCTTCCATATAATTTACCAGGAATACTCAACAAACTTATACCTCTGTAATTTGAGCACTCACTCTTATCCCCTTTGCCTTTGTACAATGGCACTATGCAAGCATTCTGCCAATCCTCAGGCACCTCACTATGAATCATACATACATTAAATAACCTTACCAACCAGTCAACAATACAGTCACCCCCTTTTTTAATAAATTCCACTGCAATACCATCCAAACCTGCTGCCTTGCCGGCTTTCATCTTCCGCAAAGCTTTTACTACCTCTTCTCTTTTTACCAAATCATTTTCCCTAACCCTCTCACTTTGCACACCACCTCGACCAAAACACCCTATATCTGCCACTCTATCATCAAACACATTCAACAAACCTTCAAAATACTCACTCCATCTCCTTCTCACATCACCACTATTTGTTATCACCTCCCCATTAGCCCCCTTCACTGAAGTTCCCATTAGCTCCCTTGTCTTACGCACTTTATTTACCCCCTTCCAAAACATCTTTTTATTCTCCCTAAAATTTAATGATACTCTCTCACCCCAACTCTCATTTGCTCTCTTTTTCACCTCTTGCACCTTTCTCTTGACCTCCTTTCTCTTTCTTTTATACATCTCCCACTCATTTGCATTTTTTCCCTGCAAAAATCGTCCAAATGCCTCTCTCTTCTCTTTCACTAATAATCATACTTCTTCATCCCACCACTCACTACCCTTTCTAATCAACACACCTTCCACGCTTCTCATGCCACAAGTATCTTTTGCGCAATCCATCACTGCTTCCCTAAATACATCCCATTCCTCCCCCACTCCCCTTACCTCCTTTGTTCTCACCTTTTTGCATTCTATACTCAGTCTCTCCTGGTACTTCCTCACACAAGTCTCCTTCCCAAGCTCACTTACTCTCACCACTCTCTTCACCCCACCATTCTCTCTTCTTTTCTGAAAACCCCTACAAATCTTCACCTTTGCCTCCAAAAGATAATGATCAGACATCCCTCCAGTTGCACCTCTCAGCACATTAACATCCAAAAGTCTCTCTTTCACGTGCCTATCAATTAACACAAAATCTAATAACGCTCTCTGGCCATCTCTCCTACTTACATACGTATTTTTTTATTTTTATTTATTTTGCTTTGTCGCTGTCTCCCGAGTTAGCGAGGTAGCGTAAGGAAACAGACGAAAGAATGGCCCAACCCGCCCACATACACATGTATATACATACATGTCCACCCATGCACAATATACATACCTATACATCTCAATGTACACATATATATACACACACAGACATATACATATATACACATGTACCTAATTCATACTGTCTGCCTTTATTTGTTCCCATCGCCACCTCGCCACACATGGAATAACAACCCCCTCCCCCCTCATGTGTGCGAGGTAGCGCTAGGAAAAACACCAAAGGCCCCATTCGTTCACACTCAGTCTCTAGCTGTCATGTAATAATGCACCGAAACCACAGCTCCCTTTCCACATCCAGGCCCCACACACTTTGCATGGTTTACCCCAGACGCTTCACATGCCCTGGTTCAATCTACTGACAGCACGTCACGGTATACCACATCGATCCAATTCACTCTATTCCTTTCCCTCCTTTCACCCTCCTGCATGTTCAGGCCCCGATCACTCAAAATCTTTTTCACTCCATCTTTCCACCTCCAATTTGGTCTCCCACTTCTCCTTGTTCCCTCCACCTCTGACACATATATCCTCTTGGTCAATCTTTCCCCACTCATTCTCTCCATGTGACCAAACCATTTCAAAACACCCTCTTCTGCTCTCTCAACCACACTCTTTTTATTTCCACACATCTCTCTCATCCTCACATTACTTACTCGATCAAGCCACCTCACACCACATATTGTCCTCAAACATCTCATTTCCAGCACATCCACCCTCCTGCGCACAACTCTATCCATAGGCCACGCTTCGCAACCATACAACATTGTTGGAACCACTATTCCTTCAAACATAGCCATTTTTGCTTTCCGAGATAATGTTCTCGACTTCCAAACATTCTTCAAGGCTCCCAAAATTTTCGCCCCTCCCCCACCCTATGATTCACTTCCACTTCCATTGTTCCATGCGCTGCCAGATCCACTCCCAGATATCTAAAATAATTTACTTCCTCCAGTTTTTCTCCATTCAAACTTACCTCCCAATTGACTTGACTCTCAACCCTACTGTACCTAATAACCTTACTCTTATTCACATTTACTCTTAACTTTCTTCTTTCACACACTTTACCAAGCTCAGTCACCAGCTTCTGCAGTTTCTCACATGAATCAGCCACCAGCGCTCTATCATCAGCGAACAACAACTGACTCACTTCCCAAGCTCTCTCATCCACAACAGACTTCATACTTGCCTCTCTTTCCAAAACTCTTGCATTCACCTCCCTAACAACCCCATCCATAAACAAATTAAACAACCATGAAGACATCACACACCCCTGCCGCAAACCTACATTCACTGAAAACCAATCACTTTCCTCTCTTCCTACACGTACACATGCCTTACGTCTCAATAAAAACTTTTCACTGCTTCTAACAACTTACCTTCCACACCATATATTCTTAATACCTTCCACAGAGCATCTCTGTCAACTCTATCATATGCCTTTTCCAGATCCATAAATGTTACATAGAAATCCATTTGCTTTTCTAAGTATTTCTCACATACATTCTTCAAAGCAAACACCTGATCCACACATCCTCTACCACTTCTGAAACCACACTGCTCTTCCCCAGTCTGATGCTCTGTACATGCCTTCACCCTCTCAATCAATACCCTCCCATATAATTTACCAGGAATACTCAACAAACCTATACCTCTGTAATTTGAGCACTCACTCTTATCCCCTTTGCCTTTGTACAATGGCACTATGCACGCATTCCGCCAATCCTCAGGCACTTCACCATGAGTCATACATACATTAAATAACCTTACCAACCAGTCAATAATACAGTCACCCCCTTTTTTAATAAATTCCACTGCAATACCATCCAAACCTGCTGCCTTGCCGGCTTTCATCTTCCGCAAAGCTTTTACTACCTCTTCTCTGTTTACCAAATCATTTTCCCTAACCCTCTCACTTTGCACACCACCTCAACCAAAACACCCTATATCTGCCACTCTATCATCAAACACATTCAACAAACCTTCAAAATACTCACTCCATCTCCTTCTCACATCACCACTACTTGTTATCACCTCCCCATTTGCGTCTTTCACTGAAGTTCCCATTTGCTCCCTTGTCTTACGCACTTTATTCACCTCCTTCCAGAACATCTTTTTATTCTCCCTAAAATTTAATGAAACTCTCTCACCCCAACTCTCATTTGCCCTCTTTTTCACCTCTTGCACCTTTCTCTTGACCTCCTGTGCTTGTTACTGCCTTTAAACTTAAATTACTAGTTTTAAACCATGCTTGCAAAGAACATTTTTAATACCTGATCCTTTTAGGCTTTTGCAAGCCTCTGCTTGATTGTGTCTACCAATTCCTCCCTCTTGACTGTGATCTCTTCACGTGTGACTGTTTCACGTAATTTCACCACACCCTCTTGAACTTCTGACTCCCCAGTCAGAACTACTAAGGGTATCAAATTGTCTTCAGCATACTGTAGTTGATTGAGAATCTTGGGGTTGTTCTTGTAGCTACTCTCAGCCTTAATTAAGCCAGCTTCATGCAGAAGTCCAATAAGTTTCAATCTCTCGTGTACCATTCCTTTGCATGCAGCAGCTACAAATACCTCAGTTTGTGTTGATCGAAGTTTGCAATTTTCAGCTCGTTGTTTCTGTTCTTGCATAGCAAACAATCTCTCGATTCCAAAACTTAAACCAACACAAGGTACGTTCTTCTTTTTTGGGTTTGACCCCCCAAAAAAAATATATATATATAAAATGGGAAACAGAAGAAGGAGTCATGCGGGGAGTGCTCCCTTGTATTTTGACTTTCTAAAAGGGGAAACAGAAGAAGGAGTCACGCGGGGAGTGCTCATCCTCCTCGTAGGCTCAGATTGGGGTATCTAAATGTGTGTGGATGTAACCAAAATGAGAAAAAAGGAGAGATAGGTAGTATGTTTGAGGAAAGGAACCTGGATGTTTTGGCTCCGAGTGAAACGAAGCTCAAGGGTAAAGGGGAAGAATGGTTTGGGAATGTCTTGGGAGTAAAGTCAGGGGTTAGTGAGAGGACAAGAGCAAGGGAAGGAGTAGCACTACTCCTGACACAGGAGTTGTGGGAGTATGTGATAGAGTGTAAGAAAGTAAATTCTAGATTGATATGGGTAAAACTGAAAGTTGATGGAGAGAGATGGGTGATTATTGGTGCATATGCACCTGGGCATGAGAAGAAAGATCATGAGAGGCAAGTGTTATGGGAGCAGCTGAATGAGTGTGTTAGTGGTTTTGATGCACAAGACCGGGTTATAGTGATGGGTGATTAGAATGCAAAGGTGAGTAATGTGGCAGTTGAGGGAATAATTGGTGTACATGGGGTGTTCAGTGTTGTAAATGGAAATGGTGAAGAGCTTGTAGATTTATGTGCTGAAAAAGGACTGGTGATTGGGAATACCTGGTTTAAAAAGCGAGATATACATAAGTATACGTATGTATATACTGTGAGGTGAAAAAGAGGGCAAATGAGGGTTGGGGTGAGAGAGTATCATTAAATTTCAGGGAGAATAAAAAGATGTTTTGGAAGGAGGTAAATAAAGTACGTAAGACAAGGGAGCAAATGGGAACTTCAGTGAAGGGGGCAAATGGGGAGGTGATAACAAGTAGTGGTGATGTGAGAAGGAGATGGAGTGAGTATTTTGAAGGTTTGTTGAATGTGTTTGATGATAGAGTGGCAGATGTGGGGTGTCTTGGTCGAGGTGGTATGCAAAGTGAGAGGGTCAAGGAGAATGGTTTGGTAAACAGAGAAGAGGTAGTGAAAGCTTCGCGGAAGATGAAAGCTGGCAAGGCAGCAGATTTGGATGATGTTGCAGTGGGTGACTGTGTTGTTGATTGGTTGGTAAGGATATTCAATGTATGTATGGATCATGGCAAAGTACCTAAAGATTGGCGGAATGCATGCATAGTGCCTTTGTACAAAGGCAAAGTGGATAAAGGTGGGTGTTCAAATTACAGAGGTATAAGTTTGTTGAGTATTCCTGGGAAATTATATGGGAGGGTATTGATTGAGAGGGTAAAGGCATGTACAGAGCATCTGACTGGGGAAGAGCAGTGTGGTTTCAGAAGTGGTACAGGATGTGTGGATCAGGTGTTTGATTTGAAGAATATATGTGAGAAATGCTTAGAAAAACAGATGGATTTGTATGTAGCATTTTTGGATCTGGAGAAGGCATATGATATGGTTGATAGAGATGCTTTATGGAAGGTATTAAGAGTATATGGTGTGAGAGGTAAGTTGCTAGAGGCAGTGAAAAGTTTTTACCATGGATGTAAGGCATGAGTTCAGTTAGGAAGAGAGGAAAGTGATTGGCTCCCAGTGAATGTTGGTTTATGGCAGGGGTGCATGGTCTCCATGGTGGTTTGATTTGTTTATGGATGGGGTTGTTAGGGGGGTGAATGCAAGAGTTTTGGAGAGAGGGGCAAGTTGTGGATGAGAGGGCTTGGGAAGTGAGTCCGTTGTTGTTCGCTGATGATACATCGCTGGTGTCTGATTTGCGTTAGAAACTGCAGAAGCTGGTGACTGAGTTTGGTAGAGTGTGTGAAAGAAGAAAGCAAGAGTAGATGTGAATAAGAGCAAGGTTATTAGGTTCAGTACGGTTGAAGGGCAAGTCAATTGGGAGGCAAGTTTGAAAGGAGAAAAACAGGAGGAAGTGAAGTGTTTTAGGTATCTGGGAGTGGATCTAGCAGCGGATGGAACCATGGAAGCAGAAGTGAGTCACAGGGTTAGGGAGGGGGCAAAGGTTCTGGGAGCATTAAAGAATGTGTAGAAGGCAAGAACGCTATCTCAGAGAGCAAAAATGGGTATGTTTGAAGGAATAGTGGTTCCAACGATGTTATATGGTTGCGAGGCATGGGCTATAGATAGTGTTGTGCAGAGGGGGTGGATGTGTTGGAAATGAGGTGTTTGAGGACAATATGTGGTGTGAGTTGGTTTGATCGAGTAAGTAATGAAAGGTTAAGAGAGATGTGGTAATAAAAAGAGTGTGGTTGAGAGTGCAGAAGAGGGTGTTTTGAAATGGTTTGGACACATGGAGAGAATGAGTGAGGAAAGATTGTCAAAGAGGATATATGTGTCGTAGATGGAGGGAATGAGGAGAAGTGGAAGACCAAATTGGAGGTAGAAGGATGGAGTGAAAAAGATTTTGAGCGATTGGTGCCTGATCATACAGGAGGGGGAAGGGCGTGCAAGGAATAGAGTGAATTGGAACAATGTCATATACCGGGGTCAAAATGCTGTCAATGGATTGAACCAGGGCGTGTGAAGCATCTGGGGTAAACCATGGAAAGTTTCATGGGTCCTGGATGTGGAAAGGGAGTTGTGATTTTGGTGCATAACACATGACAGCTAGAGACTGAGTGTGAACGAATGTGGCCTTTGTTGTCTTTTCCTAGCCCTACCTCGAATGTGTGTGGGGGGGTGTCCCAATTCATGTGTAGTGGGGTGGTGATGATGGGATGGATGAAGGCAGCAAGTATGAATATGTACATGTGTATATATGTATATATCTGTGTATGTATATGTATGTATACGTTGAAATGTATAGGTATGTATATGTGCGTGTGTGGACGTTTATGTATATAAATGTGGATGTGGGTGGGTTGGACCATTATTTCATGTGTTTCCTTGTGCTACCTCGCTAACACGGGAGACAGCAACAGAGCATAATAAATTGATAAATTAATAAATAAATAAGTATATATATATTTATATATATATATATTTTTTATTCATTTTTTATCACACTTAATTGCCATCTCCCTTGTTAGGAAGGTAACGCAAGGAAACAGGCAGGGAATGGCCCAACCCACCTACTTGCACATGTACATACACGAATGCTCACACACACATATATACATACATTTCAATGTATAAATACATACACAGACATATACATACACATATACACATGTACATATTCATACTTGCTGCTTTTCAAACCTTCAACCTTGGCCCCACAAACTTGTAATCATAAGTCCTGCTGTCCCACTGGCTGCTATTCTCAGAGCATTCACATCCAAGAATCTGTCTTTTAAATGCCTCAGGTATTACTTAATCTTGTAATGCTTTCCCATCATATAACCCACTCATGCATGTATACTCATGTATCCCTCTTTTTAAACCAAGTACTACCAATCACCAGTTCTTTTTATGTCATAGCTTAACAAGCTTTTCTTTCTTTTTTTTCTTTTGATGAGTGAGTTTGATTTGGTAAAATACATAAACAGTTCACATTTTTTCTTATCTTTATTATACATATATTTATTTATTTATTATTTATTTATTTTGCTTTGTCGCTGTCTCCCGTGTTGGCGAGGTAGCGCAAGGAAACAGACGAAAGAATGGCCCAACCCACCCACATACACATGTATATACATACATATCCACACACGCAAATATACATACCTATACATCTCAACGTATACATGTATACAAACACACAGACATATACATATATACACGTGTACATAATTCATACTGTCTGCCTTTATTCATTCCCATCGCCACCCCGCCGCTCATGTAATATCAACCCCCTCCCCCCTCATGTGTGCGAGGTAGTGCTAGGAAAAGACAACAAAGGTCCCATTTGTTCACACTCAGTCTCTAGCTGTCATGTAATAATGCACCGAAACCACAGCTCCCTTTCCACATCCAGGCCCCACAGAACTTTCCATGGTTTACCCCAGAAACTTCACATGCCCTTGTTCAATCCATTGACAGCACGTCGGCCCCGGTATACCACATCGTTCCAATTCACTCTATTCCTTGCACGCCTTTCACCCTCCTGCATGTTCAGGCCCCGATCACTCAAAATCTTTTTCACTCCATCTTTCCACCTCCAATTTGGTCTCCCACTTCTCCTTGTTCTCTCGACCTCTGACACATATATCCTCTTGGTCAATCTTACCTCACTCATTCTCTCCATGTGACCAAACCATTTCAAAACACCCTCTTTTGCTCTCTCAACCACACTCTTTTTATTACCACACATCTCTCTTACCCTTACATTACTTACTCAGTCAAACCACCTCACACCATATATTGTCCTCAGACATCTCATTTCCAGCACATCCACCCTCCTGCACACAACTCTATCCATAGCCCATGCCTTGCAACCATACAACATTGTTGGAACCACTATTCCTTCAAACATAGCCATTTTTGCTTTCCGAGATAATGTTCTCAACTTCCACACATTCTTCAACGCTCCCAGAATTTTCACCCCCTCCCCCACCCTATGATTCACTTCCGCTTCCATGGTTCCATCCGCTGCCAAATCCACGCCCAGATATCTAAAACACTTCACTTCCTCCAGTTTTTCTCCATTCAAACTTACCTCCCAATTGACTTGACCCTCAACCCTACTGTACCTAATAACCTTGCTCTTATTCACATTTACTCTCAACCTTCTTCTCCCACACACTTTACCAAACTCATTCACCAGCTTCTGCAGTTTCTCACATGTATCAGCCACCAGCACTGTATCTTCAGCGAACAACAACTGACTCACTTCCCAAGCTCTCTGATCCACAACAGACTGCATACTTGCCCCTCTTTCCAAAACTCTTGCATTCACCTCCCTAACAACCCCATCCATAAACAAATTAAACATCCATGGAGACATCACACACCCCTGCCGCAAACCTACATTCACTGAAAACCAATCACTTTCCTCTCTTCCTACACGTACACATGCCTTACATCCTCGATAAAAACTTTTGACTGCATCTAACAACTTGCCTCTCACACCATATATTCTTAATACCTTCCACAGAGCATCTCTGTCAACTCTATCATATGCCTTCTCCAGATCCATAAATGCTACATACAGATCCATTTGCTTTTCTAAGTATTTCTCACATACATTCTTCAAAGCAAACACCTGATCCAGACATCCTCTACCACTTCTGAAACCACACTGCTCTTCCCCAATCTGATGCTCTTTATTATGCTATACTATATTATACATAATCGCTGTTTCCCACATCAGCGAGGTAGCACCAGGCAACAGACGAAGAATGGCCCATCCATTCATATACACTTATATATATGCATGAATGCTCATGTATGCATATATGCAAACCCATACATATCAACATATACATACATATGCATATCAACATATACATACATATGTATATCAACATACACATACAAATACATACACATACACAGACATATACATATATACACATGTACATATTTATACTTGCATGCCTTCATCCATTCCTGTTGCTACCTTGCCCCACAGGAAACAGCATCGCTACCTCCTGCATCTGCAAGGTAGCGCCAGGAAATCAGACAAAATAGGCCACATTTATTCTCACTCAGTCTCTAGCTGTTATGTGCAATACGCCGAAACCACAGTTCCCTATCCACATTCATTCCTCATAGACCTTTCCATGGCTTACCCCAGAGGCTTCACATGCCCTGGTTCAATCCATTGACAGCATGTCGACCCAGGTAAACTACATCGTTCCAATTCACTCTTGCATTCCTGTCACCATCCTGTATGTTCAGGCCCTGATCACTCAAAACTTTTTGCACTACATCCTTCCACCTCCAATTTAGTTACCCACTTCTCCTTGTTTCCTCCTCCTGTGACACGTATATCCTCTTTGTCAATCTTTCCTCACTCATTCTCTCCATATATCCAAAACATTTCAACACACCCTCTTCTGCTTTCTCAACCACACACTTTTTATTTCCTCACATCTCTCTTACCTTTTCATTACTTAATCAAATCACCTTGCACCACATATTGTCCTCAAACATTTCATTTCAAACACATCCACCCTCCTCCGTGCAACCCTATAGCCCATTCCTCGCACCCATATAACATCGTTGGAACTGCTATTCCTTCAAACATTTTTTACCGAGGGTAGCACGTAAAGCATATACAAATGATTATCTCTAATGTGGTCTTCAAGAGCCATTCAAAATGATTGATGAGAAAGTAGAGAATAACAGTGGGAAAGTACAAAAAATACAGTTGAGCTAGATACGAAATATTTTCATTGTGACTGAAAACTAATATTAAAGAGCTGTGCACTGTTACTAGCAACATTAGAGAAATGAAGATTTTAATTCACGTCACTAGGTACCTTATGCCCACCAGTTGTACCTTCAACTGCCACATTACATACTCTTGCATTTAAAGCACATATCGCTAATAGTCAGTCTCTTGCATAAAGATTGCTGAAACTCACTCACCTCCTCCCAAAGCACTTCCTTCTCATAACTGATTTTTATCCTCATTGATTTGGTGCTCACTCCCTTGTACTTTCACTCATTCTTACAATTCCTTCACTAGAAGTGCTATCCCTCACGCTAACCCCTGACTTTATTCAAAAGACATTCCTAGTGCATTATCCCCTTTACCCTTTAGCTTAATTTCACTCAGAACTTGAACGTCTAGGTTCCTCTCCTCAAACATAGGACCTATCTCTCCCTCATCGTTTCATCTACGTATATCCAGACACCCCAGCCTAAGTCTTCAAGGAAGATGAGCACTCCTTGCTTGGCTCCTTTTTCAACCTGTAAAATTCGAAGTACAAGGAGTATAGGGTTTTCAGGCCCCTTTTAGTTGCCATCTGTGACAGGCAAGGAATACATTGGAAATATTGAGAGTGTAGTCTCATCAAAGATTTTCTTACTCCAAAGGAGTCTACATTTCCCCGCTACTGTAGGTCACTTATCCTTGAGCTGCAGGATCTTTTAGAAGGGTCCTGGATAATACCAAGACCTTTTCATAGAAATTGGTTATTAGCACTAACCAGTATACCGCGTCTGTGTGTGTGTGTGTGTGAGATTACCTATATGCACTAAATGGGAAGGGAGTTTTACACTTGTGGGGCCCCATCTCTTGAACTTTCTCTATTGGCATATAGCCTCTTAAATTAATGTATACTGTCAGCATTAACTGTGTCCTCAGTCGTCTTATTCATCCACCACACATATACTACAAAATACTTTTTTTAACATGTTTCTTACGTAATTTCATGTTATGTCCTCTGGCTGCTCTGTCGTTACATCTCTAAAAGAACTGTTCACCATCCATATTGTTGATCTGCTTTAAAAACTTAAAGGTTGTGATCAGGTCACCCCTCACTTTTCTCTTTCCCAATGTGGGTAAATTTAAAGTGTCCAGCCTGTTCCTCTAACTTAGCTTTCTCATTCTGGTACCATCTTCGTTGCCTTCCCCTGAACTCTTACTTATAGCTTTTTGTGCTTCTTTAGGTATGGTCACCAAATTTGAGAAGCATATTGTAGTTTTGACCTTACGTAGGATGTGAAGAGCTTGCTGAATATTTCCTTGTGTGTGTGTCTGTGTGTATACAGGATATTGCTATTTTTCCTATGAGGAGAAAGGTAATTGAATGGTAATTGTGGTTGGTCCATTAACACATGCACTTACAAGGTATTGAACCCTGCCTGTACTGCCAAGGTGTAAAACCAGCCACCAGGTGTGCTTACATGTTTGTCATGATCAGTATTTGAAGTTGCTTTGCATTTTACATTTATTTGGTCTAAAATTTCTTGTGATATTATTTACACCAAATGATAAGTCTTACTCCCAACATCACCATTACCGGGAGTTTTTTGAGATGCATGCTGTGCTTTTTTGCTGTTGTGTATTAAGTTGTGATAATTATAGCTTAGTGATGCTCTTTTTTGGTCTTGAATATTTTTATATGAATAGGTTTGTAAGCAGTTACTCTTGTTATAGTACACTGTATGCACAAAATAATAAATCTTGGACCAACATTGCTATTACAGTGATTTTTTTTAGATGCATCCTACTACTAGTTTTTAAAGTGCAGGGAGTCCAGTTGAGATCAAGGTGCTGGGAATGGCCAGCTGTGTGTAGGAAGAGTTGACACATGTGTCCGTAGACCTACATCAATTTTTTAGTGAATTTTTAAAGTTTTGGATGTTTACTGAGTCCAGTCTTTACCAAAATAAGTTTTTTGGTTTAAGACATGTATGTTTGAGACATATGTATGCTTGAGACTTGTATATGCTTACGGAATATGTATGCTTGAGACTTATGTATGCTTGATGCATATGTATGCTTTAGACATGTGTATGCTTGAGACTTATGTATGCTAAAGTGTTGCTTGATAAATTTAGTAGAATGATTATCACTATTGGTGTGTAACTTTGAATAGGTTATTTTTTCTGGTATACTTGCATTTATATATTGTTTTAGTTGAAAAATTAAAGGATCTGTAGAGGGAACTACATTTATTATTATAAGTGATAATGGCTGATTTTGCAATTACTTAACTTATTCACGTTTTATATGAAGGTCTGATTGCTGATAATGTAAAATTGGAACATTGACATTTATTTATACATTTTTTGTTCATTTATTAGGAAATGTAGACTGTTTGACTGTTACAATTTGTGTCCACTTTGGCAGCTTAAGCCGTAGAATTATGTGTGTTTGTTCAGCTGAAGAACCTATCAACATAATATTTAGTAAAGAAATTTAGAAATTATGATATTCTGAAACGATTTCTTTCTGATTTAACAAGTACACAGAGTTGTAACCGTGTATGTTATTTCACTTTTGGTAACATTGATTTTTAGCAAGTCTTTTCATAGTATGCAGAGATGTAGTGTTTACAGCAGTAATGCACACTAAAGCCAGTTAAATGGACCTCCTTTGGATGTGCCAGGGAGTTATTTATAATGCTTGAGTTTCTTATTACCTTGTGCATACTTTTCATTTTTAACACAGGACTGCCAGCTTTTTCAGATGAGGCTAATAGGTTTGCTTAAACATAACTACTGTGCTTTGTGAAAGTTGTGGAAAGTAACCTGATAAGAAAATGAATTTGGTATGAATGACATTTAACTGATGAATTATCAATTGACATTTGTGTGAATGTTTTAAGGGATAGCATTTTAGCGGCTTATTGATAGCTAAAGTCAAAAGTCTACCATGCATGTGATAAAGTTGGGACTGCATTTTGGTCATTTTGGTAAGGTGTATGAGGTGCTTCTTCATACCAGTGGAAATCCTTTAGACATGGAGAAAGCATTGCATATTATATGGTACTTTCATAGGAATTGTCTTAAACTTTCACACCACCCACATGTTATGTTCTGACGCCCATCTCAGATCTCTGTATGACCTTACATGGGCTTAGACTGGATCAAATGCCAGCTCTGCATATCACGAGGGCAGGCCATTTCTGTGATAATATAAGTTTTCAGAATATAGCTCCTTAGATATTTACATGGCATGGATTCAATATTGCATGGATATTGTAAATACAGGAGTAAAGGAGCCAGGTTTGATTGTATAGTACATACAGAATGCAATATAAATGTGATAATGATGAATTATGTAAACGTGAAAAGTATGGTATTGGCTGCAGTGATAAGAGTGTTGCTAAGCATGAAATGTCAGAATAGAAACAAGGTGGTGGTATTTTTGATGAATGAATAACAGAGAACGTGGTTATTTGCCTCATAATAGCAGTTGTACACCACTTTAAGTTATTTTGAAGTAATGGTATGTCTGAATTTTGGTAAGAATGGCATCAGCATTATTAATGTTATTGTGATAATCTGGCCTTGATTCATGTGTGAACCAAAAACATCAGTAAGGTGTAGGGGTGAATTTTTTGCTCATTTGTTGATTATGTGATACAGCAAGTTGCTAATATGGTCAGTCTACTTTAGTAAGGTACTTAAAATTAGTATAAGTAAATCTGTATAATTAATCTAGATAGAATAGTCTCATGTTAAGCTTGCTCAGAGCAGATGAGGTAAACCATGAAGGTAATATAAACATAAACTACATAGATTTTTCATTGTACTGTTTCACCAAGCAAACATAAAGGGTCTTAAGGGAAAATTTTAAGGTTGTCACTTTCACCAATGTCTAATTATTTGTGATATCCATAATGCTTTGATCCTTTTTTTTTTTTCCTGGTACTGTATGTACTGAATTATTAGTTGAAAAAAGTGCCTCTTTATGAAACCAGAGGCTTCGCCTTATTGTGTACCTTTGTTGCACTTGAGAAATTTGTTAGAGTTTGATATGTGATACTTTTTGTGGCCTTGTTTATATTCTTATGCTATGTATTATTTGTACATTTATGAAAACAGCTCCAGCTTTTGTTTGAAAAAATTTGAACATGAATTAAAGATTACATTGGCTTTATTTTTATCCTGTAAATGCTGCATATAATTATTATGGGTCTGCATCAAGGATGTGTGATGTCATCATGGTTGTTTTCCCTTTCAACTAGACCTCATGTGGATCTACGTTACCTGATAAAGGATACCTCACGTAAATGTATGACCTGCGCTTTTGCACCAGCAATTGAATTGGTGTCATGGGATGCAGAGCTCCATTACAAGAGTTACAGTCAAATTTATCAGTTACCCTGCAGCCATGGCATTGAGAAGATATTACAGTGGACCACTAAGTGTTGATGAAATTGAGCTACATAGCTACTTAGTGATGAGGGGTATAGCAATTCAGATGATGTATTTGATGATAACATATATGGGTCTGATATCAGAAAAATGGATTTGTTGCAATGTGAACTAAATATGGAACATTTGGTGAACTCTTAGAAATTTTTAATTGTTCATTTTCTGTACTAGTAAGGCATTGTCTGGAACAGCTGACTGTAGTTCTAGAGAAAAGGCCCTTGCTTGGCTCCTTCATTTGTTTCTTCTATCAGAAAGGGGAGGATTTCTTTTCCATGGGACTCTAACTTTGCTCAGGAAGTCCGCTAAGTCTTTTGGATGGGGCTTTAGGTCATTAAGTGTGGTGAAGTTTGTGTCATTGTGATGAGAGTGCAGAGTAATTGAGGAGTATGTTAGTTATAATATCATGACAAGTTATTTGGCATTACTTACATAAATAGTGGTAGTAGAATTCTTTTCATGGTTGACGTAAGATGTAAATGATATCTGCGCTGTGGGATCATAGATCCAGGAAGCTCTTTCCATGTCTTCCATAGCCACAGTATGATTCCACCTACTAGAAAAGGCTGGAAATCCTCTCCTCTCATTTTTTTTTTTTTTTTTCAAAAGAAGGAACAGAGAAGGGGGCCAGGTGAGGATATTCCCTCAGAGGCCCAGTCCTCTGTTCTTAACGCTACCTCGCTAACGCGGGAAATGGCGAATAGTTTGAAAGAAAAAAAGAAAAAATATGTAAGAGGTGAGATAACTTGAGAATAGTCTATATACCTCTTATCTTACAAGATGTTTGATATATACATAGGAATTATTGTAATTATGTAGATATCAGAAGATAAGTGTTTTTTGTACAAAGTAACTTATAATTTATGGTTATAAAAGGAACCAATGCCATCAAAACTCCATATAAAGGAGGTGGTGTCAACACCCTTCAGATTCATGAGAGAAAAAAAAAACGGAAAAAGTTGCACGTGTTGCATCGATTCCAATCCTAGAAGAACAGCATCGAGGCTGCGATGGTGGTGGTGGTGGTGGTGATAGGCGATCATACGCAAAAAACTATAATCCTATGTAATGGCTCTATACCTCGATGTAACTACTGGCTCTCACGTCATCGGCAGAGGCGTGGTGTGGTGTGGGATGGAAATTCACACGTGTTCTCCACAGGCACCCGTCAACACCTGTGTGGATGCATCCTGTTCAGTCAGGGAAAAAGCAAGGAGGGAAAGAAATAATAATAATAAATCTGGCCACCCATTTTCATCTGTTCTCTTCGAAAACCCACCTGAAGGAAAAGAGTTCGTTCAGACGACAGACTCCCAACTAACATACATACACTAGAATCTTTTAGGCTCATCTGAATGCGCTTTGAACGGAAGGAAAAACTGAGCAATACTAAAGGTGATGAAATCCTGATGTAAAGTGATGTTCTGTGAGTCAGTCAGACTCGACGTGACCTGATGACAGGGTAAATAAAGATACACGACCATTAAGGGGATCACAACGTCAAAATACCTTCACTGCGAATCATCTTCGAACTCTCATAACTTTATCTACAATCGCTGTAAATGGCAACGGAAAAGAGAAACATGATGCCAGGAGAGTTAGCGAGGACTCAAGAAAACTGTAAAACCATAAATGTTATGAGAAGAAACTCGACTTACTGTATTTTAAGCAGAGTTTTATACGTAAGTCGGTGAACGAGAAAGAGACAGGTTTGTGGTATGCTATTTGGGAGGCACAGTGCTCAACACTTATCTTGCCAAATATGCTCCCACCATAAGTTAATTTTTTCTGGATAGGTTGAAACCATTATCACTCGTACCTTAGATATTTATTGCTGTATGATATAAATTCATTTCATTAAAGAAACATTTTTTCCTTTTACTTGAAAACTCCAGTTTCTCAGAAAGACTGAATTTCATATGCCTGCTGATCTGCAAGTTTCATCTTTTTCATGCACAGAGTGGTGAAGGAGATGAATGCAAGGACCTCAGAGCAGGAGTCGGTCTGTGGCACACTTGAGTTAGACGGCGAGATGTGAACTAGTTGCTGTTTGCAGGTGATACTTTTCTGGTGTCAGACTCGAGAAAGTAAATCCAGCACCTATTGACTGAGGTTGGGTGATTGTGTAAAAGGAGAAATTTGAGTGTGGAGAAAAGTAAGGTAATAAGGTTCATGAGGGAGGAGAGGCTGGATGGTTTAAGAATGAGTCTGAATTGGGAAGACTGAGAAGAAATGGAGTGCTGTAGGTACCTGGAAGTAAACTTAGAAGTGAATGGAACCTTGGGGACTGAAACGAGTCAAGGTGGGAGAAGCAGGTCAAGGTCCTGGGTATATTGAGGAGTGCATGGAAGGAGAGGACATTGTCTGTTAAGGCAAAAATATGTAAGTTTGAAGTGTAGCATGGATGTGAGTCTTTCTCCATGAATGCTAAAAATGGAAGAGGTTGGACTTGTTGGAAATAGAATGCCTGAAGATGATATATGGTGTGGGATTGGTTGATTGTGTAGGGAATAATGGTGTAAAAAGGAAGTGTGGTAGTAAGAGAGTGTAAGCGAGAGGTGTGGTAGTAGCACATTATAAGTTAGGGACCAACTAGGGTGTGCTACACTTATTTGGACTGAAGGAGATGATCAACAAAGAAAGACTTGGTAACAAGATGTATCACAAGTTAAGGGAGAAGGGGAGAGTAAGGAGAGAGAAGGATGGTGTGAATATGGGTCTGGCATACCATCAGTGTGAGAACATTTTGAAGGTTGAGAGCTTTACATGGGAGAGATGAAGTGGGTCTGGCATACCATCAGTGGGAGAACATTGTGAAGGTTGAGAGGATGATGATGAATAATTTTGATAAGATGTAATCCCATAATCTCTTTTTGGACTGTCTGAAAAGTATTTCTTTCTCTGGACGCAAGCAAGGCTTATGGTCCTGATGGCATTCATCCCCATGTACTGAAAGAGTGTGCCTCTGAACTTGTACCTGTGCTTGCTCGTCTGTTCCATTTCTGCTTAAAAACCAAATCTTTTCCTTTTCTTGGAAACGTGCATTGATACATCCCATCCCTAAGAAGGGTGACTATTCTGGCCCTTCTAACTATCATCCTTTTCTTTATGTTGAAGGCTCCAGTCATAGACGAAAGTCCACTTGAAGGCTGGGCCTTAATTGAAATAAAGAGAAAATTATGAAGCAGGAAAAGAAAAGACAAGGGGAAGTATTTATGAATTTTTGAAGAGGTGGAAGACCTATCTTTTGAAATGTGCCAGGTCATAGTTATTGGGAAAGACATGAGAAGGTAGAGAGTTCCAAAGCTTCTATGTGTAGGGAAAGAAACTTATCAAAAGGGCTTACCCTTGAGTTGCCAACAGTCACACAGTAATCATGTAACGCAGCAGCTTACTGAGTACTGCGTGGTCTAGCTTAGTGGTGAGGGCACACAAGGAGCTAACTCTCGGGAGCAAAAACCAAAGTAATACCTATAGAAGAGGGAAAGTGAACCAACATTGTAGCGTAGGGCAAGGGGGACTAATGTGAAAGTTAGCCTTGGACAGTTTATAAGCTGGATCACTTTTGACTCTATCAAGTAAGGATACAGAGCTAGAAGCACCCCCGTCTTTGAATCCTTCCTCAATTTTCATATCCTTAAACACCTCGAGATCCACTGGTGATATTAATTCCTACCTTACTAATTTTTGGTCATCATCCCTGAAAGATTTTAGTGAGTTGTGTGTAGTTGCCCTTGACATATCTAAGGCTTTTGACAGGATGTGGCATTGGGGTTTCATCTCTAAGCTCCCCTCTTTTGGCTTCCCTCCCTCATTTTACTCCTTCATATCTAGCTTCCTCTCCAACCAATCTGTCTCTGTGGTTGTTGATGGATCAGCTCCCACCTTTACTCCATCAACAGCAATGTCCCGCAAGGTTCTATCCTGTCCCCTAGTACACTTTTTCCTCTTTTTTCAACAATTTCCTCTCCACAAATAATCCAGTGTACTCATACGCTGATGATTCAACACTGCATTCATCCACATCCTTCAATTCTGTTTTCTCCTCTCTCATTTGATCTGCATCTCGTCTTGATACAACTTTCTCATTGAAGTCAGACTTGGACAGGATATCTCAGTTGGGTAGACAAAATCTTGTTAAGTTCAATGCCTCCAAGACTCAGTTTCTACCCATCCCTCTATCAAAGACTCCTCACAACTCTTGCCTTGCCTTTGACAGTTCAGTAATTTCACCTCTTGATTCCATTGACATTCTTGGGAACCCCACATAACAGGAGTAGCTAAGTCTGTCTTTGGGAAACTTGTCCGTGTTTAGATGTCGAAACTTCATCTCTCCTGAACAGTTGCTTTGTTTATACAAGGGACTGATCCATCCTTGTATTAAGTACTGCTCTGACATTTGGGGTGGTTCTAGCTCTGTATCCTTACATGGCAGAGTTGAGTTGAAAGCGATCTGAATAATAAACTGTCCCAGGCTAACTTCCAAACTTGACCTCCTTGCCACATGCCACAATGTTGGTTCACATTCCCACATCTGTAGGTATTACTGTGGTTTTTGCTCCTGTGACTGCTTGTGTACCCTCACCACTAGCTAGACCATGCAATACTTGGCAAGCTGCTATGTCACATGATTATTTTGTATCCATGGACAACTTAAGGGTAGGCCATTTGATACCAGCTTCTTTCCCTACACATCGAAGCTTTAGACCTCTCTACTGTCTCATGTCTTTGGTAATAACTATCACCTGGCACATTTCAAAAGACAGGTCATTCACTTTCTGCAAAATTTGTAAATACCTTCCCTTGCCTTTTCTTTTTCCATCTCATAATTCTCTCATTATTTCAATTTAGGCCTGGCCTTGAGGACTTTTGTTCAAGACAGAAGCCTTCAATATAATAAAAAAATCCCTCTGCTATAACGGTATTCCTCAGTCTCAAAATCCTTGTACGTATCTCCCTCTTTGAGGGGACAGGTGGTGTTAGGAGGGTCAGGGAGGGGACAGGTGGTGCTGGGAAGGTCAGGGATGGGACAGGTGATGTTAAGAGAGTCAGGGAAGGGACAGGTGATGTTGGGAGGGTCAGGGAGGGGACAGGTGGTGTTGGGAAGGTCAGGGAGGGGACAGGCGGTGTTAGAAGGGTCAGGGAGGGGACAGGTGGTGTTGGGAAGGTCAGGAAGGGGACAGGTTGTGTTGGGAGGGTCAGGGAGGGGACAGGTGGTGTTGGGAAGGTCAGGGATGGGACAGGTGGTGTTGGGAGGGTCAGGGAGGGGACAGGTGGTGTTGGGAAGGTCAGGGATGGGACAGGTGGTGTTGGGAGGGTCAGGGAGGGGACAGGTGGTGTAGGGAGAGTCAGGGAGGGGACAGGTGGTATTGGGAGGGTCAGGGAGGGGATAGGTGGTGTTGGGAGGGTCAGGGAGGGGACAGGTGGTGTAAAGAGGGTCAGGGAGGGGACAGGTGGTATTGGAAGGATCAGAGAGGAGACAGGTGGTGTTGGGAGGGGACAGGTGGTGTTAGGAGGGTCAGGGAGGGGACAGGTGGTGTTGGGAGGGTCAGGGAGGGGACAGGTGGTGTTGGGAGGGTCAGGGAGGGGATAGGTGGTGTTGGGAGGGTCAGGAAGGGGACAGGTGGTGTTGGGAGGGTCAGGAGGGGACAGGTGGTATTGGAAGGATCACAAAGGTGACAGGTGGTGTTAGGAGGGGACAGATGGTGTTAGGAGGGTCAGGGAGGGGACAGATGGTGTTGGGAAGTTCAGGGAGGGGATAGGGGGTGTTGGGAAGGTCAGGGAGGGGACAGGTGGTATTGGGAGGGTCGTGGAGGGGACAGGTCGTGTTTGGAGGGTCAGGGAGGGGACAGATGGTGTTGGAAGGGTCAGGGAGGGAACAAGTGGTGTTGGGAGGATCAGGGAGGGGATAGGTGGTGTTGGGAAAGTCAAGGAGGGGACAGGTGGTGTTGGGAAGGTCAGGGAGGGGACAGGTGGTATTGGGAGGGTCAGGGAGGGGACAGGTGGTGTTTGGAGGGTCAGGGAGGGGACAGATGGTGTTGGAAGGGTCAGGGAGGGAACAAGTGGTGTTGGGAGGATCAGGGAGGGGATAGGTGGTGTTGGGAAAGTCAAGGAGGGGACGGGTGGTGTTGGGAAGGTCAGGGAGGGGACAGGTGGTGTTAGAAGGGTCAGGGAGGGGACAGGTGGCATTGGGAGGGTCAGGAAGGGGACAGGTTGTGTTGGGAGGGGACAGGTGGTGTTGGGAGGGTCAGGGCGGGGACAGGTGGTGTAGGGAGAGTCAGGGAGGGGACAGGTGGTGTTGGGAGGGTCAGGAAGGGGACAGGTGTTATTGGGAGGGTCAGGGAGGGGACAGGTGGTGTTGGGAAGGTCAGGGAGGGGACAGGTGGTGTTGGGAGGGTCAGGGAAGGGACAGGTGGTGTAGAGAGGGTCAGGGAGGGGACAGGTGGTGTTGGGAAGGTCAGGGAGGGGACAGGTGGTGTTGGGAAGGTCAGGGAGGGGACAGGTGGTGTTGGGAGGGGACAGGTGGTGTAGAGAGGGTCAGGGAGGGGACAGGTGGTATTGGAAGGATCAGAGAGGAGACAGGTGGTGTTAGGAGGGTCAGGGAGGGGACAGGTGGTGTTGGGAGGGTCAGGGAGGGGACAGGTGGTGTTGGGAGGGTCAGGGAGGGGACAGGTGGTGTTGGGAGGGTCAGGGAGGGGACAGGTGGTGTTGGGAGGGTCAGGAAGGGGACAGGTGGTGTTGGGAGGGTCAGGGAGGGGACAGGTGGTGTAGAGAGGGTCAGGGAGGGGACAGGTGGTGTTGGGAAGGTCAGGGAGGGGACAGGTGGTGTTGGGAAGGTCAGGGAGGGGACAGGTGGTGTTGGGAGGGTCAGGGAGGGGACAGGTGGTGTAGAGAGGGTCAGGGAGAGGACAGGTGGTATTGGAAGGATCAGAGAGGAGACAGGTGGTGTTAGGATCGTCAGTGAGGGGACAGGTGGTGTTGGGAGGGTCAGGGAGGGGACAGATGGTGTTGGGAGGGTCAGGGAGGGGACAGGTGGTATTGGAAGGATCACAAAGGAGACAGGTGGTGTTAGGAGGGGACAGATGGTGTTAGGAGGGTCAGGGAGGGGACAGATGGTGTTGGGAAGTTCAGGGAGGGGACAGGTGGTATTGGAAGGATCACAAAGGAGACAGGTGGTGTTAGGAGGGGACAGATGGTGTTAGGAGGGTCAGGGAGGGGACAGATGGTGTTGGGAAGTTCAGGGAGGGGATAGGGGGTGTTGGGAAGGTGAGGGAGGGGACAGATGGTGTTGGGAGGGTCAGGGAGGGGACAGGTGGTGTTGGGAGGGTCAGGGAGGGGACAGGTGGTGTTGGGAGGGTCAGGGAGGGGACAGGTGGTATTGGGAGGGTCAGGAAGGGGACAGGTGGTGTTGGGAGGGTCAGGGAGGGGACAGGTGGTATTGGAAGGATCACAAAGGAGACAGATGGTGTTAGGAGGGTCAGGGAGGGGACAGATGGTGTTGGGAAGTTCAGGGAGGGGATAGGGGGTGTTGGGAAGGTCAGGGAGGGGACAGGTGGTATTGGGAGGGTCGTGGAGGGGACAGGTGGTGTTTGGAGGGTCAGGGAGGGGACAGATGGTGTTGGAAGGGTCAGGGAGGGAACAAGTGGTGTTGGGAGGGGATAGGTGGTGTTGGGAAAGTCAAGGAGGGGACAGGTGGTGTTGGGAAGGTCAGGGAGGGGACAGGTGGTGTTGGGAGGGTCAGGGAGGGGATAGGTGGTGTTGGGAAAGTCAAGGAGGGGACAGGTGGTGTTGGGAAGGTCAGGGAGGGGACAGGTGATGTTGGGAGGGTCAGGCAGGGGACAGGTGGTGTTTGGAGGGTCATGGAGGGGACAGGTGGTGTTGGGAGGGTCAGGGAGGGGACAGGTGGTGTTTGGAGGGTCAGGGAAGGGACCGGCAGTGATGGGAAAGGAGAGGGTTTGATCAGATGGTAACGTATCATAATACGCCAGAGTCAACACTATATATGACTACTTTTCTTGTATATGTTATAGACCAATCTGTGTGGTAGCGGGAAAAATCTTTTATGTTGTCAGGGGACACAATTGTTAATTAGATTACAGTGTAAAATGTTCCAGATTTTAAATTCGAGAATTCATTTATTGAGCAGGTAATATGGTTTAATGTCGTGCACTGGATTGGATATAATCTTATAGATGAATGATCATATTACACAGTAAAGCACTTCCTCACTCACTCATGTTCAGGAAAATCATCAGATCGCTCACATACGTCATTATATAAGTATGCTTCAGTGTCCTCTTGTAAACTTCACTGTCATCCTACACTGTATTGTATATGATTCACTATCATCCTACACAATATTGTATATGCTCCACTATCATCCTACACAATATTGTATGTGCTTCACTATCATCCTACACAATATTGTATGTGCTTCACTATCATCCTACACAATATTGTATGTGCTTCACTATCATCCTACACAATATTGTATATGCTCCACTATCATCCTACACAATATTGTATGTGCTTCACTATCATCCTACACAATATTGTATATGCTCCACTATCATCCTACACAATATTGTATGTGCTTCACTATCATCCTACACAATATTGTATATGCTTCACTATCATCCTACACAATATTGTATGTGCTTCACTATCATCCTACACAATATTGTATGTGCTTCACTATCATCCTACACAATATTGTATGTGCTTCACTATCATCCTACACAATATTGTATGTGCTTCACTATCATCCTACACAATATTGTATATGCTTCACTATCATCCTACACAATATTGTATATGCTTCACTATCATCCTACACAATATTGTATGTGCTTCACTATCATCCTACACAATATTGTATATGCTTCACTATCATCCTACACAATATTGTATGTGCTTCACTATCATCCTACACAATATTGTATATGATTCACTATCATCCTACACAATATTGTATGTGCTTCACTTTCATCCTACACAATATTGTATGTGCTTCACTATCATCCTACACAATATTGTATGTGCTTCACTATCATCCTACACAATATTGTATATGGCTTCACTATCATCCTACACAATATTGCATGTTTCACTATCATCCTACACAATATTGTATATGCTTCACTATCATCCTACATGATATTGTATATGATTCACTATCATCCTACACAATATTGTATATGCTTCACTATCATCCTACATGATATTGTATATGATTCACTATCATCCTACACAATATTGTATGTGCTTCACTGTCATCCTACATGATATTGTATATGATTCACTATCATCCTACACAATATTGTATGTGCTTCACTATCATCCTACACAATATTGTATGTGCTTCACTGTCATCCTACACAATATTGTATGTGCTTCACTATCATCCTACACAATATTGTATATGCTTCACTACCATCCTCAATATTGTTTATGCTCCACTATCATCCTACACAATATTGTATGTGCTTCACTATCATCCTACATGATATTGTATATGATTCACTATCATCCTACACAATATTGTATGTGCTTCACTATCATCCTACACAATATTGTATGTGCTTCACTGTCATCCTACACAATATTGTATGTGCTTCACTATCATCCTACACAATATTGTATGTGCTTCACTATCATCCTACACAATATTGTATGTGCTTCACTGTCATCCTACACAATATTGTATATGCTTCACTATCATCCTACACAATATTGTATGTGCTCCACTATCATCCTACACAATATTGTATATGCTTCACTATCATCCTACACAATATTGTATGTGCTTCACTATCATCCTACACAATATTGTATATGCTTCACTACCATCCTCAATATTGTATATGCTCCACTATCATCCTACACAATATTGTATGTGCTTCACTATCATCCTACATGATATTGTATATGATTCACTATCATCCTACACAATATTGTATGTGCTTCACTATCATCCTACACAATATTGTATGTGCTTCACTGTCATCTTACACAATATTGTATGTGCTTCACTATCATCCTACACAATATTGTATGTGCTTCACTGTCATCCTACACAATATTGTATGTGCTTCACTGTCATCCTACACAATATTGTATATGCTTCACTATCATCCTACACAATATTGTATGTGCTCCACTATCATCCTACACAATATTGTATATGCTTCACTATCATCCTACACAATATTGTATATGCTTCACTATCATCCTACACAATATTGTATATGCTCCACTATCATCCTACACAATATTGTATGTGCTTCACTGTCATCCTACACAATATTGTATGTGCTTCACTATCATCCTACACAATATTGTATATGCTTCACTATCATCCTACACAATATTGTATATGCTTCACTATCATCCTACACAATATTGTATATGATTCACTATCATCCTACACAATATTGTATATGCTCCACTATCATCCTACACAATATTGTATATGCTTCACTATCATCCTACACAATATTGTATATGCTTCACTATCATCCTACACAATATTGTATGTGCTTCACTGTCATCCTGCACAATATTGTATATGCTTCACTATCATCCTACACAATATTGCATGTTTCACTATCATCATACACAATATTGTATATGCTTCACTATCATCCTACATGATATTGTATATGATTCACTATCATCCTACATGATATTGTATATGATTCACTATCATCCTACACAATATTGTATATGCTTCACTATCATCCTACATGATATTGTATATGATTCACTATCATCCTACACAATATTGTATGTGCTTCACTGTCATCCTACACAATATTGTATGTGCTTCACTATCATCCTACACAATATTGCATGTTTCACTATCATCCTACACAATATTGTATATGCTTCACTATCATCCTACATGATATTGTGTATGATTCACTATCATCCTACACAGTATTGTATATGCTTCACTATCATCCTACACAATATTGTATGTGCTTCACTGTCATCCTACACAATATTGTATATGCTTCACTGTCATCCTACACAATATTGTATATGCTTCACTATCATCCTACACAATATTGCATGTTTCACTATCATCCTACACAATATTGTATATGCTTCACTATTATCCTACACAATATTGTATGTGCTTCACTGTCATCCTACACAATATTGTATATGCTTCACTATCATCCTACACAATATTGCATGTTTCACTATCATCCTACACAATATTGTATATGCTTCACTATCATCCTACACAATATTGTATATGATTCACTATCATCCTACATGATATTGTATATGATTCACTATCATCCTACACAATATTGTATATGCTTCACTATCATCCTACATGATATTGTATATGCTTCACTGTCATCCTGCACAATATTGTATATGCTTCACTATCATCCTACATGATATTGTATATGATTCACTATCATCCTACACAATATTGTATATGCTTCACTATCATCCTACATGATATTGTATATGATTCTCTATCATCCTACACAATATTGTATATGCTTCACTATCATCCTACATGATATTGTATATGCTTCACTATCATCCTGCACAATATTGTATATGCTTCACTATCATCCTACATGATATTGTATATGATTCACTATCATCCTACACAATATTGTATATGCTTCACTATCATCCTACATGATATTGTATATGCTTCACTATTATCCTACACAATATTGTATGTGCTTCACTGTCATCCTACACAATATTGTATATGCTTCACTATCATCCTACACAATATTGCATGTTTCACTATCATCCTACACAATATTGTATATGCTTCACTATCATCCTACACAATATTGTATATGCTTCACTATCATCCTACATGATATTGTATATGATTCACTATCATCCTACACAATATTGCATATGCTTCACTATCATCCTACACAATATTGTATATGCTTCACTATCATCCTGCACAATACTATATATGCTTCACTGTCATCCTACACAATATTGTATATGCTTCACTATCATCCTGCACAATACTATATATGCTTCACTGTCATCCTACACAATATTGTATGCTTCACAATCATCCTATACAATATTGTATATGCTTCATTATCATCCTACACAATACTATATATGCTTCACCATCATCCTACATGATATTGTATATGATTCACTATCATCCTACACAATATTGTATATGCTTCAGTATCATCCTACATAATATTGTATATGCTTCAGTATCTTATGTCAGAGGTGGAAGGAACAAGGTGAAGTGAGAGACCAAACTGGGGATGGAACGATGGAGTGAAAAAGATTTTGAGCGACTGCAGCTTGAACATGCAGAAGGGTGAAGGGCATGCACAGAATATAGTATATTGAAACGATGTTGTATACTGGGGATGATATGCTGTCAGTGGACTGAACCAGGGCATGTGAAGCATCTGGGATAACCATGGGAAGGTGTGTGTGGGGCCTGGATATAGATAGGGAGCTGTGGCTTCAGTCGGTGCATTACACATGACAGCTAGAGACTGAGTGTGAATGAATGTGGCCATTTTGTCTGTTTTACTGGCGCTACCTCGCTGCACACACACACACACACACACACACATATATATATATATATATATATATATATATATATATATATATATATATATATATGTATATGTGTGTGTGTGTGTGTGTGTTTGTGAGTGGATGGGTTTGTCTTTTCTGTTTTCTGACACTATCTTGCTAATGCAGGAAACAGCGATGAAGTATGATATATATATATATATATATATATATATATATATATATATATATATATATTATACTTTTTTTTTTTTTATTATACTTGGTCGCTGTCTCCCGCGTTTGCGAGGTAGCGCAAGGAAACAGACGAAAGAAATGGCGCAACCCCCCCCCATACACATGTATATACATACGTCCACACATGCAAATATACATACCTACACAGCTTTCCATGGTTTACCCCAGACGCTTCACATGCCTTGATTCAATCCACTGACAGCACGTCAACCCCGGTATACCACATCGCTCCAATTCACTCTATTCCTTGCCCTCCTTTCACCCTCCTGCATGTTCAGGCCCCGATCACACAAAATCTTTTTCACTCCATCTTTCCACCTCCAATTTGGTCTCCCTCTTCTCCTCGCTCCCTCCACCTCCGACACATATATCCTCTTGGTCAATCTTTCTTCACTCATTCTCTCCATGTGCCCAAACCACTTCAAAACACCCTCTTCTGCTCTCTCAACCACGCTCTTTTTATTTCCACACATCTCTCTTACCCTTACGTTACTCACTCGATCAAACCACCTCACACCACACATTGTCCTCAAACATCTCATTTCCAGCACATCCATCCTCCTGCGCACAACTCTATCCATAGCCCATGCCTCGCAACCATACAACATTGTTGGAACCACTATTCCTTCAAACATACCCATTTTTGCTTTCCGAGATAATGTTCTCGACTTCCACACATTCTTCAAGGCCCCCAGAATTTTCGCCCCCTCCCCCACCCTATGATCCACTTCCGCTTCCATGGTTCCATCCGCTGCCAGATCCACTCCCAGATATCTAAAACACTTCACTTCCTCCAGCCTCTCACCATTCAAACTCACCTCCCAATTGACTTGACCCTCAACCCTACTGTACCTAATAACCTTGCTCTTATTCACATTTACTCTTAACTTTCTTCTTCCACACACTTTACCAAACTCAGTCACCAGCTTCTGCAGTTTCTCACATGAATCAGCCACCAGCGCTGTATCATCAGCGAACAACAACTGACTCACTTCCCAAGCTCTCTCATCCCCAACAGACTTCATACTTGCCCCTCTTTCCAAAACTCTTGCATTTACCTCCCTAACAACCCCATCCATAAACAAATTAAACAACCATGGAGACATCACACACCCCTGCCGCAAACCTACATTCACCGAGAACCAATCACTCTCCTCTCTTCCTACACGTACACATGCCTTACATCCTCGATAAAAACTTTTCACTGCTTCTAACAACTTTCCTCCCACACCATATATTCTTAATACCTTCCAAAGAGCATCTCTATCAACTCTATCATATGCCATCTCCAGATCCATAAATGCTACATACAAATCCATTTGCTTTTCTAAGTATTTCTCACATACATTCTTCAAAGCAAACACCTGATCCACACATCCTCTACCACTTCTGAAACCACACTGCTCTTCCCCAATCTGATGCTCTGTACATGCCTTCACCCTCTCAATCAATACCCTCCCATATAATTTACCAGGAATACTCAACAAACTTATACCTCTGTAATTTGAGCACTCACTCTTATCCCCTTTGCCTTTGTACAATGGCACTATGCACGCATTCCGCCAATCCTCAGGCACCTCACCATGAGTCATACATACATTAAATAACCTTACCAACCAGTCAACAATACAGTCACCCCCTTTTTTAATAAATTCCACTGCAATACCATCCAAACCTGCTGCCTTGCCGGCTTTCATCTTCCGCAAAGCTTTCACTACCTCTTTTCTGTTTACCAAATCATTTTCCCCAACCCTCTCACTTTGCACACCACCTCGACCAAAACACCCTATATCTGCCACTCTATCATCAAACACATTCAACAAACCTTCAAAATACTCCATCTCCTTCTCACATCACCACTACTTGTTATCACCTCCCCATATATATATATATATATATATATATATATATATATATATATATATATATATATATAGATATATATATATATATATATATATATATATATATATATATATATATATATATATATATATAGATATATATATATATATATATATATATATATATATATATATATATATATATATATATATATATATATATATACATATATATATTCCTATGAGTCCACAGGGAAAATGAAACACGATAAGTTCCCAAGTGCACTCTCATGTAATAATCACATCATCAAGAGAGACACAAGAGAGAAATATAACAGTCAGTTGATATATATATATATATATATATATATATATATATATATATATATATATATATATATATATATATATATATATATATATATATTGGTCACATGGAGAGAATGAGTGAGGAAAGATTGACCAAGAGGATATATGTGTCGGAGGTGGAGGGAACGAGGAGAAGAGGGAGACCAAATTGGAGGTGGAAAGATGGAGTGAAAAAGATTTTGTGTGATCGGGGCCTGAACATGCAGGAGGGTGAAAGGAGGGCAAAGAATAGAGTGAATTGGAGCGATGTGGTATACCGGGGTTGACGTGCTGTCAGTGGATTGAATCAAGGCATGTGAAGCGTCTGGGGTAAACCATGGAAAGCTGTGTAGGTATGTATATTTGCGTGTGTGGACGTATGTATATACATGTGTATGGGGGGGGTTGGGCCATTTCTTTCGTCTGTTTCCTTGCACTACCTCGCAAACGCGGGAGACAGCGACAAAGTATAATAAAAAAAAAATAATAATATATATATATATATATATATATATATATATATATGTTTTAGATATCTGGGGGTGGATCTGGCAGCGGATGGGACCATGGAAGTGGAAGTGGATCATAGGGTGGGGAGGGGGTGAAAATTCTGGGAGCCTTGAAGAATGTGTGGAAGTCGAGAACATTATCTCGGAAAGCAAAAATGGGTATGTTTGAAGGAATAGTGGTTCCAACAATGTTGTATGGTTGCGAGGCGTGGGCTATGGATAGAGTTGTGCGCAGGAGGATGGATGTGCTGGAAATGAGATGTTTGAGGACAATGTGTGGTGTGAGGTGGTTTGATTGAGTAAGTAATGTAAGGGTAAGAGAGATGTGTGGAAATAAAAAGAGCGTGGTTGAGAGAGCAGAAGAGGGTGTTTTGAAATGGTTTGGGCACATGGAGAGAATGATTGAGGAAAGATTGACCAAGAGGATATATGTGTCGGAGGTGGAGGGAACGAGGAGAAGAGGGAGACCAAATTGGAGGTGGAAAGATGGAGTGAAAAAGATTTTGTGTGATCGGGGCCTGAACATGCAGGAGGGTGAAAGGAGGGCAAGGAATAGAGTGAATTGGAGCGATGTGGTATACCGGGGTTGACGTGCTGTCAGTGGATTGAATCAGGGCATGTGGGGCGTCTGGGGTAAACCATGGAAAGCTGTGTAGGTATGTATATTTGCGTGTGTGGACGTGTGTATATACATGTGTATGGGGGTGGGTTGGGTCATTTCTTTCGTCTGTTTCCTTGCGCTACCTCGCAAACGCGGGAGACAGCGACAAAGCAAAAAAAAAAAAAATATATATATATATATATATATATATATATATATATATATATATATATTTCCTCGCGTGTCGTAGAGGGCGACTGGGGGGACGGGAGCAGGGGGCCAGAAATCCTCCCCTCCTTGTATTTTTTAACTTTCTAAAATGGGAAACAGGAGAAGGAGTCATGCGGGGAGTGCTCATCCTCCTCGAAGGCTCAGACTGGGGTGTCTAAATGTGTGTGGATGTAACCAAGATGTGAAAAAAGGAGAGATAGGTAGTATGTTTGAGGAAAGGAACCTGGATGTTTTGGCTCTGAGTGAAACGAAGCTCAAGGGTAAAGGGAAGAGTGGTTTGGGAATGTCTTGGGAGTTAAGTCAGGGGTTAGTGAGAGGACAAGAGCAAGGGAAGGAGTAGCAGTACTCCTGAAACAGGAGTTGTGGGAGTATGTGATAGAATGTAAGAAAGTAAATTCTCGATTAATATGGGTAAAACTGAAAGTTGATGGAGAGAGATGGGTGATTATTGGTGCATATGCACCTGGGCATGAGAAGAAAGATCATGAGAGGCAAGTGTTTTGGGAGCAGCTGAATGAGTGTGTTAGTGGTTTTGATGCACGAGACCAGGTTATAGTGATGGGTGCTTTGAATGCAAAGGTGAGTAATGTGGCAGTTGAGGGAATAATTGGTATACATGGGGTGTTCAGTGTTGTAAATGGAAATGGTGACGAGCTTGTAGATTTATGTGCTGAAAAAGGACTGGTGATTGGGAATACCTGGTTTAAAAAGCGAGATATACATAAGTATACGTATGTAAGTGGTTTCAGAAGTGGTAGAGGATGTGTGGATCAGGTGTTTGCTTTGAAGAATGTATGTGAGAAATACTTAGAAAAGCAAATGGATTTGTATGTAGCATTTATGGATCTGGAGAAGGCATATGATAGAGTTGATAGAGATGCTCTGTGGAAGGTATTAAGAATATATGGTGTGGGAGGCAAGTTGTTAGAAGCAGTGAAAAGTTTTTATCGAGGATGTAAGGCATGTGTACGTGTAGGAAGAGAGGAAAGTGATTGGTTCTCAGTGAATGTAGGTTTGCGGCAGGGGTGTGTGATGTCTCCATGGTTGTTTAATTTGTTTATGGATGGGGTTGTTAGGGAGGTAAATGCAAGAGTTTTGGAAAGAGGGGCAAGTATGAAGTCTGTTGGGGATGAGAGAGCTTGGGAAGTGAGTCAGTTGTTGTTCGCTGATGATACAGCGCTGGTGGCGGATTCATGTGAGAAACTGCAGAAGCTGGTGACGGAGTTTGGTAAAGTGTGTGGAAGAAGAAAGTTAAGAGTGAATGTCAATAAGAGCAAGGTTATTAGGTACAGTAGGGTTGAGGGTCAAGTCAATTGGGAGGTGAGTTTGAATGGTGAGAGGCTGGAGGAAGTGAAGTGTTTTAGATATCTGGGAGTGGATCTGTCAGCGGATGGAACCATGGAAGCGGAAGTGGATCATAGGGTGGGGGAGGGGGCGAAAATTTTGGGAGCCTTGAAAAATGTGTGGAAGTCGAGAACATTATCCCGGAAAGCAAAAATGGGTATGTTTGAAGGAATAGTGGTTCCAACAATGTTGTATGGTTGCGAGGCGTGGGCTATGGATAGAGTTGTGCGCAGGAGGATGGATGTGCTGGAAATGAGATGTTTGAGGACAATGTGTGGTGTGAGGTGGTTTGATCGAGTAAGTAACGTAAGGGTAAGAGGGATGTGTGGAAATAAAAAGAGCGTGGTTGAGAGAGCAGAAGAGGGTGTTTTGAAGTGGTTTGGGCACATGGAGAGAATGAGTGAGGAAAGATTGACCAAGAGGATATATGTGTCGGAGGTGGAGGGAACGAGGAGAAGAGGGAGACCAAATTGGAGGTGGAAAGATGGAGTGAAAAGGATTTTGTGTGATCGGGGCCTGAACATGCAGGAGGGTGAAAGGAGGGCAAGGAATAGAGTGAATTGGAGCGATGTGGTATACCGGGGTTGACGTGCTGTCAGTGGATTGAATCAAGGCATGTGAAGCGTCTGGGGTAAACCATGGAAAGCTGTGTAGGTATGTATATTGCGTGTGTGGACGTGTGTATGTACATGTGTATGGGGGGGGTTGGGCCATTTCTTTCGTCTGTTTCCTTGCGCTACCTCGCAAACGCGGGAGACAGCGACAAAGTATAAAAAAAAAAAAAAAAAAAACGTATGTAAGTAGGAGAGATGGCCAGAGAGCGTTATTGGATTACGTGTTAATTGACAGGCGCGCGAAAGAGAGACTTTTGGATGTTAATGTGCTCAGAGGTGCAACTGGAGGGATGTCTGATCATTATCTTGTGGAGGCTAAGGTGAAGATTTGTATGGGTTTTCAGAAAAGAAGAGTGAATGTTGGGGTGAAGAGGGTGGTGAGAGTAAGTGAGCTTGGGAAGGAGACTTGTGTGAGGAAGTACCAGGAGAGACTGAGTACAGAATGGAAAAAGGTGAGAACAATGGAAGTAAGGGGAGTGGGGGAGGAATGAGATGTATTTAGGGAATCAGTGATGGATTGCGCAAAAGATGCTTGTGGCATGAGAAGAGTGGGAGGTGGGTTGATTAGAAAGGGTAGTGAGTGGTGGGATGAAGAAGTGAGAGAGAAGAGAGAGGCATTTGGACGATTTTTGCAGGGAAAAAATGCAATTGAGTGGGAGATGTGTAAAAGAAAGAGACAGGAGGTCAAGAGAAAGGTGCAAGAGGTGAAAAAGAGGGCAAATGAGAGTTGGGGTGAGAGAGTATCATTAAATTTTAGGGAGAATAAAAAGATGTTCTGGAAGGAGGTAAATAAAGTGCGTAAGACAAGGGAGCAAATGGGAACTTCAGTGAAGGGCGCAAATGGGGAGGTGATAACAAGTAGTGGTGATGTGAGAAGGGGATGGAGTGAGTATTTTGAAGGTTTGTTGAATGTGTTTGATGATAGAGTGGCAGATATAGGGTGTTTTGGTCGAGGTGGTGTGCAAAGTGAGAGGGTTAGGGAAAATGATTTGGTAAACAGAGAAGAGGTAGTAAAAGCTTTGCAGAAGATGAAAGCCGGCAAGGCAGCAGGTTTGGATGGTATTGCAGTGGAATTTATTAAAAAAGGGGGTGACTGTATTGTTGACTGGTTGGTAAGGTTATTTAATGTATGTATGACTCGTGGTGAGGTGCCTGAGGATTGGTGGAATGTATACATAGTGCCATTGTACAAAAAAAAGGCAAAGGGGATAAGAGTGAGTACTCAAATTACAGAGGTATAAGTTTGTTGAGTATTCCTGATAAATTATATGGGAGGGTACTGATTGAGAGGGTCCAGGCATGTACAGAGCATCAGATTGGGGAAGAGCAGCGTGGTTTCAGAAGTGGTAGAGGATGTATGGATCAGGTGTTTGCTTTGAAGAATGTATGTGAGAAATACTTAGAAAAGCAAATGGATTTGTATGTAGCATTTATGGATCTGGAGAAGGCATATGATAGAGTTGATAGAGATGCTCTGTGGAAGGTATTAAGAATATATGGTGTGGGAGGCAAGTTGTTAGAAGCAGTGAAAAGTTTTTATCGAGGATGTAAGGCATGTGTACGTGTAGGAAGAGAGGAAAGTGATTGGTTCTCAGTGAATGTAGGTTTGCGGCAGGGGTGTGTGATGTCTCCATGGTTGTTTAATTTGTTTATGGATGGGGTTGTTAGGGAGGTGAATGCAAGAGTTTTGGAAAGAGGGGCAAGTTTGAAGTCTGTTGTGGATGAGAGAGCTTGGGAAGTGAGTCAGTTGTTGTTCGCTGATGATACAGCGCTGGTGGCTGATTCATGTGAGAAACTGCAGAAGCTGGTGACTGAGTTTGGTAAAGTGTGTGAAAGAAGAAAGTTAAGAGTAAATGTGAATAAGAGCAAGGTTATTAGGTACAGTAGGGTTGAGGGTCAAGTCAATTGGGAGGTAAGTTTGAATGGAGAAAAACTGGAGGAAGTAAAGTGTTTTAGATATCTGGGAGTGGATCTGGCAGCGGATGGAACCATGGAAGCGGAAGTGGATCATAGGGTGGGGGAGGGGGCGAAAATCCTGGGAGCCTTGAAGAATGTGTGGAAGTCGAGAACATTATCTCGGAAAGCAAAAATGGGTATGTTTGAAGGAATAGTGGTTCCAACAATGTCGTATGGTTGCATGGCTTGGGCTATGGATAGGGTTGTGCGCAGGAGGGTGGATGTGCTGGAAATAAGATGTTTGAGGACAATGTGTGGTGTGAGGTGGTTTGATCGAGTAAGTAATGAAAGGGTAAGAGAGATGTGTGGAAATAAAAAGAGCGTGGTTGAGAGAGCAGAAGAGGGTGTTTTGAAATGGTTTGGGCACATGGAGAGAATGAGTGAGGAAAGATTGACCAAGAGGATATATGTGTCGGAGGTGGAGGGAACGAGGAGAAGAGGGAGACCAAATTGGAGGTGGAAGGATGGAGTGAAAAAGATTTTGTGTGATCGGGGCCTGAACATGCAGGAGGGTGAAAGGAGGGCAAGGAATAGAGTGAATTGGATCGATGTGGTATACCGGGGTTGACGTGCTGTCAATGGATTGAATCAGGGCATGTGAAGCATCTGGGGTAAACCATGGAAAGCTGTGTAGGTATGTATATTTGCGTGTGTGGACGTGTATGTATATACATGAGTATGGGGGTGGGTTGGGCCATTTCTTTCGTCTGTTTCCTTGCGCTACCTCGCAAACGTGGGAGACAGCGACAAAGCAAAAAAAAAACAAAAAATATATATATATATATATATATATATATATATATATATATATATATATATATATATATATATATATATATATATATATATATGATTGAATACAACACCATATTTAGGGTTATTAATATTTCTAATGTTCACAAATTTTCTCAGTAATATTCTACCATTAGGTGACTGCTCAAACACCAGTTGTCCGTAGTCTATCATTTGATAAATTCAAGCTTTGGCCTCCACAGAAGCATCATCAGGAATGTACAAAAAGAGAAAAATGCTGCATCACAAAACTTGGTTAAGCAAAGTAAAGCAAAAACAAAATATAGAAACAATCAGAAAAACACAGCACATAGAAGTAAGAGAAACATTAAACAAATTAACAATTGCATAAAGGGTAGTACAATATGAATACAACATACAGTGGAAACGGAAAAATAGAAAACTTGCAGTCTAGGTAAAACACACAAGAACAATATTACGCAAAGTCCATTACTAAATACACTACGTAGAGCCAAGCGAAACTGTTATTGTTTGTATGTCGAGCTGAGGTCATGTTCTCTCTGACCTTTATAACATTGGACCGTGTTCCTGACGCTCAGCAGTTGCGTACTCGGTAGCTTGTGGCGGGTCAATGATGTGCCCCATTCGTCTACGTTCTATTGGCAGGTCATCAAAGAAGTGTATGGCGGTGGTCATGTTTGTCTGCATGCTAATGACAGGGGCTTTCTCTCTAAATGTGAATGGCTTCTACCATATGTAGTCTTCAGCGATCACTGCATCTAGTAATGACTGGTGTTACTCACTATAATCTCCCTTGTTAGTCTTGTACTGTGTTAGACAGCTTGTACTGTGTCAGGCAACTTGTACTATGTCAGACTGCTCATACTGTGTCAGACAATATGTACTGTCAGACTGCTCGTATTGTGTAAGATGACATGTACTATGTCAGACTGCTCGTACTGTGTCAGACAACATGTACTGTCAGACTGCTCGTACTGTGTCAGACAACATGTACTATGTCAGACTGCTCGTACTGTGTCAGATCACATGTACTATGTCAGACTGCTCGTACTGTGTCAGACAACATGTACTATGTCAGACTGTTTGTACTGTGTCAGACATGTACTATGTCAGACTGCTCATACTGTGTCAGACAACATGTACTATGTCAGACTGCTCGTACTGTGTCAGATGACATGTACTATGTCAGACTGCTCGTACTGTGTCAGACAACATGTACTATGTCAGACTGCTCGTACTGTGTCAGACGGCATGTACTATATCAGACAACTCGTACTATGTCAGACTGCTCGTACTGTGTCAGACTGCTCGTACTGTGTCAGACAGCATGTACTGTGTCAGACAACATGTACTATGTCAGACTGCTCGTACTGTCAGAAAACATGCACTGTCAGCACTGTCCGACTGCTCGTACTGTGTCAGACAACTTGTACTATGTCAGATTGCTCGTACTGTGTCATACAGCTTGTATTATGTCAGACAACTTGTACTGTGTCAGACAACTTGTACTGTGTCTGACAGCTTATATTAAGACACACAACCTGTACATTGTCAGACAACTTGTATTGTGTCAGACAACTTGTTGGATAACTTGTATTGTGTCAGACAACTTGTACTGTCATACAGCTTGTATTATGCTAGACAACTTGTACTGTGTCAGAAAACTTGTATTACGTCAGACAGCTCGTAGTGTCACAACTGGTATGGTGTCAGACAACATGTACTGTGTCAGTCAGCTTGTATTATCTCAGACAACTTGTATGGTGTCAGACATCTTGTACTGTGTCAGTCAGCTTGTATTATATCAGACAACTTGTATGGTGTCAGACAACATGTACTGTGTCTGACAGCTTGTATTATGTCAGACAACTTGTATGGTGTCAGACAACTTGTACTGTGTCTGTCAGCTTGTATTATGACAGACAACTTGTATGGTGTCAGACAACTTGTACTGTGTCTGACAGCTTGTATTATGTCAGACAACTTGTATGGTGTCAGACAACTTGTACTGTGTCAGTCAGCTTGTATTATATCAGACAACTTGTATGGTGTCAGACAACTTGTACTGTGTCTGACAGCTTGTATTATGTCAGACAACTTGTATGGTGTCAGACAACTTGTACTGTGTCAGTCAGCTTGTATTATATCAGACAACTTGTATGGTGTCAGACAACTTGTACTGTGTCTGACAGCTTGTATAATGTCAGACAACTTGTATGGTGTCAGACAACTTGTACTGTGTCAGTCAGCTTGTATTATATCAGACAACTTGTATGGTGTCAGACAACTTGTACTGTGTCTGACAGCTTGTATTATGTCCGACACCTTGTATGGTGTCAGACATCTTGTACTGTGTCTGTCAGCTTGTATTATGTCAGACAACTTGTATGGTGTCAGACATCTTGTACTGTGTCAGTCAGCTTGTATTATGTCAGACAACTTGTATGGTGTCAGACAACTTGTACTGTGTCTGACAGCTTGTATTATGTCAGACAACTTGTATGGTGTCAGACAACTTGTACTGTGTCTGTCAGCTTGTATTATGTCAGACAACTTGTATGGTGTCAGACATCTTGTACTGTGTCTGTCAGCTTGTATTATGTCAGACAACCTGTACAGTGTCAGACAACTTGTTGGATAACTTGTATTGTGTCAGACAACTTTTGTACTGTGTCAGACAACTTATATTGTGCCAGACAACTTGTATTGTGTCAGACAGCCTGCACTGTGTTGGATAACTTGCATCAGCAACTTGTTCTGTGTCAGACAACTTTTACTGTATCACAACTTGTGTCAGTAAGTTGAATTGTGGCAGATAACGTATTGTGCCAGAAAACATGTATTGTGTCAGTATCTTGTGTCAGACAACTTGTACTGTGTCAGACAACTTGTACTGTATCAGACAACTTGTACTGTGTCAGCAAGTAAATTGTGGCAAATAACTTGTATTATGTCAAACAACTTATACTGTGTCGGACAAATTGTACTATGTCAGAGAGACAACTTATACTGTGTCAGACAACTTATACTGTGTCAGACCTCGTACTGAGTCACTCAACTTGTACTGTGTCAGACAACTTGTACAGTGTTGGACAACTTTTACTGTGGTTCAGTCTACCATTAGTATAATCTGCCATGTCAAATGGTTCAGTTCACCATCAGCATAATCTGCCAGGTTAAATGGTTCAGTTCACCATCAGTATAATCTGCCAGGTTGAATGGTTCAGTCCACCATCAGCATAATCTGCCAGGTCAAGTGGTTCAGTTCACCATCAGCATAATCTGCCAGGTTAAATGGTTCAGTTCACCATCAGCATAATCTGCCAGGTTAAATGGTTCTGTTTACCATCAGCATAATCTGCCAGGTTAAATGGTTCAGTTCACCATCAGCATAATCTGCCATGTCAAATGGTTCAGTTCACCATCAGCATAATCTGCCATGTCAAATGGTTCAGTTCACCATCAGCATAATCTGCCATGTCAAATGGTTCAGTTCACCATCAGCATAATCTGCCATGTCAAATGGTTCAGTTCACCATCAGCATAATCTGCCATGTTAGATGGTTCAGTTCACAATCAGCATAATCTGCCATGTTAGATGGTTCAGTTCACCATCAGTATAATCTGCCATGTCAAATGGTTCAGTTCACCATCAGCATAATCTGCCATGTTAGATGGTTCAGTTCACAATCAGCATAATCTGCCATGTTAGATGGTTCAGTTCACCATCAGTATAATCTGCCAGGTTAAATGGTTCAGTTCACCATCAGTATAATCTGCCAGGTTAAATGGTTCAGTTCACCATCAGCATAATCTGCCAGGTCAAATGGTTCAGTTCACCATCAGCATAATCTGCCATGTCAAATGGTTCAGTTTACCATCAGCATAATCTGCCATGTCAAATGGTTCAGTTCACCATCAGCATAATCTGCCAGGTCAAATGGTTCAGTTCACCATCAGCATAATCTGCCATGTCAAATGGTTCAGTTCACCATCAGCATAATCTGCCATGTCAAATGGTTCAGTTCACCATCAGTATAATCTGCCAGGTTAAATGGTTCAGTTCACCATCAGTATAATCTGCCAGGTTAAATGGTTCAGTTCACCATCAGTATAATCTGCCATGTCAAATGGTTCAGTTCACCATCAGCATAATCTGCCAGGTTAAATGGTTCAGTTCACCATCAGTATAATCTGCCATGTCAAATGGTTCAGTTCACCATCAGTATAATCTGCCAGGTTAAATGGTTCAGTTCACCATCAGTATAATCTGCCATGTTAAATGGCTCAGTTCACCATCAGTATAATCTGCCATGTTAAATGGTTCAGTTCACCATCAGCATAATCTGCCAGGTTGAATGGTTCAGTTCACCATCAGTATAATCTGCCAGGTTAAATGGTTCAGTTCACCAGTATAATCTGCCATGTCAAATGGTTCAGTTCACCATCAGTATAATCTGCCATGTCAAATGGTTCAGTTCACCATCAGTATAATCTGCCAGGTTAAATGGTTCAGTTCACCAGTATAATCTGCCATGTCAAATGGTTCAGTTCACCATCAGCACAATCTGCCATGTTAAATGGTTCAGTTCACCATCAGTATAATCTGCCATGTCAAATGGTTCAGTTCACCATCAGTATAATCTGCCAGGTTAAATGGTTCAGTTCACCATCAGTATAATCTGCCATGTCAAATGGTTCAGTTCACCATCAGCATAATCTGCCATGTCAAATGGTTCAGTTCACCATCAGTATAATCTGCCAGGTTAAATGGTTCAGTTCACCATCAGCATAATCTTCCAGGTTAAATGGTTCAGCTCACCATCAGTATAATCTGCCATGTCAAATGGTTCAGTTCACCATCAGCATAATCTGCCATGTCAAATGGTTCAGTTCACCATCAGCATAATCTGCCATGTCAAATGGTTCAGTTCACCATCAGCATAATCTGCCATGTCAAATGGTTCAGTTCACCATCAGCATAATCTGCCATGTCAAATGGTTCAGTTCACCATCAGTATAATCTTCCAGGTTAAATGGTTCAGTTCACCATCAGTATAATCTGCCAGGTTAAATGGTTCAGTTCACCATCAGTATAATCTGCCAGGTTAAATGGTTCAGTTCACCATCAGTATAATCTGCCATGTCAAATGGTTCAGTTCACCATCAGCATAATCTTCCAGGTTAAATGGTTCAGTTCACCATCAGTATAATCTGCTATGTCAAATGGTTCAGTTCACCATCAGTATAATCTGCCAGGTTAAATGGTTCAGTTCACCATCAGCATAATCTGCCATGTCAAATGGTTCAGTTCACCATCAGCATAATCTGCCAGGTTAAATGGTTCAGTTCACCATCAGTATAATCTGCCAGGTTAAATGGTTCAGTTCACCATCAGTATAATCTGCCATGTCAAATGGTTCAGTTCACCATCAGCATAATATGCCATCTCAAATGGTTCAGTCCACCATCAGCATAATCTGCCATGTCAAATGGTTCAGTTCACCATCAGCATAATCTGCCAGGTTAAATGGTTCAGTTCACCATCAGTATAATCTGCCAGGTTAAATGGTTTAGTTCACCATCAGTATAATCTGCCATGTCAAATGGTTCAGTTCACCATCAGTATAATCTGCCAGGTTAAATGGTTCAGTTCACCATCAGTATAATCTGCCATGTTAAATGGTTCAGTTCACCATCAGTATAATCTGCCAGGTTAAATGGTTCAGTTCACCATCAGTATAATCTGCCAGGTTAAATGGTTCAGTTCACCATCAGTATAATCTGCCAGGTTAAATGGTTCAGTTCACCATCAGTATAATCTGCCAGGTTAAATGGTTCAGTTCACCATCAGTATAATCTGCCATGTCAAATGGTTCAGTTCACCATCAGTATAATCTGCCATGTCAAATGGTTAAGTTCACCATCAGTATAATCTGCCAGGTTAAATGGTTCAGTTCACCATCAGTATAATCTGCCATGTCAAATGGTTCAGTTCACCATCAGTATAATCTGCCAGGTTAAATGGTTCAGTTCACCATCAGCATAATCTGCCAGGTTAAATGGTTCAGTTCACCATCAGCATAATCTGCCATGTCAAATGGTTCAGTTCACCATCAGTATAATCTGCCAGGTTAAATGGTTCAGTTCACCATCAGTATAATCTGCCATGTCAAATGGTTCAGTTCACCATCAGCATAATCTGCCAGGTTAAATGGTTCAGTTCACCATCAGCATAATCTGCCAGGTTAAATGGTTCAGTTCACCATCAGTATAATCTGCCATGTCAAATGGTTCAGTTCACCATCAGTATAATCTGCCAGGTTAAATGGTTCAGTTCACCATCAGCATAATCTGCCAGGTTAAATGGTTCAGTTCACCATCAGTATAATCTGCCAGGTTAAATGGTTCAGTTCACCATCAGTATAATCTGCCAGGTTAAATGGTTCAGCTCACCATCAGTATAATCTGCCAGATTAAATGGTTCAGTTCACCATCAGTATAATCTGCCAGGTTAAATGGTTCAGTTCACCATCAGTATAATCTGCCAGATTAAATGGTTCAGTTCACCATCAGTATAATCTGCCAGGTTAAATGGTTCAGTTCACCATCAGTATAATCTGCCAGGTTAAATGGTTCAGTTCACCATCAGTATAATCTGCCAGGTTAAATGGTTCAGTTCACCATCAGCATAATCTGCCAGGTTAAATGGTTCAGTTCACCATCAGCATAATCTGCCATGTCAAATGGTTCAGTTCACCATCAGTATAATCTGCCAGGTTAAATGGTTCAGTTCACCATCAGTATAATCTGCCAGGTCAAATGGTTCTGTTCACCATCAGTATAATCTGCCAGGTCAAATGGTTCAGTTCACCATCAGCATAATCTGCCATGTCAAATGGTTCAGTTCACCATCAGTATAATCTGCCATGTCAAATGGTTCAGTTCACCATCAGTATAATCTGCCAGGTTAAATGGTTCAGTTCACCATCAGCATAATCTGCCATGTCAAATGGTTCAGTTCACCATCAGTATAATCTTCCAGGTTAGATGGTTCAGTTCACCATCAGTATAATCTGCCAGGTTAAATGGTTCAGTTCACCATCAGTATAATCTGCCAGGTTAAATGGTTCAGTTCACCATCAGCATAATCTGCCATGTCAAATGGTTCAGTTCACCATCAGTATAATCTTCCAGGTTAGATGGTTCAGTTCACTATCAGTATAATCTGCCAGGTTAAATGGTTCAGTTCACCATCAGTATAATCTTCCAG